>NC_029786.2:33470972-33483067 GCF_000816755.2 Arachis ipaensis | reverse complement strand
TTCTATTCAATCAATTCAATCACGCTTGTTCCTATCTAAGATGTTCATTTGCGCCTTATTATGATGAATGTGATGATCCGTGACACTCATCACCCTATGAACGCCATTCTCAACCTATGAACGTGTGCCTGACAACCACCTCCGTTCTACATTAGATTGAATGCGTATCTCTTAGATTCCTTAATCGGAATCTCCGTGGTATAAGCTAGAATCCATTGGCAGCATCCTTGAGAATCCGGAAAGTCTAAACCTTGTCTGTGGTATTCCTAGTAGGATTCTGGGATTGGATGACTGTGACGAGCTTCAAACTCGCGAGTGCTGGGCGTAGTGACAGATGCAAAAGGATAGCGAATCCTATTCCGGTATGATCGAGAACCTACAGATGATTAGCCGTGCGGTGATAGCACATCTGGATCATTTTCACTGAAAGGAAGGATGGTAGCCATTGACAACGGTGATCCTCCAACACACAGCTTGCCATAGGAGGGACGTGCGTGCGTGAAGAAGAAGATAGGGAGAAAGCAGAGATTCAAAAGGCAAAGCATCTCCAAAACTCCAACATATTCTCATTTACTGCATAACAAGTAACCTTTAATTCATGCTCTCGTTCATTTGCAAGTCAATTGATAATCACTAATTAATATCCTGACTAAGAGTTGCAAGATAACCATAGCTTGCTTCAAACCAACAATCTCCGTGGGATCGACCCTTACTCACGTAAGGTATTACTTGGACGACCCAGTGCACTTGCTGGTTAGTGGTACGAGTTGTAAAAAGTGTGATTTACAATTCATGCACCAAGTTTTTGGCGCCGTTGCCGGGGATTGTTCGAGTTTGAACAACTGACGGTGAATCTTGTTGCTTAGATTAGGAAATTTTTGTTTTTTTGGGTCAGAGTCTTTTATTTTCTTTTCAAAAATTTTTTTAAAAATAATTTTTCTATTAAATCTCGTGCCAAACTTTAAGTTTGGTATTTTCTTGTTGGTTTTCCTTTGTTCTTCAAAAATTTTATTTTGGTTTTCTAAAAAATTTTAAGTTTGGTGTTCTTTCTTCATGTTCTTGTGTTCTTGTGAATCTTCAAAGTGTTCTTGAGTTTTCCTTGCGTCTTGATCTTAAAATTTTTAAGTTTAGTGTTCCTTGGTGTTTTTCCTCCAGAATTTTCGAAAACAAGGAGCATTAGATCTAAAAATTTTAAATCTTGGGCTATCTTATTGTTTCTCTCTTTCCTATTTAATTTCAAAAATATCTTTTCTCTCTATTTTTTAAAACAAATTTTCGAAAATTATTTTTAAAATCCAGATTTTTTCAAAATTTAAAATCTTTTTCAATTCATATCTTTTTCAAAACTTTCTGACCACTTTCTCTCTCCTCAGTTTTTCAAAAATCTTCACCCATTTTTATTTATTTTATTTTAATTTATTTTATTTTTGAAATAATTAAATAAATAAATAAATAAATAAAAATAAATTTTTTATTTTAAATCATCTCCCTTTCTCCATCATGGATCTAAGTGGAAATGAATAGTCCAGGAAGACTCTGGGGTCATATGCTAACCCCTCTACTGCTTCATATGGGAGTAGTATCTGCATACCCTCCATTGGAGTCAGTAGCTTTGAGTTGAATCCTCAGCTCATTATCATGGTACAGCAAAGCTGCCAGTATTCCGGTCTTCCACAGGAAGAACCTACATAGTTTCTGGCACAATTTTTACAAATTGCTGACACAGTACATGATAAGGAAGTAGATCAGGATGTCTACAGATTATTAGTGTTTCCATTTGCTGTAAAAGACCAAGCCAAGAGGTGGTTAAATAACCAACCTAAGGCTAGCATAAGGACATGGAAACAGCTGACAGAAAAATTCCTGAATCAATACTTTCCTCCAAAACGGATGACACAGCTAAGGCTGGACATCCAAGGCTTTAAACAAGGAGATAATGAATCTCTTTATGATGCCTGGGAGAGATACAGAGAGATGCTACGAAAATGCCCCTCTGAAATGTTTTCAGAATGGGTTCAGTTAGACATCTTCTATTATGGGCTTACAGAAAGAGCTCAGATCTCTTTAGATTTGCCAACTAGTGGATCTATCCACATGAGAAAGACAATTGAAGAAGCTCAAGAGCTCATTGATACAGTTGCCAGAAATCAGCACCTGTACCTAAGCAGTGACTCTTCCATGAAAGAAGAGGCTAAAACAGTAACTGCTGAACTCAGTCCTGCAGAGCAAGATGCTGAATTCAATCAGCAATTGGATTTTCTAACAAAGCAGTTAGCTGAATTCAAGGATAAACTACAAGAAACAAGGATGGCTAATATAAACATGGAAGTACAATTAAAGCAAACAAAGCAGCAGCTGTCAAAACAAATAACAGAAGAATGTCAAGCAGTTCAATTAAGAAGTGGGAAAGCACTAAATACCCCACTTCAAGGCAGCAAGAAACTAAGAAATGAGCAAACCACCCAAAATCCATCTGAGGACAGTAAGAGCCCAGGGAAAAATAATTCTGGTGCTAAAACGCCAGAAATTGGGTGGAAGGCTGGCGCTGAACGCCCAGACCATGCTCAGAACTGGCGTTCAATGCCAGAAATAAGCAAGGATCTGGCGTTGAACGCCCAAAAGAAGCACAGTTCTGGCGTTCAAACGCCAGGAACAGATGAGGAGCTGGCGTCTAACGTCACTCCAGCTTCTAACTCTGGCACTCAATTGTCAGTGAGGGATCAGACACACACAAGTGCTAACTAGAAAGGATCATTTTCCTTTACCATTCATAGACCAGATGCTAGAAAGATTGGCAGGTCATGATTATTACTACTTTTTGGATGGCTACTCAGGCTATAACCAGATTGCAGTAGATCCCCAGAATCAAGAGAAAACAGCATTCACATGTCCATCTGGAGTGTTTGCTTCTAGAAGGATGCCATTTGGGCTGTGTAATGCACCTGCAACCTTCCAGAGATGCATGCTCTCTATTTTCTCTAATATGGTGGAAAAATTTCTAGAAGTATTCATGGATGACTTCTCAGTATATGGAGACTCATTCAGCTCCTGTCTTGATCACCTGAAACTAGTTCTGAAAAGATGCCAAGAGACCAACCTGGTTTTAAACTGGGAAAAATGTCACTTTATGGTGACTGAAGGGATTATCCTTGGGCATAAAATTTTAAACAAGGGAATAGAGGTGGATCAAGCAAAAATAGAGGTAATTGAAAAATTACCACCACCTGCCAATGTTAAGGCAATCAGAAGCTTTCTGGGGCATGCAGGATTCTATAGGAGGTTTATAAAGGATTTTTCAAAAATCGCAAAACCTCTGAGCAATCTGCTAGCTGCTGACACGCCATTTGTGTTTGACACAGGGTGTCTGCAGACGTTTGAAACGCTGAAAGCCAAGCTGGTCACAGCACCAGTTATTTCTGCACCAGACTGGACATTACCATTTGAGCTAATGTGTGATACCAGTGATCACGCCATTGGTGCAGTACTGGGGCAGAGGCATGACAAGCTTCTGCATGTCATTTATTATGCTAGCCGTGTTTTGAATGATGCCTAGAAAAACTACACAACAACAGAAAAAGAATTGCTTGCAGTGGTTTATGCCATTGACAAGTTTAGATCATACTTAGTAGGATCAAAAGTGATTGTGTACACAGATCATGCTGCTCTTAAATATCTACTCACGAAGCAGGATTCAAAACCCAGACTCATAAGATGGGTGTTGCTTCTGCAAGAGTTTGATATAGAAATAAGAGACATAAAAGGGACAGAGAACCAAGTGGCTGACCATTTGTCCCGGATAGAGCCTATAGAAGGGACGTCATTCCCCTCTCTTGAAATCTCTGAGACCTTTCCTGATAAGCATTTGTTTGCCATTCAGGAAACACCATGGTTTGCAGACATCGCAAACTACAAAGCTGCAAGGTTCATTCCCAAGGAGTACAGCAGGCAACAAAAGAAAAAATTAATTACTGATGCAAAGTACTACTTGTGGGATGAACCCTATCTCTTTAAGAGATGTGCAGATGGCATAATCTGTAGGTGTGTGCCTAAAGAAGTACAAAGGATCTTATGGCATTGCCATGGGTCACAATATGGAGGTCATTTCGGAGGTGAGCGAACAGCCACCAAGGTCCTCCAATGTGGCTTCTACTGGCCTACACTCTACAGAGATTCCAGAGAGTTTGAACGTAACTGTGACAGTTGCCAGAGAGCTGGTAATTTGCCTCATAGTTACGCCATGCCTCAACAAGGAATCTTGGAGATTGAGTTGTTTGATGTATGGGGTATTGATTTCATGGGGGCCTTTCCCACCATCATACTCAAACACTTATATTCTGGTAGCAGTTGACTATGTATCAAAATGGGTTGAGGCCATTGCCACACCCACCAATGATACTAAAATAGTGCTAAAATTTCTCCAGAAACATATATTCAGCAGGTTTGGTATCCCCAGGGTACTGATCAGTGATGGGGGCACTCACTTCTGCAACAAATAGCTTTACTCTACTATGGTCCGGTATGGGATTCGCCACAAGGTGGCAACCCCATATCATCCACAGACAAATGGGCAAGCTGAAGTCTCTAACAGAGAACTAAAAAGAATCCTGGAACGGACTGTAAGCACCCGTAGAAAGGATTGGGCACGAAGCTTGGATGATGCTCTGTGGGCTTACAGAACAGCATTCAAGACTCCTATAGGGACCTCTCCATACCAACTTGTGTACGGTAAGGCATGCCACCTGCCCGTGGAACTGGAATATAAAGTCTACTAGGCAACCAGATTCCTAAACTTTGATGCCAAATTAGCTGGAGAAAAAAGATTGCTCCAGCTAAATGAGCTAGAGGAATTCAGATTCACTGCTTTCGAAAATGCCAAGCTTTATAAAGAGAAATAAAAAAAGTGGCATGACAAAAAGTTGTCATCTAGAATCTTTGAACCAGGACAGAAGGTTCTGTTGTTTAACTCCTGACTCAGGCTATTCCCCGGGAAACTGAAATCCCGGTGGAGGGGACCATATGTGATTACAAGTGTATCACCATATGGTTATGTGGAGCTTCAAGATATTGATTCTGATAAGAAGTTCATTGTTAATGGACAGAGAATCAAGCACTATCTTGAAGGCAATGTTGAGCAAGAGTGCTCAAGGCTGAAGCTAGATTAAAAGCTCAGCAAGGTCCAGCTAAAGACAATAAAGAAGCGCTTGCTGGGAGGCAACCCAGCCATGGGGCATCACTTCCTCTAAGAATTTTGCCCTATTCTTGATTTTATTTGTTTATATAAAGTTCACTGATACTAAGGTAAAGAGTCAATTGTATAAGTTCACAGGGTTACAGAAGGATTCTGCACACAAAACAGAGAAAAAGAGCTCATTGGCAAGAAAATGCCAGTGAAAGTCTGTTTTGGGCGTTCAACGCCCAAAAGAAGCATCTACTGGGCGTTGAATGCCAGTAAGGATAGCCATCTGGGCGTTAAACGCCAGAAAGAAGCATCTTCTGGGCGTTGAACGCCAGAAAGAAGCTTCTTCTGGGCGTTTAATGCCAGATTTACAGCGTCCTGGGCGTTCAGAAAAACGCCCAGTGACAAAGGAGTTCCTGGCGTTCAACGCCAGAAAGAAGCAGCAGCTGGGCGTTGAACGCCCAGGAGAAGCAGCATTTGGGCGTTGAACGCCCAAAACATGCAGCGTTTGGGCGTTCAAACGCCAGGATGGTGGGGAGGAGGTAAATTCATTTTTTTCTTCATGTTTTTCATTCTAACCTCAATTTTCATGTTTCAATTCATGATTTCTTGCATAAACATGTTAAGAACCCTGATTTCTAAAATCCCTAATTTCTAAAAACCCTTCTCTAAAAATATTAAATGTATCTTAATCCATAAGCACAAATCCTTTTTTTCAATCCAATTCAACTCTTTTTCAAAATTTTCAAAACAAATATATCTCTTTTCATTCAAAAATCTTTTCAACTAATCAATATCTTTTCAAATCTCCATATTATCTTTTTCAAAAATCCAATTTTAATTTTTTTCAAATATCTTTCATATATTTTCAATTTTAAATCATATCTTTTCTTATCATACTTATTTTTTAAAAATCATATCTTCTATCTTATCTTTCTCCCTATTTTTGAAAACCCCCCTCCCTTTTAAAAAACCCATTCAGCCTCCTTCCTCTCATCTACCATCCTACACTAGCTCTCCTTCTATCCCTCTCCTTTCTTTTCTTTTGCTTGAGGACAAGCAAACCTCTAAGTTTGGTGTGTTTATCCGTGATCACTGAACCATACCCACTAAGATCATGGCTCCTAAAGGAAAACAACCCACTCCAAGAGGCAAGAAAGAGAGTGTTCCAAAACCACTTTGGAATCAAGGGAAGTTCTTAACTAAAGAACATTCAGACCATTATTACAAAATAATGGGTCTAAGATCAGTGATCCCGGAAGTTAGATTCGATCTGAAAGAAGACGAATATCCGGAGATCCAGGAGCAAATCTGAATCAGGAACTGGGAGATCCAAGCCAATCCTGAAACAAAAGTGGGAAGGAATATGGTCCAGGAGTTCTATGCTAATATGTGGCATACAGACAGGCAAAGACTATCTGGATCTTCTATCTATGACTATCGGACCTTGGTTAGAGGAAAGATTGTTCATACCCACCCTGACAAGATCAGGGAGATCTTAAAGCTACCTCAGCTGAAAGATGATCCAGACTCATTTAATAGGAGAATGATGAGAACAGACAAGGGACTGGATAAGATTTTAGAGGATATATGTATCCCTAGAGCCAGGTGGACCACCAGCACAAAGGGTGTCCCAAATCAACTCAAAAGAGAAGATCTCAAACCAGTCGCCAGAGGATGGATGGACTTCATTGGGCATTCTCTGCTGCCCACTAGCAACCATTCTGAAGTCACTATTAGAAGAGCAGTGATGATCCATTGCATCATGATGGGAAAAGAAGTGGAAGTTCATCAACTGATTTCAACTGAATTCTACAAAATTGCAAACAAAAATTCCAAAGATGCCAGGTTGGCTTATCCAAGCTTGATTTCTATTCTCTGCAATGACGTTGGAGTAAGGATGGGAATAACTGAGTATATCTCAGTTGAGCGGCCAATCACCAAAGCATCAATGGAAAAACAACAATCACAGGATGACCCCATCAAGAAGAGAACACTGGAAATTCTCCCAGAAATCCCTCAATCTGAATACTGGGAGTATCTTGAAACATCTATTACCAAGATGCAAGAAGCTATGGAACAAATACAGAAAGAACAGAAGGAACAAAGTAGCATTCTTTGCTATTTACTTAAAGAACATGAGGAGCAAGGGCGTGATTTGAAGGAATTAAAGCGCCAGAAATTATCTCTTGAAGGACCAAGCACCCCGCAGATTAGAGGAACATCCACTTCCCAGAACAAAGGTTGTTAAATTCCAATCTTAGCCTTAACTCTGTGATAACTGTTTTTATTTTAGTTTTACCTTAGGAGTCATATAGTAGTAATTAGTATCTATATTTTTGATTTTATCCCCAATTAAGCTATAATTTAATTTTATCATCATCATCAAACATGAATAAAATAGAAGAATTTATTTAGAATAAGAGGCAATATTTTTTTCGAGTTTTTAATAAGATAAATTCTAATTGTTTATATGTGGTGGCAATGCTTTCTGTCTTCTGAATGAATGCTTGAACAGTGCATATGTCTTTTGAATTTGATGTTTAAGACTGTTAAATATGTTGGCTCTTGAAAGAATGATGAACATGAGACATGTTATTGATAATCTGAAAAATCATAAAAATGATTCTTGAAGCAAGAAAAAGCAGTGAATACAAAAGCTTGCAGAAAAAAAAATTTTAGCGAAAAAAAATATATAGAAAGAAAAAGAAAAAGCAAGCAGAAAAAGCCAAAAGCTCTTAAAACCAAGAGGCAAGAGCAAAAAGTCAGTAACCCTTAAAACCAAAAGGCAAGGGTAAATAAAAGGATCCCAAGGCTTTGAGCATCAGTGGATAGGAGGGCCTAAAGGAATAAAATCCTGGCCTAAGCGGCTAAACCAAGCTGTCCCTAACCATGTGCTTGTGGCGTGAAGGTGTCAAGTGAAAACTTGAGACTGAGCGGTTAAAGTCAAGGTCCAAAGCAAAAAGAAGAGTGTGCTTAAGAACCCTGGACACCTCTAATTGGGGACTTTAGCAAAGCTGAGTCACAATCTGAAAAGGTTCATCCAATTATGTGTATGTGGCATTTATGTATCCGGTGGTAATACTGGAAAACAAAGTGCTTAGGGCCACGGCCAAGACTCATAAAGCAGCTGTGCTCAAGAATCAACATACTGAACTAGGAGAATCAATATCACTATCTGAATTCTGAGTTCCTATAGATGCCAATCACTCTGAGCTTCAATGGATGAAGTGAGATGCCGAAACTGTTCAGAAGCAAAAAGCTACTAGTTCCGCTCATCTAATTAGAATCTGAGCTTCACTCAAAAACTCTGAGATATTATTGCTTCTTAAATTATTTGTATTCTATTTTATCTATCTAGTTGCTTGAGGACAAGCAACAGTTTAAGTTTGGTGTTGTGATGAGCGGATATTTTATACGCTTTTTGGGGTTAATTTCATATAGTTTCTAGTGTGTTTTAGTTAGATTTTAGTTTATTTTTAGTAGTTTCTAGGCAAAATTCATATTTCTGGATTTTACTATGAGTTTGTGTATTTTTCTGTGATTTCAGGTATTTTCTGGCTGAAATTGAGGGAGCTGAGCAAAAATCTGATTCAGGCTGAAAAAAGGACTGCTGATACTGTTGGATTCTGACCTCCCTGCACTCAAAATGGATTTTCTGGAGCTACAGAACTCCAAATGGCGCACTTCTAATTGCGTTGGAAAGTAGATATCCAGAGCTTTCCAGCAATATATAATAGTTCATACTTTGCGCAAGGATAGATGACGTAAATTGGCATTCAACGCCAGTTCTATGCTGCTGTCTGGCGTCCAGCGCCAGAAACAAGGTACAAAGTGGTGTTCAACGCCAGAAAAGGATCCAAAGCTGGCGTTGAATGCCCAAAACAGCTCTATGCACGTGATTAGCTTAAGTCTCAGCCCCAGCACACACCAAGTGGGCCCCAGAAGTGGATTTCTGCACCATCCATCATAGTTTACTCATTTACTGTAAACCTAGTTTACTAGTCTAGTATTTAAACAACTTTTAGAGACTTGTTTTGTACCTCATGACATTTTAGATCTGAACTTTGTACCTTTTGATGGCATGAGTCTCTAAACTCCATTGTTGGGGGTGAGGAGCTCTGCTGTGCCTCGATGAATTAATGCCAGTATTTCTGTTTTCTATTCAATCACGCTTGTTCCTATCTAAGATGTTCATTTGCGCCTTATTATGATGAATGTGATGATCCGTGACACTCATCACCATTCTCAACCTATGAACGTGTGCCTGACAACCACCTCCATTCTACATTAGATTGAATGAGTATCTCTTACATTTCTTAATCGAAATCTCCGTGGTATAAGCTAGAATCCATTGGCAGCATCCTTGAGAATCTGGAAAGTCTAAACCTTGTCTGTGGTATTCCTAGTAGGATTCTGGGATTGGATGACTGTGACGAGCTTCAAACTCGCGAGTGCTGGGCGTAGTGATAGACGCAAAAGGATAGCGAATCCTATTCCGGTATGATCGAGAACCTACAGATTATTAGCCGTGCGGTGACAGAGCATCTGGACCATTTTCACTGAAAGGAAGGATGGTAGCCATTGACAACGGTGATCCTCCAACACACAGCTTGCCATAGGAGGGACGTGCGTGCGTGAAGAAGAAGATAGGGAGAAAGCAGAGATTCAAAAGGCAAAGCATCTCCAAAACTCCAACATATTCTCATTTACTGCATAACAAGTAACCTTTAATTCATGCTCTCTTGTTCATTTGCAAGTCAATTGATAATCACTAATTAATATCCTGACTAAGAGTTGCAAGATAACCATAGCTTGCTTCAAACCAACAACCTCCGTGGGATCGACCCTTACTCACGTAAGGTATTACTTAGACGACCCAGTGCACTTGCTGGTTAGTGGTACGAGTTGTAAAATGTGTGATTTAAAATTCGTGCACCACTTACCATAAAGAGGCATTTGCTCAACAGCCTCTACAAAAGGAATGTTGATTTGAAGCCTTTTGAAGACCTCTAAAAATCTTGAAAATTACTTGTCTTTGGATGCCTTTTGAAGTCTCAGAGGATATAACATTTTTGACTTGTACTCAGATGCTGGAGACTTCACTAGATATTGCTCAAGATCAATTGGAAAGGGGTTATCCGAATGCCTTGGAGGGGTGTGCTCTACTCTGTCCTCAGTCTTCTGTGGAGCTTCTTTTTCAACCGGCTTGTCACTAACTTTTTCTTCTGAACCTGCTATCTTACCACTTCTCATATTCAGCAGGACATTACATTCAGCAGCTAAATTGATGAGAATCAATCAGCTTTTGTGATGATAAGAACATCACCTTGAAACTCTAGAATTTATTCTTAAAAATTCTGAAAAATAAAAAGAAAAGTACCTAATCTAAGCAAAAAGATAAACCGTCAGTTGTCCAAACTCGAATAATCCCCGGCAACAGCGCCAAAAACTTGGTGCACGAAATTGTGATCATCAACAATGGCACCAAAGACTTGGAGCTCTCAAACGTGAATCACACTTTGTCACAATTCCTCACAACTAACCAGCAAGTGCACTGGGTCGTCCAAGTAATACCTTACGTGAGTAAGGGTCGATCCCACGGAGACTGTCGGCTTGAAGCAAGCTATGGTCATCTTGTAAATCTCAGTCAGGCAGATTCAAATGGTTATGGAGGATTGATAATTAAAGATAAATAAAACATAAAATAAAGATAGAGATAGAGATACTTATGTAATTCATTGGTAGGAATTTATGATAAGCGTATGAAGATGCTTTGTTCCTCCTGAACCTCTGCTTTCCTATTGCCTTCTTCCAATCATTCATACTCCTTTCCATGGCAAGCTTTATGTTGGGCATCACCGTTATCAATGGCTACTTCCAGTCCTCTCAGTGAAAATGTTTTACGCACGCTGTCACCGGACGGCTAATCATCTGTCGGTTCTCGATCATGTTGGAATAGGATCCATTGATCCTTTTGCGTCTGTCACACGCCCAACACTCGTGAGTTTGAAGCTCGTCACAGTCATCCCTTCCCAGATCCTACTCAGAATACCACAGACAAGGTTTAGACGTTCTGGATCTCAGGAATGGCCGCCAATAATTCTAGCCTATACCACGAATGTTCTAATCTTAGATTAGAAACCCAAGAGATACACATTCAAGCTTGTTTGCATGTAGAACGGAAATGGTTGTCAGGCACGCGTTCATAGATGAGAATGGTGATGAGTGTCACATAATCATCACATTCATCATGTTCTTGGGTGCGAATGAATGTCTTGGAGAAGAAATAGACTTGAGTTGAATAGAAAAACAACAGTACTTTGCATTAATTCATGAAGAACAGCAGAGCTCCACACCTTAATCTATGGTGTGTAGAAACTCCACCGTTGAAAATACATAAGAACAAGGTCTAGGCATGGCCATGTGGCTAGCCTCCAAAAGCGTCTAAGATAGCATAAGACTTATCAAAGATGAAAATACAATAGTAAAAGGTCCTATTTATAGAGAACTAGTAGCCTAGGGTTTACAGAAATAAGTAATTAATGCAGAAATCTTCTTCCGGGCCCACTTGGTGTGTGCTTGGGCTGAGCATTAAAACTTCCATGTGTAGAGACTTTTCTTGGAGTTAAACGCCAGCTTTTGTGCCAGTTTGGGCGTTTAACTCCAGCTTTTGTGCCAGTTCTGGCATTTTGACGCTAGAATTCTTAAGCTGACTTGGAACGCCGGTTTGGGCCATCAAAGCTTAGGCAAAGTATAGACTATTATATATTGCTGGAAAGCCCAGGATGTCTACTTTCCAAACCAATTGAGAGCGCACCAATTGGGCTTCTGTAGCTCCAAAAAATCCACTTCGAGTGAATGGAGGTCAGAATCCAACAGCATCTGCAGTCCTTTTTCAGCCTCTGAATCAGATTTT
>NC_029786.2:33465802-33470866 GCF_000816755.2 Arachis ipaensis | reverse complement strand
CTTCACGCCACAAGCACATGGTTAGGGACAGCTTGGTTTAGCCGCTTAGGCCAGGATTTTATTCCTGTGGGCCCTCCTATCCACTGATGCTCAAAGCGTTGGATCCTTTTTATTTTACCCTTGCCTTTTGGTTTAAAGGGTTACTGGCTTTTTCTGCTTGCTTTTCTTTCTTTTTCTCTTTTTTTTCTGCAAGCTTTTCACTGCTTTTTCTTGCTTCAAGAATCAATTTTATGATTTTTCAGATTATCAAATAAAATTTTTTCCTTTTCCATCATTCTTTCAAGAGCCAACAATTTTAACATTCATGAACAACAAATTCAAAAATATGCACTGTTCAAGCATTCATTCAGAAAGACAAAAGTATTGCCACCACATCAAAATAATTAATCTGTTATAAAATTCGAAATTCATGCACTTCTTTTTCTTTTTCAATTAAAAACATTTTTCATTTAAGAAAGGTGATGGATTCATTTTCATTGCTTTAAGGCATAGACACTTAGACACTAGTGATCATGTAATAAAGATACAAACATAAATAAACATAAAGCATAAAATTTGAAAAACAGAAAATAAAGAACAAGGAGATTAAAGAACGGGTCCACCTTAGTGATGGCGGCTTGTTCTTCCTCTTGAAGATCTAATGGAGTGCTTGAGCTCCTCAATGTCTCTTCCTTGCCATTGTTGCTCCTCTCTCATGACTCTTTGGTCTTCTCTAATTTCATGAAGGAGGATAGAATGTTCTTGGTGCTCCACCCTTAGTTGTCCCATGTTGGAACTTAATTCTCCTAGGGAGGTGTTGATTTGCTCCCAATAGTTTTGTGGAGGAAAATGCATCCCTTGAGGCATCTCATGGATTTCATGGTGAGAAATTTTCTCATGTCTATGAGTGGAATCTCTTGTTTGCTCCATCCTTTTCTTAGTGTTGGGCTTATCCTCATCAATGAGGGTGTCTTCCTCTATGTCAATTCTAGCTGAATTGTAGAGGTGACAAATGAGATGAGGGAAGGCTAACCTTGCCAAAGTAGAGGACTTGTCCGCCACCAGGATTTTTGAGAAAGAGGTATTGAGGTGATTGGTGAATGGGTGAAGAAGAGAGAGAGATGTGGGGTAGGTAGGGATCCTGTGGGGTCCACAGATCCTGAGGTGTCAAGGATATCTCATTCCTGCACCAAGTGGCATACAAAAATGCCCCTTTCTGCCAATCCTGGCGTTAAACGCCAGCCTGGTGCCCATTTCTGGCATTAAACACCCAGAATGGTGCCAGACTAGGCGTTTAACGCCCATTCTGCTACCCTTACTGGCGTTTAAACGCCAGTAGGTTTCTCCTCCAGGGTGTTCTGTTTTTAATACTATTTTTCCTTCTGTTTTTGCTTTTTCAATTGTTTTTTGTGACTTCACATGATCATCAACCTACAGAAAATATAAAATAACAAAAGAAAATAGAAATTTAACATAGATAATTAAAGATTGGATTGCCTCCCAACAAGTGCTTTTTTAATGTCAATAGCTTGACAGTGGGCTCTCATGGAGCCTCACAGATGTTTAGAGCAATGTTGGAACCTCCCAACACCAAACTTTAGAGTTTGAATGTGGGGGTTCAACACCAAACTTAAAGTTTGGTTGTGGCCTCCCAACACCAAACTTAGAGTTTGACTGTGGGGGCTCTGTTTGTCTCTGTATTGAGAGAAGCTCTTCATGCTTCCTCTCCATGGTTACAGAGGGATATCCTTGAGTTTTAAACACAAGGGAGTCTTTATTCACTTGAATGATCAATTCTCCTCTATCAACATCAATTACAGCTTTTGCTGTGGCTAGGAAGGGTCTGCCAAGGATGATGAATTCATCCATACACTTCCCAGTCTCTAGGATTATGAAATTAGCAGGGATGTAGTGGCCTTTAACTTTTACCAAGACATCCTCTACAAGTCCATAAGCCTGTCTCTTTGAATTATCTGCCATCTCCAGTGAGATTCTTGCAGCTTGTACATCAATGATCCCTAGCTTCTCCATTACAGAAAGAGGCATGAGGTTTATGCTTGACCCTAGGTCACACAGAGCCTTCTCAAAGGTCATGGTGCCTATGGTACAAGGTATTGAGAACTTTCCAGGATCTTGTCTCTTCAGAGGTAATTTCTGCCTAGTCAAGTCATCCAGTTCTTTAGTGAGCAATGGAGGTTCATTCTCCCAAGTCTCATTACCAAATAACTTGGCGTTTAGCTTCATGATTGCTCCAAGGTACTTAACAACTTGCTCTTCAGTAACATCTTCATCCTCTTCAGAGGAAGAATACTCATCAGAGCTCATGAATGACAGGAGTAAATTCAATGGAATCTCTATGGTCTCTGTGTGAGCCTCAGATTCCCATGGTTTCTCATCAGGGAATTCCATGGAGGCTAGTGAACGTCTATTGAGGTCTTCCTCAGTGGCGATCACTGCCTCTTCCTCCTCTCCAGGTTCGGCCATGTGAGACGTGTTTATGGCCTTGCACTCTCTCTTTGGATTCTCTTCTGTATTGCTTGGGAAAATACTAGGAGGGAGTTCAGTAATCTTCTTACTCAGCTGACCCACTTGTGCCTCCAAATTTCTAATGGAGGACCTTGTTTCAGTCATGAAACTTTGAGTGGTTTTAATTAGATCAGAGTCTTTAGTTGCTAAGTCAGAGTGGCTCTGCATAGAATCCTCTGTCTGTTGCTGAGAAGATGATGGAAAAGGCTTGCTATTGCTAAACCTGTTTCTTCCACCATTACTGTTGTTGAAACCTTGTTGAGGTCTCTGTTGATACTTCCATGAGAGATTTGGATGATTTCTCCATGAAGGATTATAGGTATTTCCATAGGGTTCTCTCATGTAATTCACCTCTTCCATTGCTGGGTTCTCAGGATCATAAGCTTCTTGTTTAGATGAAGCTTCTTTGGTACTGCCTGTTGCTGCTTGCATTCCAGACAGACTCTGAGAAATCATATTGACTTGTTGAGTCAATATTTTGTTCTGAGCTAGTATGGCATTCAGAGTATCAATTTCAAAAACTCCTTTTTTCTGATTTGTCCCATTATTCACAGGATTCCTTTCAGAGGTGTACATGAATTGGTTATTTGCAACCATTTCAATGAGTTCCTGAGCTTCTGCAGGTGTCTTCTTCAGATGAAGAGATCCTCCAGCAGAGCTGTCCAATGATATCTTGGACAGTTCAGACAGACCATCATAGAAGATACCTATGATGCTCCATTCTGAAAGCATGTCAGAAGGACACCATCTGATCAATTGCTTGTATCTTTCCCAAGCTTCATAGAGGGATTCACCTTCCTTCTGCCTGAAGGTTTGGACTTCCACTCTAAGCTTACTCAATTTTTGAGGTGGAAAGAACTTTGCCAAGAAGGCATTAACTAGCTTTTCCCAGGAGTTCAGGCTTTCTTTAGGTTGTGAGTCCAACCATGTCCTAGCTCTATCTTTTACAGCAAAAGGGAAGAGCATAAGTCTGTAGACCTCAGGATCAACCCTATTGGTCTTGATAGTGTCACAGATTTGCAAGAATTCAGCTAAGAACTGATGAGGATCTTCCAATGGAAGTCCATGAAACTTGCAATTCTGTTGCATTAGAAAAACTAATTGAGGCTTAAGCTCAAAGTTGTTTACTCCAATGGCAGGGATTGAGATGCTTCTCCCATAGAAGTCGGGAGTAGGTGCAGTAAAGTCACCAAGCACCTTCCTTGCATTGTTGGCATTGTTGTTGTTCTCGGTTGCCATGGCTTCTTCTTGTTTGAAAAGCTCTGTTAGGTCCTCTACAGAGAGTTGTACTTTAGCTTCTCTTAGCTTTCTCTTCAAGGTCCTTTTAGGTTCAGGATCAGCCTCAACAAGAATGCTTTTGTCCTTGCTCCTGCTCATATGAAAGAGAAGAGAGCAAGAAAGTATGGAATCCTCTATGTTACAGTATAGAGATTCCTTGAAGTGTCAGAGGCAAAGAAGAATAGAAGGAGAAGGTAGATAGAAGAGAATTCTAACTTATCAAGAAGGATAGAGTTCGAATTGCACCTTGAGGAGGAGTGTTAGTCCCTAAAATAGAAGGATGTGAGAAGAGGGGAAGAATTTTCGAAATTAAAGTAAAAGATTTTTAAAATAATAAAAAGAAATTTGAAAATTTGATTGAGATTTTCGAAAATTAAGATTGGAAAAGAAATTAAGTGATTTTGAAAAAGATTTTGAAATTAGAAATTAAAAAGATATGATTGAAAATTAATTTTAAAAAAGATGTGATTGAAAAGATATGATTGAGAAGATATGATTGAAAATCAAATTAAAAAAGAAAGTTTTAAAATTAAAGTTGATTACTTGACTAACAAGAAATTAAAAGATATGCTTCTAAAATTTAAAATTTGATCCTTTCTTAATAGGCAAGTAACAACTTGAAATTTTTGAAGTAAATCATTAATTGTAGCAAGGATTTTCGGACATAATAAAAAATAAAAAATGGAAAGAAATTGATTTTGAAGAGATATGATTGAAAAGATATGATTTGAAAAAGATTTGATTTTGAAAAATTATGAAGATTTGAAAAAAATTTGGATTAAAAACAAAATCTTCCCTCTAGTGTCCTCCTGGCGTTAAACGCGCACCCTGGCTGGCGTTTAAACGCCAGTTTTCCTTCTTCACTGGACGTTTTGAACGCCCAGCTTTTTCTGTTTAATTCCTCTGCTGAATGTTCTGAATCTTCAATTCTCTGTATTATTGACTTGAAAAGACACAATTTTGAACATATTTTTGAATTTTTAATGATGAGAAACAATAAAAAATGCAACTAAGATCAAATAAACAATGCATGCAAGACACCAAACTTAAAAATTGACACTAAGATACATAAAATATTTTTTATTTTTATGATTTTATAAATTTTTTTGTGATTTTTCGAAAATAATATGGAAAAGAGAATAAAGAGATTCAAAATTTTTAATAAGAATTCCAGGAATCATGCAATGTTAGTCTAAAGCTTCAGTCTAAAGAGATTAGACATGGCTAGCCAAGCTTCAGCAGAACATTACATTCAGCAGCTAAATTGATGAGAATCAATCA
>NC_029786.2:33457466-33465709 GCF_000816755.2 Arachis ipaensis | reverse complement strand
ATGCGCTGTCACTGCACGGCTAATCATCTGTCGGTTCTCGATCATGTTGGAATAGGATCCATTGATCCTTTTGCGTCTGTCACACGCCCAACACTTGTGAGTTTGAAGCTCGTCACAGTCATTCCTTCTCAGATCCTACTCAGAATACCACAGACAAGGTTTAGATGTTCCAGATCTCAGGAATGGCCACCAATAATTCTAGCCTATACCACGAAGGTTCTAATCTTAGATTAGAAACCCAAGAGATACACATTCAAGCTTGTTTGAATGTAGAACGGAAGTGGTTGTCAGGCACACATTCATAGGTGAGAATGGTGATGAGTGTCACATAATCATCACATTCATCATGTTCTTGTGTGCGAATGAATATCTTAGAGAAGAAATAGGCTTGAGTTGAATAGAAAAACAATAGTACTTTACATTAATTCATGAGGAACAGCAGAGCTCCACACCTTAATCTACGGTGTGTAGAAACTCCACCGTTAAAAATACATAAGAACAAGAAGTCTAGGCATGGCCGTGAGGCCAGCCTCAAACATGAACAGGTCTATGAAAGTATGAAAATACAATAGCAAAAGGTCCTATTTATAGAAAACTAGTAGCCTAGGGTTACAGAAATAAGTAATTAATGCAGAAATCTTCTTCCGGGCCCATTTGGTGTGTGCTTGGGCTGAGCATTGAAGCTTCCATGTGTAGAGACTTTTCTTGGAGTTAAACGCCAGCTTTTGTGTAAGACCCAGAATCTTTGAAAAGTCTTATTATGATCAAGTCTCAAATCATATAGTTATTTATAGCCTTAATTTCAGAGATTACTTTCTTAAGGATAATTAAAGCAAGTTTTGATTTATTGAATTTGAAATAAATTGAGATTATTATCCAATTTTATAATTATTGGATTATTTTCTATATTTTGATTATAAAGTTGTTAATGGTGAAATAATAAGGATTTCTGTATGGTTTGGATTAAATAATTAATTTTTTAAATATTAATATTGCTACTTTGGAAAATAAAGGATTTAATTATATTATTCCTAGTTATTTGGTTGGGACATTTTATTGAAAATAATTTGTAAAAATTAATGGGCAAATAGTATTTTTCTATATACAATTAGTGTTGGATTTAATTTGGGTTTCAATTATTATATTATTCCCAATTTTATTTGAAATTACAAAAATGCCCCTAACCCTAATTTTCAAAATAATGAAACCCTAACCCAGTGACCCGATACCCGACCCGGTTCCCTCTTCACTCACACCCAGCAGCAGCAACGCACTCTTCCCCCCTTTCTCCTTTCACGCGCAGTAGTAGTAGGGAAAAGGAATCAGGCAACAGCCTCACCCTCCCTCAGCGTAGTAACACACACACACGCAGTTTCCTTGTTTTCCCTGAACGATAGAAACAAAGAAAGAGAGATCTGAGGGGGAGTAGAGGAGCTTTAGAAATGAGTTAAATCGGTTGATATTGAGTTGATTTTTGAAATGGTTTCCTTGAGATATGCCACTGAGGCGACTATTGGATTTAGCTTGATTTTGAATTGATTTCTGGTTTTGAGCTGTCGAAAAGGAATGAGAAACAGTTTAGTTGGGACCCGAACTGGGTGGCAAAAGTCCAAGTTTTAGGGGAGGTGCTGCCGAAATTTCTATAAAAATCCGAGTCTTTATTGAAATGTTGTCTAGCAAATGATGAGTTAAAGACTTCTACTATTTTATTTGAATTATCACGAAAAGGATGATTCATGCTTTCGAAATGAGTTAGTAAAGAGGAAATTGTGATTTAGTCTTGCTTCTTAAGAAAGACATTGTATCTCTTTCAGGAGGAAGTTATTTAGATGAAACTTGTGTTTTAAAGCTGTTTGAATGTGAAAAGGGTTTATGCCTTTGAATTTGACTTGGGGGTTTCAATTAAAGAAGTTTTAATGATTTTGAAAAGACCTGAATGTCTATTGACAAATTTCATTTTGAAATGTTTTGAGAAAGGTTTTAAGTACTCTTTGGATTCTGAATTCTTACAAGACTAAGGCAATTTTGAATAGTGAAACGGACTCTGTTGGACTGTGGTGATTGGTTGATGGTTGGATTGTTTAGGCCTAGGGCCGTGGTTGGAATGAGATGAACCGATGGTTGATTTTGTTTTTGTGTTTCTGGTTTGGAATAAAATTATGAAAGGCTATTTTGGTTCCGCATAGATAAACCGTTTTGAAAGGCTTTTGAGAATTGAACGGTTCTTCTTTCCGAAAAGATTTCCGACTTTACTTTCAT
This sequence comes from Arachis ipaensis, assembly GCF_000816755.2. Taxonomy (NCBI): domain Eukaryota; kingdom Viridiplantae; phylum Streptophyta; class Magnoliopsida; order Fabales; family Fabaceae; genus Arachis; species Arachis ipaensis. The sequence continues at coordinate 33,463,450 of NC_029786.2, read as the reverse complement.
TGAAAACCGTTATTTTTGAAAAGAGGCATAAGACGGTTATGAATCACCGGTGCGGTTATCTTCACGTATCCTATTACAGTAATTCGTATTTTTGGGAGCGGTAATGCGGTTTAAAGTTTCAAACAGGCTCATATTTTAGTATTAAATAATATAAGTGTCGTCGTAATGTCCGAGCTATCAGAGTCGCGCAGCCGGAAGCGTGAGCTTTGGTAGTTAGGGTGTTACATTATGGTATCAGAGCAGTTCTTCCTGTAGAGCCTGAGGAATGGACTGCCTATGCTTCTGTTGCATGCTCTGAGCGTTTGTCATGTATTAGGTCTTGTCGAATGACGAGAATTAGAGCTTTATGCACATGACGATCTATTGATTAACGCCGTTAGTCTTGCATTGCATAATTCTTGGTATTAAGTTTGGCCGGCTTAATACTAGTGAATTATGTATATGAAAGCACTGATGGGTTATCATAGATGGAGTCCGAGTTTTGAGTAAAGCGAATTGCGGGTTTTGGAAAAGTTGGAAAACTATTTCTCGAGGCTATTCAGTTGTGTGTCTTGAATTTTGTTCGAGTCGACCCGTTCTTTTATATCCTAACTTGAAGTTCTTGTTTGCTAGTCCTTTTGAAAAGTAGTTTGATTTTTCAACTCTATTCCTCTATCCATATGCATTCTTGTTTGACCTTAAGTGCATATGCTGGTTTAAGATCCTTGTTGCATCTATCTTCCTCTGTTTGAGTTCTTCTTGATTCAAGTATTCTTTGATATAGCCTTGAACTTGTCTTAATGTGCTGTGCATTTTAACTCCGGGTTCCGAGTTCATTCTTAGAGAAATTGTTAATTCAGTGTTCCTCTTATTTGACAGTGAATTAAAGCCAATTTTGAGATTTTTATAAAGTTGCTGTTGATTAGATAAGTACTTATCTATATATGAATCTTTGAAGGTTTCTTATAAAGTTTAATAACTATTTATCTCTAATACCCCGCATGTACTTTTACTGGTTTACGGAACTGCACTTATTTTAAAGGTAAATTGACTTTCTAGTAATTCTACTATAGCTCCAGTGCACATCTTCATTTGATTATGTATTTGGATATTTTTCAAAATTTTGAAAAGAAAGGATTTACCATTTTTGTCTCGGTTGAGTTTCGTTTGATAAACTTTACTCAATTCATTTTGATTTGAGTTTGATTTAGCATACTACATGGCTTATGCCATTGTTGTTCTTTGAAAATGTTGGACTCATAGCTTTCTTCCTATGAACGGACTAAATTCTCTATTAAATCTTCCATCTCCATGAATGTCATGTTTGACCTTGTTTTTAACTGATCTTTTACATCTTGTGAATATTGCCATTGATCTTGGTTTTTCCTTTTTGTGAAACTCATTCGTATATGAGTCAGTTTGATTCGTTTCAAGTTAGTGCATTGTTTATTCTCCCATTTTCTCTACAAGAGTTTTTAGTCAAAAATTTATCATTGAGAAATTACAAATGATTGAGTTGTCTTTTTCTATGGCTTTTGTATTCTTTTGGATCAATTTAAAACTTGTTTGATGTTTCATGTCTAGTGGCTCTTGTTTGAACTACTTTAATTTAAGATCCTTTCTAGTATGGCTTGACTCCTTTTTAGTACATCTTAAACTTCTTGAATGTTCTTCTGAGATGGTGATTTTAAGAACACTTTTGGAGTCTTGCTTTGAATCTTTTAAAGAAGTATTGAATTCTCTTGTAAGAAGTTTTTAACAGAAATTATTTTCTGTTGCTTGATTGAGATTGAAACCATTGTTCAATTTTGACGAAGTTAATTTAAAGTTGGGATGCACTATTTTAAATGAAGTTTTGGAAAGTTTTCTTGTTTAGTGGAAACCGGTTCGTTTGTAACGCACCACTTGTTTCTTTACCAATTTACAAGCAAACTTTTATCTCGGATTTTCTTTTCCAAATAAAGCTTAACTTTCTCTTTCGACCTTGCTAAGATTTTTATACACGCTTGTTTGAATATGGACTTTGAGAATTTTTGAACAAGCATTTGATTCTCTTTCGAGTTTTATGATTGTTTTGGTTAGGTTGTGCACCTAATTATCTTTCTAAAATATTTGAGAAAATATTTTAGCTCTTAGCCAAACTTGTGTGCATTTTGTTTTTTAAAACTCTACATGATCTACTTCAACATGAAACTGTATTAAAGCAAAGCCACGATTATGCTTTTGTTACTCTCTTGAAGGATGTTGTTACATAACTTTTCTTTCAGACTGCGAAGTGGTTTTTCTGCAAGTTTTCGATTCTTTTAAGAACAATGTATTTGAAAGCATTTTAATTATGCTCTTGAGTTTTGTGAGCTTAGTCTTGGGTCTGAGATATTCTTTTCTGTAAACCTTATACTTCTTCGACTCAGCTTGAGTTTGTTTCAAACTGATGCGCTGGTTGTCTTCCTAATGATCCTGTTGAACTTCTTTGATCCAAGGGTTATCTTTGAAGTTGTCAATTGATTTATTTCTAGCAAACTTCATTGCTTGAGCATCCATGTTTATCTGGAATTGGATATATTCTTTCAAATCTATGAGTATTGTCTTTGACAATTGTCTCCCCTTTCTAAGATCTCGTATTCTTCTGAGTAGACTCGAGAATTATTTTGATATCACGTGCGACTTGTAGACGTAGTAACACGATGCGTTAGTCCTTTAAGACGTGATATGTGTATACGGAAGTTGAAGCGGTAGGTGTACAACGTTAAGAGTTGTGGGTGTTCTGTTCCTTGCGGACGGGTTTGCGGTTGTTAGGCTTATGATTGGCTATGAGGTTGTAAAATGATTGGTAGAGTTGGGAAATTGAAGTTTTGAAGTGGGAACGAGAATTGTCAGCGAACGTTATACCGCTGTTTAAATACCAACATGCCTTGCATCCTTTTACCACACTAATTACCACTTTGCTTTGTGAACGCCTAACTTGATTTGCACCCTATTTGGGCACCTCGAGTTTTTGTAAAGCCTTGAGCTCATGTGACCTTGTGCATTGAGCCTATCTTGTAATGTTTACCTTGCAATCACACTCTTACCTTTGTATCCTTATGCATACGACAATCCCAGTATTTGAAAACCGTATATATGATTATGTTTTGAGATATTTTTGCTTCTTCCTTAAATGTTTTCAAGGGTGAAGTGTATGAAATTTCTATCCTTTTCTATCAATTTTCGAGGGCGAAAATTTTTATAAGGTGGGTAGAATGTAAGACCCAGAATCTTTGAAAAGTCTTATTATGATCAAGTCTCAAATCATATAGTTATTTATAGCCTTAATTTCAGAGATTACTTTCTTAAGGATAATTAAAGCAAGTTTTGATTATTGAATTTGAAATAAATTGAGATTATTATCCAATTTTATAATTATTGGATTATTTTCTATATTTTGATTATAAAGTTGTTAATGGTGAAATAATAAGGATTTCTGTATGGTTTGGATTAAATAATTAATTTTTTAAATATTAATATTGCTACTTTGGAAAATAAAGGATTTAATTATATTATTCCTAGTTATTTGGTTGGGACATTTTATTGAAAATAATTTGTAAAAATTAATGGGCAAATAGTATTTTTCTATATACAATTAGTGTTGGATTTAATTTGGGTTTCAATTATTATATTATTCCCAATTTTATTTGAAATTACAAAAATGCCCCTAACCCTAATTTTCAAAATAATGAAACCCTAACCCAGTGACCCGATACCCGACCCGGTTCCCTCTTCACTCACACCCAGCAGCAGCAACGCACCTCTTCCCCCCTTTCTCCAGTCACGCGCAGCAGCAGTAGGGAAAAGGAATCAGGCAGCAGCCTCACCCTCCCTCAGCGTAGCAACACACACACGCAGTTTCCTTGTTTTCCCTGAACGATAGAAACAAAGAAAGAGAGATCTGAGGGGGAGTAGAGGAGATCGGAGGAGAAGGAGGGGAGGGGGGCTTTTGCCGCCGCCTCCATCACGCGCCACTGCCGACCTGGAACCACCGCCAACGCGTCCTGCCGTTGCCGCCACCGTGAAGCCGCTGATCTAGCCTGAGTGAGAGAGAGATCGAGGCGAGCTTTGAGGAAGGGAGCTGCGCGAAAATGGAGAACGCCGCCGTCCCTTGCCGCGATCGAGGCTCGCTGCCGTCGCGTTGCTCTGGTCTGTCGCACCGCCACTGTCGTCCAGGGAAGATCGCCGTTGTTTCTGTGTCCTCCAACGGCGCCGCTACACGAGCCGGAGGAACTCGTCCCTGTTGAGCCGCCGCCGCCACTGCTAGGGTTTGTCGCCGCCGTGCCGTTGGGAGGAAGGCCGTCCAGTCACACCGAGCAGGAGAGACAGAGAGAGTTGAGGCCGAGCTGGGGGTACAACCACTGCAACCAGCCACCGATCACATCGCCTCCGTCGGAACCGCCGCCGTCGCTACCAGCTTTACCTCCGACGTGGCTGATTATGGGTGAAAAGGGGGCGAAGCTGCCTCTGCCACCGGAAGACGCCACTACCGTCACCGGGAAAATTCTGTCGGTAAGGGTTTTAAGTTGGTTCTCCTTTCCGTTGAGTTTTTGGGAACCTCATTGTCACTGCATAAGGTTCAGGTCATCGCTGCCGCTTGAGGTGGCTGCCAGGCTACCGCCAAACCAGCTCAGAGACCGCCGCTGTTTCGGTTCAGCCGGTTCGGTAAGCGTTTCGATTTGAAAGCCCTCTAGTTACTGCTCTATTATACGTTGAGGAGTTGTAGCATTTGTTGTTATGAGAGTTAATCTCGGTTATTATATATTGTGATTAGAGTCGTTGTGGTTGCTGAGAAAACGGTTTGGAGATGAGGTTTTGGTAGCCGGGATTTTGATTGCTGATTTCGGGTCGAGGCGGAAAGGACTAAGTGACGCGTTTGAGTTATGGAATTTGCGTTTTGAGGTAGGGGCGCTTTCCGAAAACTATAGTTCATTATTGGAATTATTACATATGGGTACTGATGTGAGATATTGTGTATTTGGTGATTGTATCTGCCTTATGTATTATTTGATTGACTCGAATGACTATGGATATTGGTTTGGCTGAATTATTGTGTGGCTTGTGAAATGTAATGTTTGAAGTTGATTCTTTAAAGATTTGAAATGAGTTTAATCCGTTGATGATCGGTTTGAATTGAGTCAATTATTTTGATGATGTGAAAGATAAAATACTCTTGAAATTCAGCCTGGGTTGCTTTAATTGATTTGGTTTTGATAAATGATTTATTGCTGAACCAATTCTTTAAAGCTTTAGAAATGAGTTAAATCGGTTGATATTGAGTTGATTTTTGAAATGGTTTTCTTGAGATATGCCACTGAGGTGACTGTTGGATTTAGCTTGCTTTTGAATTGATTTCTGGTTTTGAGCTGTCGAAAAGGAATGAGAAACAGTTTAGTTGGGACCCGAACCGGGTGGCAAAAGTCCAAGTTTTAGGGGAGGTGCTGCCGAAATTTCTATAAAAATCCGAGTCTTTATTGAAATGTTGTCTAGCAAATGATGAGTTAAAGAATTCTACTATTTTATTTGAATTATCACGAAAAGGATGATTCATGCTTTCGAAATGAGTTAGTAAAGAGGAAATTGTGATTTAGTCTTGCTTCTTAAGAAAGACATTGTATCTCTTTCAGGAGGAAGTTATTTAGATGAAACTTGTGTTTTAAAGCTGTTTGAATGTGAAAAGGGTTTATGCCTTTGAATTTGACTTGGGGATTTCAATTAAAGAAGTTTTAATGATTTTGAAAAGACCTGAATGTCTATTGACAAATTTCATTTTGAAATGTTTTGAGAAAGGTTTTAAGTACTCTTTGGATTCTGAATTCTTGCAAGACTAAGGCAATTTTGAAAAGTGAAACGCTTTAGAATTTATCATGGGGATTGAAGCTGGTTTTGCCTAGGTAAAGGAAACGGCTTTGAAAGAAGTAAATGATTACGTGACTCGGTTTGGCTTAGATCCTATTTTATTACTCAAATCGGAAAGCCAA
>NC_029786.2:33422991-33457415 GCF_000816755.2 Arachis ipaensis | reverse complement strand
GGCCTAGGGCCGTGGTTGGAAAGAGATGAACTGATGGTTGATTTCGGTTTTGTGTTTCTGGTTTGGAATAAAATTATGAAAGGCTATTTTGGTTCCGCATAGATAAACCGTTTTGAAAAGCTTTTGAGAATTGAACGGTTCTTCTTTCCGAAAAGATTTCCGACTTTACTTTCATTGAAAACCGTTGTTTTTGAAAAGAGGCATAAGACGGTTATGAATCACCGGTGCGGTTATCTTCACGTATCCTATTACAGTAATTCCCAAAAACCCTCTACTGAGAACCAATATAAGTGTCGTCGTAATGTCCGAGCTATCAGAGTCGCGCAGCCGGAAGCGTGAGCTTTGGTAGTTAGGGTGTTACATTTTGTGCCAGTTTTGGCGTTTAACTCCAGCTTTTGTGCCAGTTCTGGCGTTTTGACGCCAGAATTCTTAAGCTGACTTGGAACGCCTGTTTGGGCCATCAAATCTCGGGCAAAGTATGGACTATTATATATTTCTGGAAAGCCCAGAATATCTACTTTCCAACGCAATTGAGAGCATGCCAATTGGGATTTCGTAGCTCCAAAAAATCCACTTTAAGTGCAGGGAGGTCAGAATCCAACAGCATTTGCAGTCCTTTTTCAGCCTCTGAATCAGATTTTTGCTCAGGTCCCTCAATTTCAGTCAGAAAATATCTGAAATCATAGAAAAACACACAAACTCATAGTAAAGTCTAGAAATTTGATTTTTATTTAAAAACTAATAAAAACATAATAAAAACTAACTAAAATATGCTAAAAACATACTAAAAACAATGCCAAAAAGCGTATAAATTATTCTCTCATCAAGCCACTTGTAATCAATGCACATACACACCATCCCATGACGGTTCTTGTAGGAATAAGCTCATTCTTTTCATTCTTGATCATTGTCACCCCTCCTTTCTTGGGAACCACTTGCACAGGACTGACCCATGGACGGTTAAAAATTGGGTAAATTATTTCGGCCTCCCAAAGCTTTATAACTTTTTTTTGGACCACCTCTTTCATAGTTGGATTGAGCCGCCTTTGTGGTTGCACTACTGGTTTAGCATCTTCTTCAAGTAAGATATTGTGCATACACTTAGCTGGACTAGTCCTCTTCAAATCACCAGTGATCCATCTAAGAGCTGTTTTATGGCTCTTGAGCACTTGTATTAAGGCTTCCTCTTCCTCATGTCTTAGAGAGGAGATAATAATCACTAGATAAGAATCATGCTCAGCTAGAAATGCATACTTTAAAGAGGGAAGCAATGGCTTCAATTCAAGCTTCGGTGGCCCTTCCTCCTTAGGTGGTATTTTTGGTTCCCTCTCTTGAGGTGGTAAATTATCAATCTTAAGTAAATCATCCTCTAGAGGGGGCTCCAAAACACCATCAAGCTCTCTAGCTTCAAAAATATCTTGAATTAGTGGGTCACTAAGATCAACTCTCATACATCCCTCAAAATCATTAGGATGTTACAAGGCCTTAAGCACATTAAGTACAACCTCTTTTTTATTGACTCTCAGAGTCAATTCACCCTTTTGCACATTAATAAGGGCTCTCCTTGTAGCTAAAATGGGTGTCCCCAAAATAATAGAGACATTCTTATCCTCTTCCATATCTAATATAACAAAATCCGCAGTAAAAATAAAAGGTCCCACTTTCACCAATAAATTCTCAACAACTCCAAGAGAAAATTTAATTGAATGGTCATCAAGTTGAAAAGAAATATGAGTGAATTTTACCTCATCAATTTGGATCTTTCTCATTAAGAAAAGTGGCATGAGATTGATGCTAGCTCCAAGATCACATAATGCCCTCTAAATAGTAATATCACCAATGGTGCAAGGAATCAAAAAGCTTCTCGAATCTTGCATCTTCTCAGAGAGATCCTTCTGAATAATAGCATTACATTCCTTTGTGAGCACCACAGTTTTATTCTCATTCCAATTTCTCTTGTCAGTCAACAATTCCTTCATAAACTTAGCATAAAGAGCCATTTGCTCAAGAGCCTCTACAAAAGAAATGTTGATTTGAAGCCTTCTGAAGACCTCTAAAAATCTTGAAAATTACTTGTCTTTGGATGCCTTTTGAAGTATCAGAAGATATAGCATTTTTTATTTTTCTGTCTCTAATCTCAATATCAAACTCCTAAAGGAGCACCCACCTAATCAACCTTGGGTTAGCATCCTGTTTGGTTAGAAGGTACTTAAGAGCAGAATGGTCAGTAGAAACAATAACCTTAGAACCAATCAAATAGGACCTAAACTTATCAAAAGTATAAACTGCACCTAATAACTCCTTTTCTGTAGTTGTGTAATTACTTTGCGCGTCATTTAGCACATGGCTAGCATAGTAAATGATGTGCAAAAACTTTTCTTGTCTTTATCCCAAGACAGCTCCTATAGCATGATCATTGGCATCACATATCAATTCAAATGGTAAATCTCAGTTAGGAGGAACTATGATGGGAACAGAGACAAGCTTAGCTTTCACAGTCTCAAAAGCATGCAAACAATCATCATCAAAACAAAAAAGAATGTCCGTAACCAAGAGGTTGCTCAAAGGCTTATCAATCTTAGAATTTTTTTTATAAATCTTCTATAAAAGTCTGCATGTCCTAAGAAACTCTGGATTGCCTTTGCATTAGTGGGTGGTGGTAATTTTTCAATTACCTCCACCTTAGCTTTATCAGCCTCTATTTCTTTACTTGAAATTCGGTGCCCAAGAACAATACCTTCAGTTACCATAAAATGACATTTTTTCCAATTCAAAACAAGGTTTGTTTCTTGGCACCGTTTCAAGACCAAGGAAAGGTGTCTCAGGTAAGAATCAAAAGAATTACCAAATAGAGAAAAATCATCTATAAATACCTCGATAAACTTTTCAACCATGTCAGAAAATATGGAAAGCATGCACCTCTAAAAAGTTGTTGGGGCATTACACAATCCAAACGGCATCCTTCAGTAAGCAAATACACCAAAGGGGCATGTGAATGCCATCTTTTCTTGGTCTTGAAGGTCCACTGTAATCTGGTTATAGCCAGAATAACCATCCAGAAAACAATAAAATGCATGTCCAGCTAACCTCTCAAGTATCTGATCAATGAAAGGTAAGGGAAAGTAATCTTTCCTTGTTGCAGTGTTGACCCCTTGTAATCAATGCACATACACACCATCTCATGACAGCTTTTGTAGGAATAAGCTCATTCTTTTCATTCTTGACCATTGTCACCCCTCCTTTCTTGGGAACCACTTGCACAGGACTCACCCATGGACGGTCAAAAATTGGGTAAATTATTTCGGCCTCCCAAAGCTTTATAACTTTTTTTTGGACCACCTCTTTCATAGTTGGATTGAGCCGCCTTTGTGGTTGCACTACTGGTTTAGCATCTTCCTTAAGTAAGATCTTGTGCATACACTTAGCTGGACTAGTCCTCTTCAAATCACCAATGATCCATCTAAGAGCTGTTTTATGGCTCTTGAGCACTTGTATTAAGGATTCCTCTTCCTCATGTCTTAGAGAGGAGATAATAATCACTAGATAAGAATCATGCTCACCTAGAAATGCATACTTTAAAGAAGGAAGCAATGGCTTCAATTCAAGCTTCGGTGGCCCTTCCTCCTTAGGTGGAATTTTTGGTTCCCTCTCTTGAGGTTGAAAATTATCAATCATAAGCAAATCATCCTCTAGAGGGGGCTCCAAAACACCATCAAGCTCTCCAACTTCAAAAATCTCATGAATTAGTGGGTCACTAAGATCAACTCTCATACATCCCTCAGAATCATTAGGATGTTACAAGGCCTTAAGCACATTAAGTACAACCTCTTCTTTATTGACTCTAAGAGTCAATTCACCCTTTTGCACATTAATAAGGCTCTTCCTGTAGCTAAAATGGGTGTTCCCAAAATAATAGAAGCATTCTTGTCCTCTTCCATATCCAATATAACAAAATCCGCAGAAAAAATAAAAAGTCCCACTTTGACCAATAAATTCTAAACAACTCCAAGAGAAAATTTAATTGAACGGTCATCAAGTTGAAGAGAAATACGAGTGGATTTTACCTCATCAATTTGGATCTTTCTCATTAAGAAAAGTGGCATGAGATTGATGCTAGCTCCAAGATCACATAATGCCCTCTAAATAGTAATATCACCAATGGTGCATGGAATCAAAAAGCTTCCCGAATCTTGCATCTTCTCAGGGAGATCCTTCTGAATAATAGCATTACATTCCTTTGTGAGTACCATAGTTTTACTCTCATTCCAATTTCTCTTGTTAGTCAACAATTCCTTCATAAACTTAGCATAAAGAGGCATTTGCTCAAGAGCATCTACAAAAGGAATGTTGATTTGAAGCCTTCTGAAGACCACTAAAAATCTTGAAAATTACTTGTCTTTGGATGCCTTTTGAAATCTCAGAGGATATAGCATTTTTGACTTGTACTCAGATGCTAGAGACTTCACTAGATATTGCTCAAGATCAATTAGAAAGGGGTTGTCCGAATGCCTTGGAGGGGTGTGCTCTACTTTGTCCTCGGTCTTCTGTGGAGCTTTTTTTTCAACCGGCTTATCTCTAACTTTTTCTTATGAACCTGCTATCTTACCACTTCTCATATGTATGGCCTTGCACTCTTTTCTTGGGTTAGGCACTGTATCACTGGGGAAGGTATTAGGAGGCCTCTTAGGTGCTTGCTTGCTCAACTGACCCCCTTGAATCTCCAAGTTTCTGAGTGAAGCTCTGATTTCCTGCATAAAACTATGAGTACTCTTGTAGAGCTCTGCAACTATAGATTCCAGGTCAGATGATTTCTGAGAATGAGAAGGTGCTTGATATTGTTGAGAGGTCTAAAACTGACAGTTGTTATTGAAGTTATTCTAATCAAAGTTTCCATGAGGAGAGGTATTGTTATTGAAGTTTGGTTGCCTCTGTGGTTGGTTTTCTCACCCAAAATATGGGTGATTCTTCCATCCCAGATTATAAGTCTTAAAAAAAGGATCATTATTGAGGGGTCTAGAGGAATTGCCCATGTAATTGACTTGTTCAAGGAAAAATTGACCATAATCATAGCTCTCACCTTGAGGAAAGACACCACTCATGCCATAAGAAGCATCTTGAATATTAATAGCTGAGACTTTCAATCCACCTAAGTGTTGAGTAATAGCATTTATCTGTTGAGACATGGCTTTATTCTGAGCAAGAAGTGTATCTAAAGCATCCATTTCTATAACTCATTTCCTCCCGATGGTCCTCTCAAAAGAATACAAATATTGGTTAGCATCATCTTGTACCTCTCTTAAGCTTCATAGAGAGGTTCACCCTCTTTCTGCCTGAAAGTATGAACATTAGTCCTGAGCTTGGTTAGCCTCTAAGGTGAAAAAAATTTAGTCAGGAACTTGCTGGCCACATTATCCCATGTATTCATGCTCCCCTTAGGCTGTGTGTCAAGCCACTACTTGGCTCTATCCTGTATAGCAAACGGAAAGATTTACAACCTATAGACATCAGGATGGACACCATTGGTCTTCATCGTATCACAAATTTTCAGGAAATTAGAGTCAAACAAAGAAAGATAAGATTTGAAATTTAAAAGTTTAAAATTAGAAATAAGATAAGATAAGTAAGCTTTAAAATTTAAAAAGAAAGATAAGATAAAGATTTAAAAAGATTTAGAAAGATAAGATTAAAAATTCAAATATTTTGAAAATCAAATTTAAAAGAGAATAAAGATTTAAAAAGACAAGAATTTGAAATTTAAAATTTTTGAAGAAGATAAGATAGGAAGGAATTAAAGTAAAAAGATATGATAAAGATTTGAAAAAGATTTTGAAATTCGAAAAGATTTAATTTTAAAATTTGAAATTAAATAAGATAAGATAATATATTTGAAATTTAAGGAAAGATAAATAGAAGATAAGATCAGGATTTAAAAAAAGATTTGAAAAGATAAGATTTGAAATTAAAATTTAAACTTTACTAATAAGAGAATACCAAATTTAAAATTTTTAAATCAAGATAATAAAAGATAGTTAAGATTTCGAAAAATTAAAGAAAGATAAAAGAGATATTTTTTGGATTTTTAAATTTTTTAAAGAAAAAGAAAAACAACTAAAAGATACCAAACTTAAAAATTTAAGATCAAATGACACAAATATTTGAAAATTAAAGAAAAAACAACTAAAAGACACCAAACTTAAAATTTTTTAAAATTAAACAAGAAAAGTCACCAAGAACAATTTGAATATCAAGATGAACACTCAAGAACAGTTTTAAAAATTTAAAGAAAAAGATGAAAATAGACGGGATACCAAACTTAAAAATTGATACAAGACTCAAACAAAAGATAAAGATTACTAAAGAAAAAAAGGGTTTTAAAAAATTTTTGAAAAAGAAAACAAAAGATACAATTAAAAGAGCAACTAAACCTTAAAGAATACCTAATCTAAGCAACAAGATAGTCCGGTAGTTTGTCAAACTCGAATAATCCCTGGCAACGGCACCAAATTTGGTGCGCAAAATTGAACTCCGCACAACTGAACTGGCAAGTGCACCGGGTCGTCCAAGTAATACCTCAGTAGAGTGAGGGTCGAATCCCACAGAGATTGTTGGATTGAGCAAGCAATGGCTATCTTGTAAATCTTAGTCAGGCGATTAGAAAAGATGGTTGTTGTTTGAAAGCATAAACGAAAGTAAAGGAAATAAAATACCAGATTAATGTGAAAACAGTGATATAGATTCAGTTAAGGCTTCGGAGATGCGTATTCTTTCTAGATTAACTTTTCTTACTGTCTACTTCAATAACGAATGATTCATTCAATGGCAGCAGTAATTGACTTACTCATGTAGCATCCTCATCAACTTAGCCTCTTCTAAACCATAGCAGTCCACCATATCCAAGCAACTCATGTAGCATCCTCATCAAGTTAACTAATGGCTTCCCATTATAGCCGAAGGTGAAGACCTAAGCAATCCACTCCCCTTCGCGATCTTACTCAAAATACCACAGACAATGTCGGATCTTTCGGATAAGGGAATGTTGCTTCTCAGACTCTAGCCTTAATGCCACAGAGACCTCAGCAACCCATGGTCAACGAGATTTTATGTCACTTATCCAAAGTCGCCCAGGTACTCTCTTGGAATCCACAATGCATTCTCTAGCTGTGATTCAATGCTATCCGGGTCAGGACTCACACGGAACCCATGTAGAACAAGGATGATTGTCACGGTTCATCCTCAATTCATGAGATGAAGAACGAAAATGCACAAGAGAATGGAATCAAACGTGTATTGAAATAAAAACAGTACTATTATTAATCCATGAGAATCAGCAGAGGTCCTAACCCTAACTTAGGAGGTTTAGTAGCTCATAGCATACAGAAAGTAATAGTAAAATGTGCAAAAGGGTAGAGATCTCTAACAGTGATAATATTTGTTCTATGTATAATAACCTAATAACTAAATAGTACAAAAGTATGATAGACTAGACTAAAGGTGCGAAAATCCATCCTTGGGCCCACTTTGGTTGAGTACTTGGGCTGAGCTTGGCATCCAACTTGAGGAATGGGCATTGAACACCCATTAGGGAGTTGATCCACGCTGCCTTGCTTCTTGGTGGGCATTGAACGCCCCAAAGAGGGGTGGTTCTTGGGCGTTCAACGCTGGCTTGTCTCCTTGGAGCGTTGAACGCCAGTTAGGGGTACCTCCTTGGCGTTCAATGCGCAATATGGGCAGGCTTCTTCGATAAAAAGTATAAGCTATTATATATTTCTCGAAAGCTTTGGAAGTTAGCTTTCTAACAACGTTGAGAACGCATCATTTGGACCTCTGTAGCTCCAAAAATGCCCATTTGAGTGCATGGAGGTCAGAATCTGACAGCGTCTGCTACGCTTTCCTTGCCTCTGAATCAGACTTTGCCAAAGCTCCTCAATTTTAGCCAGAAATTACCTGAAATAATAAAAAAACACAACTCAAAGTAGAATCCAAAAATGTGAATTTAGCACTAAAAACCTATGAAAATATAATAAAACTTAAGCAAAACATAACTAAAGCAATATAAAAATGATGCCAAAAAGCATATAAAATATCCGCTTATCATCTACCAGCTACTTCACAGTTACCTCTGATCAATGTCTCGGATCCCTCAGCACCCGCTGCAAAAGTGGTGTAAACTTTCCCCAATTGTTGCACTCTACCAATCTCATACTTTTTCTTTTCTGGGCAGTTCCAGGTCAGGTGCCTGGATTGTCCGCAGACACACTCCCATACCCATTCTGCATGGAACTCCTGGATGGTGCTTCCCGCACCTCTGGCAGTTCAAGTTCTGCTGTGGCTGCTTTCCAAACCTTCTGCCCTGATTAGCATTGTGATTTGGCCTTCTGAAGTTGCCTTGTCCTTGATTCTGTTGTGTGACAAAGCCTCCACGCTTAAAGTTCCTTCCTCTTGGTGCAAAATTCCTTCTTGGACTCCTCTGAAAAGGCATCTTCATGCTTCTCTTTTCCAAAGCCACCATCCTCACACATTCTTCAGCCACCCTACTCTTATTCACAAGTTCAGAAAACACTCTAATCTCCATCGGTGCAACAAAGCCCAGAATGTTGCTCCTAAGGCTTCCCTCGTACTTGATACACTTTCACTCAACAAAATCCTCAAGAGTACTGTGATAGATGCGGGAGAACCGGCATAGCTCCTCAAACTTATTAGTATACTCAGTAACAGTCATCTGGCATTGTTTTAAATGAAGCAATTCAAGTTTCTTGGCATTCCTAACTGAACTGGGGAAGTACTCTCTATAGAATTTTGTCCGGAACACTTTCTAAGAGATTACAACCCCATTTGGCTATAGGATATGCTGCATTCCCTGCTACTAGTTCTGACCCTCGCCTTGCAGCTGATAGATTCCAAATTTAACCCATTGATCCTTAGGAACCTGTTGAGCCTGCAGTGCCCGCTCCATAGCCTGAATCCAGTTGTCTGCTTCAGTAGGTTTTGAGGTCCCCCTGATGGTCGAAGGGTGAACCTTCAGAAATGTGGCAAGTGTCATAGGTCCCTCATCGCCATTATTCCCATTGTTTCCATGGTTTATCTAGTTACCCAGTGCTTCGGCTGTCGCCTGAATAGCCGCAACCATGTTTCCCAGTGCAGCCATGAAATCTACAGGGTTGTTCCCTGTTGGTTCAGGAGTAACATTGCTTAATCTACCCCTGCCTCGCTGGTGCGAATTTTCTAACCACAGACTAACCGGCAAGTGCACCGGGTCGTACCAAGTAATACCTTACGTGAGTAAGGGTCGATCCCACGAGGATTGATGGATCAAGCAATAATGATTGATTGATTTGCTTAGTTAGACAAATAGAAAATAGTAATTGAGAGTTCAAAAGCATTAAACAATAAAGAAGAGTTTGAAGACAGACAGGTAAATAAGTTTGGAATAAAATATGGAGAAGATAGTTAAGGTTTCAGAGTTATCTATTTTTATGGATTAACTTTTCTTATTAACTATTTTAATCATGCAAGATTTAATTCATGGCAAACTATATGTGACTAGACCCTAATTCCTTAGACCTTTCTAGTCTCCTCTAAAATTTATTAACTGCCAATTCCTTGGTCAATTAATTCCAATTAGAAGCTGCATGATCAAATTCCAGTTTATATGCCACAAAAATTATAATTATCCAAAAATAAAAGGATTATATGTCACGTATCTCGTTAAATCCAGATAATTAAAATTTAGGAGAATATGTTTTCAAGCTGTTGTTCAAGTAAAGAGCTTTTCCAAGTTTTACAAGAACTCAAATAGAAAGAGGGTCGTACTTCCGTTCCACCCAAATTTATAAGATAAAGAGCAAAAACAATTCTTAAAATATAAATCCACATATGAATTAAAATAGAAAAAGTAATAAAATCAATCCATCCAAATAGACAGAGCTCCTAACCTTAACAATGGAGGATTAGTTGCTCATGGTTCAGAGTAGAATGTTATGGAATACAGAATGTAAATTTGGAATAGAATGGGATCCTCCCCGAGACCTCCCTAAAGGAAGGAAAGTTTCTCCCTTTTATATCTAATCCTAATAAATTTAAAATCTAATTTTTAAAATTAAAATAGTATCTTTTCCTAAAATTCAAATTTGAATTTAAATTTGAATTAATTAACAAGTCTTCAGTTGATGGGTGGGGACCATTTATTTTGTCCATTCTGCAGCTTCTAATATGTGTTTTCTGGGCTGGAAACTGGGTCAAAACAGCACAGAAATTGCCCCCAGCATTTTTCTGCATTTTATGCACGTGGCGCATGTCACGCGTACGTGTCAGTCACGCGGACGCGTCGGTCACGCGGACGCGTCGGTCACGCGAACGCTTCGCTTTGCAAATCTTCAAATCATGCGTACGCATCAGTCACGCGCACGGTGTCGCCATGGAAAGCTCCAGAATCATGCTTACGCGTCAGTCACGCGTACGCGTCGCTCCTCGCTGCCATCTCCTTTGATTCTTGTGCTGCAGAAACTCCATCACATTCCGCCGAATGCTACCTAAAATAAACAAAATTGAAAAAGACTCAAAGTAGCATCTATATTGGCTAATAGATAATTAATTCTTTATTAAACTCAACAAATTAGATGCAGATTCACTAGGAAAAGATAGGAAAGATGCTCACGCATCACTCGCCCGCGACCGCGTCCGCGAGTCGACAACTGGTTCCTATACACACCAAACAAGTGATATCAAGTTGATCAGTCTCAATATTGAAAGTCTAGTGCTTCAAGTCCCAAATCCATGCTCATGAACATTTATGCCACATATATCAGTTAGATATCCTAATAGCACATAGACACATACACAGAGAATGCACAGAAGCATAGTCAATCCGTCCCTCAGGCTCTATAGGAACGAACTGCTCTGACACCAGAATGTAACACCCTACCACATAGAGCTTTACGCTTAAGCCATAAAATAGAGGTGGTGTGGTATTACAACCTCTAAAATAAAATATATACATAATAATATGGAAAAGGATACAGTATACGAGGAGCCTTGAAAAACGGATAAAGCAAAATCGCAAAATAAAAAGCACAACACTTAGGAAACGTGATTACTTGCGTGTGAAGAAATCTAAAGTTAACAAACATAAGATGATAGAAACTAGGAATAGAAAGCCAAAAGGTACGAAATAACAAGCTCCTAACTTAGCTTGCGAAGTTAAGGCTGACCGGAGAATATTTACATACATAATATACCACTTTACGCCAAATAACATGTTTAAAAGCCCTAAAAGTCCTAGTTCTCCATAAACCTCTAA
This sequence comes from Arachis ipaensis, assembly GCF_000816755.2. Classification (NCBI taxonomy): domain Eukaryota; kingdom Viridiplantae; phylum Streptophyta; class Magnoliopsida; order Fabales; family Fabaceae; genus Arachis; species Arachis ipaensis. Next base: position 33,446,119 of record NC_029786.2, on the reverse strand, counting down.
GAGGTACAAAAGTAAAGTAGTAATAAACACATGAGGAGAGACTACTACATATACATATCAAAATATAAAAAGTTGGGCCCAAAATGATCCACTTCGCTGCAGAACTCCAGACGCCTAGCGAGGTGCCTCTCGACCTGCATCTGAAGAGTAACAACATAGTATGGGAGGAGAACCGGGAGTTCTCAGCATGGTAAAGGTGCCACGCATATAATATATAAGGTCCTGGGAACCAGAGGCAATCCTAGAACGCCGATACTCAGTATAAACGCTTAAGGTACTAAAACAGAAACCATAATTAGGTGGTCTTCTAAGAGTATCTAAGCCTAGCCTAAACTTAACCTTAACACTAAGTCTTTCCACCTTTCCTCTGTTCCTCCATCTTCGTGAGTTTGCAGAGACAAATAAACAGACAAATGTAAGCACAGGTAGGAAACAAATAGTGCAAGTAGCAAATATAACAGTTAGTATAATATAATCAATTAGGCATTCCCAACTAATGCATAGCAAACAAAGCAAATAATATGCACATGATGTATGCTTGTCCTATGACTGATGAGGCTCATCTGTCGGTTATCAAGCCATCCTGACAAGTCCGACTGCTAAACCCTGGACTGTCCCCCGACGCGCATCCCCAAGAGTCTATGCATAGCTTTTTCTCATATATATAAAATTGCTCAATAGGGGTCAACCTTCCCGGGAATTTAAAGTGACTGGTAACCTTTACATCGTAGGTCAATAGAGTATCGAGTCTCAACCTGGAACATGTGGTGGCAAGCCACGATACTTAACCCAGGAAAACTCGTGTCTCAGATAGTTGAGTGCATAAGCCAATAATTATTCATAATCATTTGTAATCAGCACATAATCATATCATTATTCATCATAGCACCACATGCACTTCAAATATTCATGTTTCCTTGTATAATTCATCCACTTTCTAACCTTACTTCATCTCCAAGTTACCTCTAATTCCTAACTCCATCTTATTACTAGAGTTACTACTAAGATTTGGGGCTAAAAGAATGAAAATAGAGGTTTAGAAGTTTGAAATTGAACTTAAAAACACAAAATCCATTTTTGCTAAAATAGGGGCCACACGTACGCGTGGGTGTGCAAAAATCCTTGCTCGCGTACGGGAGAATCTCAACCTGAAAGGGTTGGTCGCATCGCGTGCAGGTGGTCGCGTACGCAACCTGATGACTTGTATCATCTAACTCTTTCTCTCATCTAAAAGGGCCATAAAAAGAGTGGAATCTCATTTAACTAGTGCAATTTCATGAACTAAATGGTGAATATTATGGTACATTGCTTTGAAATGAGTTTTGTTGAATTTCAGGTGAAAAGAGCAACAAAAGAAGGAGGAAACAAGAAAAGAAGTTGGGCGTTCCACTCGGTGCAAACGCCCATAATTTGGATGGGCGTGAAATGCCAGCTAAGGGGCGTGGCACGCCATTTAACAACTCCAGAGAAGGAAAGTTAAAGAATTACAACGGGCATGCCACTTGAGATCGAAGGCGTGGTACGCCAGTTGACAAGTCCAGAAGAGAACCCATAGAGCTTTACTATGGGCGTGGCACGACAACTACACTTTCCAGAGAGCACTTTTGAAGACCGAAAGGGGGGGTGGCATGCTAGGCTGGGCGTGGCACGCCAACTCCATTATAAACAATGGGCGTGCCACTTGGGCTCGAAGGCGTGGCACGCCAGTTCATTGTTCCAGAGAAAGGAGTTGAAGGTTCAAAACTGGGTGTGCCACTTGGGCTCGAAGGCATGGCACGCCAACCTTGCTCGTATCTGGGATGTGCTACTTGAGTTCTAGGCGTGGCACGCCAAGCTTGAAGAGTTCAAATACCAACACTGGGCGTGCCACTTGAGATCGAAGGCATGGCACGCCAGTTTATTGATCCAGAAAGGGAGGATACAACTCTAACACTGGACGTGCTACTTGAGCTCAAAGGCTTGGCACGCCAGCATAAGCTTACAAGGAAGAAGAAGACTGGCGTGCCACTTAGGACTTTAGGTGTGGCACGCCAAGACAAGATAACTATGGGCGTGCCACTTGAATGCTAGGCATGGCACGCCAGTTACTGACCAAGAGAGACTAATTCATGCATCATCAAGGGCGTGGCATGCCAGTATTACCTTCCAGAGAAGAAGAATGAAGTCTCCATCAAGGGCATGGCACGCCAGCTACTGGGCGTGGCACGCTAGTATTACTTTCTAGAGAAGAAGAAGGAATTCTCCATCAAAGGCATGGCACACCAGCTACTGGGCGTGGCACGCCAGTATTACTTTCCAAAGAAGAAGGATGAAGTGTTTACTATAGGCGTGGCACGCCAAACATGGGTGTGCCACGCCAGTTCAGGATTCCAGAGAGGAAGAGGGAAGGAAACACCCTGGGTGTGCCACTTGAGCTCGAAGGCGTGGCATGCCAAGTTAGCTGGACAAAGGAGGCGTGCCACTTGGAAGCCAGGCGTGGCACTCCAAGCCAAGCTGAGGAGCTAGGCGTGGCACGCCACTCAAATGCCAGTCAGACACCAAGCACATGGTTCATTTCTATTAGTTTTTCCTTTTCTTTTCAATTGTAATTTTCTTTTCTCTTTTGTAATTTTTAATTCTAGTGATAGGAGTAGTATATATACCCCCTGAGAGTACTGAAAAGGGAATTGGCTGGTTAGTTTTGGGGTTGATTGGTTAAGTTTTAGTTTTTACTTCACTTCATCTCTTCCATCTCTTGTACTTTTCTCTAAGCTATGAGTAGCTAAACTCCCTCTCATTGGGAGAGGGAGCTCTGTTGTACTTGATGAATTAATGATAGTGAATTTCTTCTTCTCTCTATTTTCTCTTTGATTTGCTAGAAGGAATCTCGTTCTTCATGCTTAGTGTTCAATCTTCTTGGGAAAGAGGTTGAACGCAAAATGGGTTTCATGGGAACCTTGAAAAAGGAAACATGAAACCATGCTTGAAATCCCTTCTCACAATTGATTAGATCTAGGTTTTGGGATTGGATATGGTAACATGAAATCCACCCATTATTTGTACCTATGAGGATGTGTGGTATAATCAGGGACCAAGCTTATCTCTCTTCATGAGCAATTAGACCAAGGAATTGGTTGATTATCAAGATTTGAGAGATTGAATCACCAAGAAATTGGGGTTCAATCAATCATGATTGCCAAGAGGTCAATGAGTTGCATGATTGAAGAAGAGATGATCTAGATCTAATCCAAAGACAGCAACATCTCCTAATCCCAATGAATTTCCCCTATCTTTATCTTCCCTATTCTTTATAGCTTTCCTTTAACTTCTGCCATTACCCATTTCCCATTTATTTTCAGTCAATTATGTTTCAGCACTTTACATTCTTGTCATTTACCTTTTTGCACTTTATTGCTCTCTTTTACTTTTAAGTCATTTACATTTCTGTTAATTTAGAATTCTGCACTCAACACTCTCTATTGCTTAGCTTGACTAATTCTCCAATTAATTAAAGTTGCTCAATCTACCAATCTTTGTGGGATTCGACCCCACTCCTAGTTGGTTATTACTTGATGATACTTTGGTGTGGTTGCCACAGAACAGATTCATTATATAGTGAGTGAATTCGAGTTATCAAGTTTTATGGTGCCGTTGTCGGGGATTGGTTTGAATTTGACAATGACTAAATTGATGGGTATTTAGATTAAGCATTTTTATTTACCTTGTTAATTTCTTCAATTTTAGTCTGTTATTTTTTTTAGCACTTGAGTTTTCAGTTGTTCATTGTACATATTTCCATTTTAGCATACTAATCTACTAACTGTTTGATCAATTGCACAAATCAATTTAACCATAAGTCTTAACAAGAGTGATTCCTTTACTTGTCTTTTGCTTGTTTGTTTCTGGATGTATGATAGGTAGAAGAGGAGAAACTTCATCCTCTTTTGATAGTGAACCTGAGAGGACCTTCCTTAGACTAAGGAGGGAAGCAAGAGGTAAAGGAATAGTTGGAGAGGAAGTAGTGGAGGAAGATCTAGACGTTACTATGGAGGAGAAAATAGATAATCATGTTGGAGAAGGTGCTGGTAACCATGTTGGGCAGGAGAGAAGATTTCTAGGCTCTTACATCAACCCAAACCCAGGAAATTGCGGAAGTAGCATTCTAAAACCAGCCATTCATGCTAACAATTTCGAGTTAAAGCCTCAACTCATCACCCTTGTTCAAAACAACTGCTCATTTGGAGGAAGTCCACAAGAAGAACCCAACTAATATCTAACCACATTTTTGCGAATCTCTGATATAGTGAAGGCTAATGGTGTCTATCCGGACACCTATAAATTGCTGTTGTTTCCCTTTTCTCTCGGGAATAAGGCATCAAAGTGGTTGGAATCATTTTCTAAGGAAAGTTTGACAACTTGGGAAGAAGTAATGAACAAGTTCTTGGCAAGATTCTACCCTCCCCAAAGAGTTAATAGATTGAGCACTAAGGAGCAAACCTTTAGACAACAAGATGGAAAAACTCTCTATGAGGCATGGGAGGGATACAAGGAGTTGACAAGAAAATGCCCTCCGGACATGTTCAATGAATGGGTACAACTACACATTTTCTATGAAGGATTGTCACAAAAATCAAAGAAAGCTTTAAATCACTCTTCAAGAGGCTCACTCAACAAGAAGAAGACAATTGAAGAGGCCATAAACATCATAGAAACTATGGCCAACAATGAGTACTTCTATGCCTCCGATAGAAACCCAAGAAGCGGGTAATGGAGCTCAACTCTATGGATGCTCTGCTGGCTCAAAATAAGGTGATCACAGCTCAACTAGCAGCTCTAACCAAGAAGATGGAGAAGAATCAAGTCTCAGCTATCCAAGCTCAAGTACCTATGCAAGAAGAAGATTACCCAGAAGTTGAATGTGAATGGGAGCAAGCCAACTATGTGAACAATTCTTCCAGACCACCATATGACCCCAATGCCAAAACATACAACCCAGGTTGGAAGAACCACCCAAATTTTGGGTGGAGAAACCAACAAAACCACAACCAAGATCATAAACCATACCACTCTAACCAATACAACAACCCCATCCATCAATCTAACAACCATAGATCCTACCATAACTTACAAAATGCACCCTACCATTCCACCCAACAACCATACAACAACCATTCTCAAGATGTATCATCCTCAACTCCACAACCACGTGATAACAGCAACAACTTTACAAGATTGGAGGCTGCTATGTCACAATTAGCAGGGAGTAATGCCACTGTTGTATAGAGATAATTGAAGCTGAGAAAAAGATAGATGCTATCCAAGAGGAGGCTAGATCCAACATAAGGAACCAAGGGGCAGCAATTTCAAAACTGGAATCATAACTAGGGAGCTTGTCCAAATAGATACCAATGCGTACACATATATTTCTCTATGATACCATGGCCAACCCAAGAGGGGAATGCAAGGCCATCACACTAAGAAGTGGGAAGGTGGTGGAGGAGACATCCTCAAACCACAACTTGCAAGAAAAAGAAGCTGTAAATGACTCAGAAACCAAGAAGGAAGAAGAGACACCCGATCTAGCTCCACCAAAGCAAGTCTTGAAGCCCTATATACCAAAAGCACCCTACCCACAAAGGTTGAGAAAATATGGAAAGGACAGCCAGTTTTCTAGGTTCTTGGAGATCTTTAAGAAGCTTTAAATTAACATATCTTTTGCTGAGGCATTAGAGCAAATGTCACTCTATGCCAAGTTTCTAAAGAAGCTCATGACAAGAAAAGAAACTGGGGAGAAAAGGAAACTGTATTGCTCACAGAGGAATGTAGTGCCATCATATAAAAGAAACTTTCCCAAAAGATGAAAGATCCTGGGAGCTTTCAAATCCCCTGCATCATAGGGGATATTAGCATTGAAAAAGCATTTTGTGTGATCTGGGAGCTAGCATTAACCTCATGTCCTTGGCCGTGATAAAAAGAATAAGAATTGAAGAGGCCAAACTAACAAGAATGGCACTTCAATTAGCTGATAGAACATTCAAATTTCCTCATGGGGTGGTGGAGGACTTATTGGTCAAGGTGGGGGAGTTCATCTTCCCAGCTGATTTTGTTGTGCTTGATATGCAGGAAGAGGCTAACACATCAATCATATTAGGAAGACCATTCCTAGCTACTACTGGGGCCATAATTGATGTACAAAAGGGAGAGTTAGTCCTGAGATTGCATGAAGAGAAGATAGTATTCAATATTTTCAAAGTAATGAGCTACCCAAAGGAATCCATTGGTGAATTCATGATGGTGGACACAATGGAGAAGCTAGTTCAAGGAGTCCTAGAAGAAGAACAAGGTGAAGAAGTTATGGAGCAAGATCAACAAGCATCATGTGGTGAACTACCACAAGAGATCATAGAAGGTTCAATCATGTTAGATAAGGCAAGCAAGAAGGAAGTGGAAGCACCAAAGTTGGAGCTGAAGACCCTGCCTCCAAACTTAAAGCATGCCTACTTGGGTAACAATAACACATATCCAGTAATTATTAATTCAAGCTTGAGTGAAGAACAAGAAGAGGAATTTATCAATGTGCTAAGACAACACAAGGATGGCATAGGATGGACACTTTCAGATTTAAAGAGAATCAGCCCTTCAATGTGCATACTTAAAATCCTTCTTGAGGAGGGTGCCAAGCCCTCAAGACAGCCACAAAGAAGATTAAATTCCACAATGAATGAAGTGGTTCAAAAAGAAGTGCTGAAGTTGTGGCAAGCAGGGGTGATCTACCCAATCTCAGACATCCCTTGGGTGAGCCCAGTGCAAGTAGTCCCCAAGAAAGGGAGAATTACAGTTGTGCCAAATGAAAGAAATGAGTTGATACCAACAAGAACAGTGACTGGATGGCACATGTACATAGAATATAAGAAGCTCAATGAAGCCACAAGGAAGGACCATTTTCCGCTACCCTTCATGGATCAAATGTTGGAGAGGCTTGCTGGACATGAATACTACTATTTCTTGGATGGATACTCAGGCTACAATCAGATTGTAGTAGACCCTAAAGACCAAGAGAAGACTTTCTTTACTTGTCTTTATAGTGTTTTTGCATATAGGCGAATGCCCTTTGGATTGTGCAATGCACCTGCCACATTCCAAAGGTGCATGATGTCCATTTTTTCTAATATGATTGAAAGGTTTATTGAAGTTTTCATGGATGATTTTTCTATGTTTGGTGATTCATTTTCCAAGTGCTTACACCATCTTGCCTTGGTGCTAAAGAGATGTCAAGAGACTAACCTAGTTTTGAACTGGGAAAAATGTCATTTTATGGTCACCGAAGGGGTGGTCCTTGGCCATAAAATCTCTAAGAAAGGCATAAAGGTGGATAAGGCCAAGGTGGAAGTGATTGAGAAATTACCCCCACCTTGCAATGTCCTTGGGGCATGCTGGGTTTTATAGAAGGTTCATTAGAGATTTTTCAAAGATTGCCAAACCTTTAAGTAACTTGCTCGTCTCTAATGTACCTTTTATCTTTGATAGAGAATGTATGCAAGCCTTTGATGAGTTAAAAAGTAGGCTCTCCTCTGCACCTATTATAGCACCACCTAGCTGAAATCTACCTTTTGAACTGATGTGTGATGCATCAGATTTTGCTATTGGTGCTGTTCTAGGACAAAGGAGAGACAAGCTAGTACATGTCATCTATTATGCTAGCAAAGTTCTTAATGAAACCCAAAGGAACTACACCACAACAGAAAAAGAACTTCTTGCTATAGTTTTTGCATTTGATAAATTTAGATCTTATCTTATTGGTTCTAAAATCATTGTTTTTACTGACCATGCAGCTCATAAGTACTTGTTAACCAAGCAAGAATCTAAGCCTAGACTGATAAGATGGATCTGGTTACTTCAAGAGTTAAATATTGAGATTAAGGATAGAAGTGGAGCAGAGAACAAAGTGACTGACCACTTATCAAGAATCCCAAATGAGGAAGATGAAGCACACAACCTTGCAGTGAACGAGAGCTTTCCGGATGAGCAGTTGATGATGATCCAAGAAGCCCCCTGGTTTGCGGATATAGCCAATTTCAAGGTTATTGGAAAACTACTTTCCAACATCAACAAGCATATGAGAAGAAAGCTCATCAATGATGCCAAGCACTACATTTGGGATGAGCCCTATCTCTTCAAGAAATGTGCTGATGGGATTCAAAGAAGATGCATTTCTCATGTGGAAGGACAAGAGGTCCTTTGGCACTGCCATGGATCCACATATGGAGGAAATTTTAGTGGAGAAAGGACTGCAGCCAAGGTGTTGCAATGTGGATTCTTTTGGCCTACAATATTCAAAGATGCAAAGGAGTTTGTGACAAGGTGCAATGAATGTCAAAGAGCTGGCAACTTACCCAAGAAAAATGAAATGCCACAAAGATTCATCATGGAGTTGGAGTTCTTTGATGTTTGGGGGATTGATTTCATGGGACCATTCCCACCCTCATACTCAAACAACTACATATTGGTGGCTGTGGATTATGTGTCAAAATGGGTAGAGGCCATAGCTACATCAACAAATGATAACAAAGTGGTGATTAATTTCTTGAGGAAGAATATATTCAGCCGGTTTGGGATTCCAAGAGCTCTTATAAGTGATGGGGGAACTCATTTTTGCAACAAGCAACTTAAGACACTCCTCCTAAAATATGGTGTCAAGCACAAGGTAGCAACCCTGATGGAAGACCAAACGTGGTTTCGGATTTTTCACAAAATAGATTTTCGTTGCAAGTATAGCTCCGAACCAATAATTGATCCTAATTAAAATTTAATCCAAGATATTGTCACAATTCAAATCAAATATAAACCAAGAGTATTTAATTCCCGGGTCGTTCTCCCTAGGAACTAATGCCGATGAGCGCATGCAATTTTGGTTGTGAAAAGCAAGGGTTTTCAATGATTGAAATAAACAAATAAAGAGATAAAAGAATAAGATAAAATTGCAATTATTAAAGCAATAAAGGAATAAAAGAACTATGTATGTAATATGGACAAGTAATGCTACAAAGTGATGCAAAAGTAGTTCAAAACATAAATGAAAACTTGACTTGGGATGAGTTATGGAATCCCTTCCTTACCATAACCACAACTATGATAATTATGATGGATTAATCTCACTAAGTCAACCACTAACATCGAAGGATAAGTTAAGTGAGCATAATTGTTATTAATCCACAAATCCTAACTAATTTACCAAATTAATTGGTAAAACGCTAGCTTTAGTGAAAATAATAACAACTAACAACCCAAGAATTACACTAAATGTTGGACATTATGGCTCTAGTAATCCATACACTCGTTTTTCCCAAGCCAAGGGGTGGAAATCTACCCCATAACTAAGATTGGCATTTCATCAAACACCTAATAGGCATAATCATAAAACATGAAAAAATTGGAAAAATGGTAAAACTATGAATAACCAAATGATCAAAATCAATAGAAGCAACTCCAACAAACATAAATAAACATCAAACCTCAAATTCATTAACCAAAACTCAAAATTGCCAAACAATGCATATATTGATAAAGGAAATGAAAACATAAGAAAGTGTAGAACAAGTGTAGTAATTAAAAGAGAAATTAAAGAAATACTTACAATGAGATAGCAAAATCCAAAGCCAAAATTGAAGTACAAAATGCTACAAACCCTAATTAAACCTAAGGAAACTTGAGAGAAAACCTAAACTAAACTACCCTAAAACTACTCCTAAAAATGTATTCTATGAAGTATGGTAGTGTATGGTGTGATATATGGTTGCTTTCCCCTTCAAATATGCTCCAAAGCCTTAAAAAATGGGCCAAAAAGCCCCCAAGATGCGAGTCCACGTGACTTTTTAATGGAGGCACGCGCTGGTACCTGTGCGTGGGCACACTTGCTGATTTCCATTCTGTCCTGATTTTTACCCTGCCTTGTGCGTGGGCACAGGTGCTGATTTTGACTCCTGTGCGTAGGCACAGAAGGTGTGCATGGGCACAGGCTGAAATGCTTCTCTCCTTTGTTTTCTTCATATTTTCTCCCTTTTTGCATGCTTTCTTCCACTTCTACCAAACCATTCTTGCCTCTAGGACTTGAAATCACTCAACAAACATATCACGGCATCGAATGGAATAAAAGTGGGATTAAATTACTCAATTTAAGCACAAAAATGCATGTTTTCACATTTAGGTTCAATTTAGGGATCAAACACAAAAGTATGCTATTTGGTGAATAAGTGTGAGTTTATGTGATGAAATCCATCCAATTATAGCCAAAATATATCATCAAATATAGATTCATCAAACCCCATACCACCCACAAACCAATGATCAAGCTGAAATTTCAAATAGAGAGCTCAAGAGAATCTTTGATAAGACTATTGGAAACTCAAGAAAAAATTGGTCTAAGAAGCTAGATGATGCATTATGGGCTTATAGAATAGCTTTTAAGACACCCATTGGCATGTCTCCATACCAATTGGTGTTTGGAAAGGCTTGTCATCTACCGGTGGAGCTTGAACATAGAGCATTTTGGGTTCTAAAGATGTTGAACTTTGATAATCAAGCTGCTGGAGAAAGAAGATTGCTACAACTCAATGAGTTATAAGAATTCAGAACTCAAGCCTATGAAAATGCCAAGATTTATAAGGAGAAAACAAAGAAATGGCATGATCAAAGGCTAGCAAGAAGAGAGTTTGTAGAAGGTCAAAAAGTGCTATTATACAACTCAAGGCTCAAGTTTTTCCCAGGGCAGCTAAAGTCAAGATGGTCTGGACCCTTCACAATCATCAAGGCATCTCTTTATGGTCATGTGGAGCTTATGGAGGACAAAACACATAGGACTTTCACTGTCAATGGCCATAGGCTTAACACTACTTGGGAGATTCATTGGATGAGCAAAGAGTGAACTACACCCTCAGTTGAAGAGGAAGAATCGTCAAGCTAGTGATGTTAAAGAAGCGCTAGTTGGGAGGCACCCTAACACTCATATGCTTTGAATTTCATGCTTTCCATAGTAGTTTATGTTTAGTCACTTAGGTTGTTTAATTTTCAGTTTCATTTGATAGTTAATTAGTTGATAGTGTCCTTGATTTAAGTTTCAAAAGTTTTCTAGTTTGCTGGAAGTGCAATCTTGCTTGCTACACTATATGAGGTTGATTAATTGGGCTAGGAAACTAGCTAAAGAGCTAAGTTTGGTGTAACCACTAAACCACTTAATTTGAGCTTACATCAAAATAATTGAATTAATCTTAGGAGTAAGCCCAAAAATTAAGTTTGGTGTGGCCACCATCATAAGAGATTCATACGTACAGCCCAATTGATTTATTTTTGAAGGCAATTAGTAAATTCGTGGGTGCATAAAATGGCCAATTTATTGTGTACATATGAAATGGAAGTGGAAGAATGTGAAAGAATTAAATTTATTCCACTCATAATGTACACAATAAAATACAATCATGAGACCAATTACTATATGCAATGAATCCAAGTTTGGTGTCCAAAACACACCCATTAAATGCCATGTAACTAGAAGAATATGAAGCAATTTTTTTGTGATTACTGATGTGGGTTTCGAACTGCATTTTCAGGAAAGAGGTAGGGCCCACATGACATTGATAACTCATCAAGTCAGGAGTCAAAGTGTACTTCACACTTTGGAACTCAAAAATCAGAAGAAAGCTGAAGCGATAGGGGTTGGCGCCTCTACCCACACTGGGCGCCTCTCCCAAGTGGAAAAACATTCAATTTTTATCTTCAACTCTTACCTTTCAAATCCCTCTTCTCACCCCTATATATTGCACTCTTCCTTCCCTCTATCCCACACTATAAACCTCATTCCTCACAGCCGAAACACCCCTTCTGCACTTCTTGCTTTCTTTCTTTCTTTCTTTCTTTCCTTCTTCTTGCTTTCTTGATTGGGACAATCAAGTCCTAAGTTTGGTGTTGGAGCAAACCTTTGATTTGCTTTCCTTCTTTCCTTTCTTTCTCCATCCGATTCATCACTCTTTCAAACCCTTTCACCACAACCAAAATAGCACCACCAAAAGCCACCACTTCAAAGAAAAGAAAGACTAAGAAAGTTGGCTCTGGCTCATCAAGCTACAATGAGTTCAAGTTTCTTTCATCATTCTACCAAAACCAGTTTTATGGGTGCGTGAGTGAGAGACAAATAATCCCTGAAGTTAGTTTCCAACTAGGGAGGAATGAGTATAGAGAAATCAACATTGAAATCAACAATAGAGGCTGGGCACTCTTATGCAACCCATCAAAGAAGGTGGTGGAAAGTTTGGTGAGGGAATTCTATGCCAATGCTGTCCCCCAACTTAGGCAACCATATGACTATCAAAGCTATGTGAGGGGGAAGAGTATTGATTATAGCCCTGCCAACATAGACAAGATGCTGATGGTGAAGCACAAAAGTTTTACCCGGAGCTATGAAGAAAGGGTGAAATAACTTGATCCTGGGTTTGAAGAAATCCTAAATGAGATATGTGTTCTCAATGTTCAATGGATCAATGACAAGGATGGGAGGTCAAACCAACTAAGGAGAAGAGACTTGAGCCCTCAAGTTAGAGGGTGGCTAGACTTTGTGAGAAGATCCCTCAACCCCACCTCCAACACTTTGGAGGTAGCATTGGAAAGGGTTGTGTTAATCTACAGCATCATGAAAGGGGAGAATGTCAATGTGGGGGAGATGATTGTAGACAACATTCACAGGGTGCTGAAGAGCACTAAGGATAACACAAGACTTGTATTTCCAAGCATCATCCAGAGGCTTTGTGATGTGGCTGGAGTGGAGAAGGTGATTGATGAGATCTTGGTAGAGCAGGACAAACCGATCACAGCCAAAAATATGAAAAAGGTAGTGGCCATTAACCCACTGCAAAGAGCAAGGGAGCACAGGGCTCATGTGCCAAGGGCACAAGGGCCACCACAACATGAAGAGGCTTTTGTTCAACCACCATATCTATCACTTCCAGCACCAATTCCACAATTCTCTGAAGGTTTCAACTGGGAAGAAATGCAAGGAAATATCAACCAAATGCAAGGAGACATCAACCATTTGAGAGAGGATGTGACTCAACTAACGGAGCAGCAGAAGTAATGGGACCAAATGCAAGAAAGTATGCAGCAACTCGAAGGGAGTATGGAGTACATGAAGGAGCAACAAGGCCAATTCCACTAGGGGGAGATGCAAGGTAGCCTCAACAAAATCATAGAGCAAAATCAATGGCAGCAAAGGAACCTTGCTGAATTTAGGCATCTCTATGATGCTAGAACCACTTCAAGGAGGCAGTATGATATAAACACACAAGCGAAGCTGAATCACTTGCGTAATATTGTAGCCGCCTTGAACCCAGGCTATCCAACATTCATGCAAGGTATGGAAGAGCTGAGTTCTAGGCAAGAAGAGATACTAGCCAAGCACAAAGAGGATGAAAGAGTTTATATGAGGAGGCTAGGTTTTTGGAAGCCAAAAGACATCCCTGCACAAGAAGGAGCATCCAAGAAGAAGGATGGTGATGAGTCTTCCTCAAAGAAAAAGGATAAAGAGAAAGGAGTCTATGAATTGAAGCTGCTCAAAGAATATAAGGTTGTTGAGTCCCATGGTTAAAAGTTTCATCTCTGAATTTCTGTTTAGTAGTTTGCATTATTGGTGCACGAAATTGTGATCACACTTTTTACAACTCTGCACAACTAACCAGCAAGTGCACTGGGTCGTCCAAGTAATACCTTACATGAGTAAGGGTCGATCCCACGGAGATTGTCGGCTTGAAGCAAGCTATGGTCATCTTGTAAATCTTAGTCAGGCGGATTCAAATGGTTATGAGGTTTTGATAATTAAAAGATAAATAAAACATAAAATAAAATAAAGATACTTATGTAATTCATTGGTGGAAATTTTAGATAAGCGTTTGGAGATGCTTTGTTGCTTCTGAACCTCTGCTTTCCTATTGTCTTCATCCAATCATGCGTGCTCCCTTCCATGGCAAGCTGTATGATCCTCTCGGATGAAAAATACCAGGTACGATCTCTGCACGGCTAATCAACTGTCGGATTTCTCGTCTCGGATGAAAAATACCAGGTACAGCTACCGCACGGCTAATCTTCTGTCGGTTCTCACTAGCATCGGAATATGATCTCTCTATCCTTTTGCACACTGTCACTGCGCCCAACATTCGCATGTTTGAAGCTCGTCACAGTCATCCCTTCCCAGATCTTACTCGGAATACCACAAACAAGGTTTAGACTTTTTGGATCTCAGGAATGCTGCCAATTGGTTCTAGCCTATACCACGAAGGTACTAATCTCACGGACTCGGTCCGTGGATTAGAGACCCAAGAGAATATACTCTGGCTGTCGTCCAATGACTACGTTGAACATCATGTAGACCGCTTGTGGTTGTCAGGCACGCGAATCTTGGCTAAGCGAGTAACGAAGATAGTGGATGATTGTCACGGGTCATCCCTTCATTCTGAATTAACTGAATTAAGTACGAGAGTATATCTTGGAGAAGAAGTAAGCGTGAATTGAAAGAGAAACAATTGCACTTGCATTAATTCATTAAGAACAGCAGAGCTCCGCACCTTAATCTATGAGGTGTAGAAACTCCATCATGGAAAATACATAAGAGAAAAAGTTCTAGGCATGGCCGTGTGGCCAGCCTCCAAACGTGAATAATGGCATAAGCTCCCTAATACAATAGTAAAAAGTGCTATTTATACTAAACTAGTTACTAGGGTTTACAGAAATTAAGAAACTAAGTGCAGATAGTGCAGAAATCCCCTTCCAGGGCCCACTTGGTGTGTGCTTGGGCTGAGCATTGAAGCTTCCACATGCATAGGACATTCTTGGAGTTAAACGCCAGCTTGGGTGCCAGTTTAGGCATTTAACTCCAGTTTTGGTGCCAGTTCTGGTGTTTTACACCAGAAAAGGGTCTCTAGTTGGCATTTGAACGCCAGTTTGGGCCATCAAATCTTGGGCAAAATATGGACTACTATATATTTCTGGAAAGTCCAAGATGTCTACTTTCCAACGCAATTGAGAGCGCACCAATTGGGCTTCTATAACTCCAGAAAATCCACTTCGAGTGCAGGAGGGTCAGAATCTAACAGCATCTACAGTCCTTTCTCAGCCTCTGAATCAGACTTTTGCTCAGGTCCCTCAATTTCAGCCAGAAAATACCTGAAATTACAAAAAAATACACAAACTCATAGTAAAGCCCAGAAATATGATTTTTGCATAAAAACTAATAAAAATATAATAAAAAGTAACTAAAACATACTAAAAACTTTGTAAAAACAATGCCAAAAAGGGTATAAATTATCCGCTCATCACAACACCAAACTTAAATTGTTGCTTGTCCCCAAGCAACCAAAAACAAAATGGGATAAAAAGAAGAGAATACACAATAAGTTTCAAAAATATCAATGAAGATTAGTTTCAATTAGATGAGCGGGACTAGTAGCTTTTTGCTTCTGAACAGTTTTGGCATCTCACTTTATCCTTTCAAGTTCAGAATGATTGGCATCCATAGGAACTCAGAATTCAGATGGTGTTATTGATTCTCCTAGTTTAGTATGTTGATTCTTGAGCACAGCTACTTTATGAGTCTTGGCCGTGACCCTAAGCATTTTGTTGTCCAATATTACCACCGGATACAGAAATGCCATACACATAACTGGGTGAACCTTTTCAGATTGTTACTCGGCTTTGCTAGAGTCCCCAGTTAGAGGTGTCCAGAGTTCTTAAGCACACTCTTTTTGCTTTGGACCACGACTTTAACTGCTCAGTCTCAAGCTTTTCACTTGACACCTTCACGCCACAAGCACATGGTTAGGGACAGCGTGATTTAGCCGCTTAGGCCAGGATTTTATTCCTTTGGGCCCTCCTATCCATTAATGCTCAAAGCCTTAGGTCCTTTTCACCCTTGTCTTTTAGTTTAAAGGGTTATTGGCTTTTTCTGCTTGCTTTTTCTTTTTCCTTCCTTTTCTTTATTTTTCACCATTTTTTATTTCGCAAGCTTTGTGTTTTTCACTGCTTTTTCTTGCTTCAAGAATCAATTTTATGATTTTTCAGATTATCAATAACATTTCTCTTTTTTTTTCATTATTCTTTCAAGGGCCAAAAATTTTAACATTCATAAACTTCACTATCAAAAATATGCACTGTTCAAGCATTCATTCAGAAAACAAAAAGTATTGCCACGACATCAAAATAATTAAGCTAATTTCAAGATAATTTTCGAAATTATGCACTTCTTATTTTTTTGAAAATAAAAACATTTTCATTTAAGAAAGGTGAGGGATTCGTGGAATCATTTATAGCTTTAAGAAATAGACACTAAACACTAATGATCATGTAATAAAGACACAAACATAGACAAAACATAAAGTATAAAAACCGAAAAACAGAAAAATAAGAACAAGAAAATTAAAGAACGGGTCCACCTTAGTGACGGCAGCTAGTTCTTCCTCTTGAAGATCCTATGGAGTGCTTGAACTCCTCTATGTCTCTTCCTTGCCTTTGTTGCTCCTCTCTCATGGCCTTTTAGTCCCCTCTGATTTCATGGAGGATGATGGAGTGCTCTTGGTGCTCCACTCTCAGTTGCTCCATGTTAGAACTCAAATCTCCTAAAGAGGTGTTGAGTTGCTCCCAATAGTTGTGTGGAGGAAAATGCATCCCTTGAAGCATCTCAGGGATTTCTTGATGAAGAACTTCCTCATGCTCTTGTTGAGGTCCATGAGTGGGCTCTCTTGTTTGCTCCATCCTTTTCTTAGTGATGGGCTTGTCCCCTTCAATGAGGATGTCTTCCTCTATGACAACTCCGGCTAAATTGCATATATGACAGATGAGATGAGGGAAGGCTAACCTTGCCAAAGTGGAGGGCTTGTCAGCCACCTTCTATAGTTCTAGAGATATGATCTCATGAACTTCTACTTCCTCTCCAATCATGATACTATGGATCATGATAGCCCGGTCCACAATAACTTCAGATCGGTTGCTAGTAGGAATAATAGAGCGTTGGATGAACTCTAACCATCCTCTAGCCACGGGCTTGGGGTCAAGCCTTCTCAGTTGAACTGGCTTGCCTTTGGAGTCTCTCTTCCATTACACTCTGGTGCACAAATTGTGAATCATACTTTTTACAACTCGTACCACTAACCAGCAAGTGCACTGGGTCGTCCAAGTAATACCTTATGTGAGTAAGGGTCGATCCCACAGAGATTGTTGGTTTGAAGCAAGCTATGGTTATCTTGCAACTCTTAGTCAGGATATTAATTTGTGATTATCAGTTGACTTGCAAATGAACAAGAGAGCATGAATTAAAGGTTACTTGTTATGCAGTAATGGAGAATATGTTGGGTTTCGGAGATGCTTTGTCTTCTGAATTTCAGCTTTTTTCTTGTATTCCTCTTCCCTCATGCATGCAAAAGTGCAAAGTTCCTTCTATGGTAAGCTGTATGTTGGTGGATCACCGTTGTCAATGGCTACCATCCGTCCTCTCAGTGAAAAGGGTCCACGTGCGCTGTCACTACACGGCTAATAGCGCGAATGAATATCTTAGATAGGAACACGCATGTTTGAATGGAAAACAGAAATAGTTGCATTAATTCATCGAAACACAGCAGAGCTCCTCACCCCCAGCAATGGAGTTTAGAGACTCATGCTGTCAGAGATTACAAAGTTCAGATCTAAAATGTCATGAGATACAAAATAAATCTCTAAAAGTTGTTTAATACTAAACTAGTAACCTAGGTTTACAGAAAATGAGTAAACTATGATAGATAGTGCAGAAATCCACTTCTGGGGCCCACTTGGTGTGTGCTGGGGCTGAGACTTAAGCATCTCACGTGCTTGGGCTGTTTTGGGCATTCAACGCCATGTTGTAACCTGTTTCTGGCGTTGAACTCCAACTTGTAACCTGTTTCTGGCGCTAGACGCCAGACTGCAACATGGAACTGGCGTTGAATGCCAATTTTAGGTTGTCTATCCTTGAGCAAAGTATAGACTATTATATATTGCTGGAAAGCCCTGGATGTCTACTTTCCAACGCAATTAAAAGCGCGCCAATTGAACTCATGTAGCTCCAGAAAATTCATTCCGAGTGTTGAGAGGTCAGAATCCAACAGCATCCGCAGTCCTTTTTCAGCCTGAATCAGATTTTTGCTCAGCTCCCTCAATTTCATCCAGAAAATACCTGAAACTATAGAAAAATACACAAACTCATAGTAAAGTCCAGAAATATGTATTTTGCCTAAAAAATAATGAAAATATACTAAAAACTAACCAAATCATACTAAAAACTATATGAAATTAACCCCAAAAAGCGTATAAAATATCCGCTCATCACAACACCAAACTTAAACTGTTGCTTGTCCCCAAGCAACTAGACAAATAAAATAGAATACAAATAAGTCACGAAGCAATAATATCTCAGAGTTCTTGAGTGAAGCTCAGATTCTAATTAGATGAGTGAGACTAGTAGCTTTTTGCTTTCGAACAGTTTTGGCATCTCACTTTATCCATTGAAGCTCAGAATGATTGGCATCTATAGGAACTTAGAATTCAGATAATGTTATTGGTTCTCCTAGTTCAGTATGTTGATTCTTGAACACAGCTACTTTATGAGTCTTGGCCGTGGCCCTAAGCACTTTGATTTCCAGTATTACCACCGGATACAAAAATGCCACAGACACATAATTGGGTGAACCTTTTTGGATTGTGACTCAGCTTTGCTAAAGTCCCCAATTAGAGGTGTCCAGGGTTCTTAAGCACACTCTTCTTTTTGCTTTGGACCTTGACTTTAACCGCTCAGTCTCAAGTTTTCACTTGACACCTTCACGCCACAAGCACATGGTTAGGGACAGCTTGGTTTAGCCGCTTAGACCAGGATTTGATTCCTTTAGGCCCTCCTATCCACTGATGCTCAAAGCCTTGGATCCTTTATTACCCTTGCCTTTTGGTTTTAAGGGCTATTAGCTTTTTCTGCTTGCCTTTTTTTTTTTGCAAGCTTTGTATTCGCTGCTTTTTCTTGCTTCAAGAATCATTTTTATGATTTTTCAGATTATCAATAACATGTCTCATGTTCATCATTCTTTCAAGAGCCAACATATTTAACATTCAAGAACATCAAATTCCAAAGACATATGCTCTGTTCAGGCATTCATTCAGAAGGCAGAAAGCATTGCCACCACATGTAAATAATTAGAATTTCTTTTATTAAGAGTTCGAAAAAATATTGCCTCCTTATTCTAAAGAAAATCCTCTATTTTATTCATGTTTAATGATGATGAGAAAAATAAATTATAGCTTAATTGGAGATAAAATCACTACTAATTACTACTATAACTTCTAAGGTAAAACTCAAATAAGAACAATTATCACAGAGTTAAGGCTAAGATTAGAGCTCAACAACCTTGAGTTTGGGATGTGGATGTTCCTCTAGTCTGTGGGGTGCTTGGTCCTTCAAGAGATAACTTCTGACGCTTCAGTTCCTTTAAGTCACGCCCTTGCTCTTCTTGTTCCCTGAGCAGTTTGCAGAGCATACTGTTTTGATTTTGCTGTTCTTCCTTTATTTGGTCCATAGATTCTTGCAACTTGGTAACAGATGCTTCAAGCTGTTCCCAATATTCAGATTGAGGGACTTCCGGGAGAAATTCTTGCGCCCTCCTCTTGATGGGGTCATGCTGCACTTGTTATTTTTCCATTGTAATTTTAGTGATTGGTTGCTCCACTGAGATGTACTCCGTTATTTCCATCCTTACTCCAACATCCTTACAGAGCATAGAGATTAGGCTTGGATAAGCCAACCTGGCATCCTTGGAGTTCTTGTTTGCAAGTATGTAAAATTCAGATGGAATCAGTTGATGAACTTCCACTTCTTTCCCAACATAATGCAATGGATCATCACTGCTCTTTTAACGGTGACTTCAGAACGGTTGCTAGTGGGCAATATAGAACGCCCAATGAAGTCCAGCCATCCTCTGGCAACTGATTTGAGATCTTCTCTCTTGAGTTGATTTGGGACACCCTTGCTGCTGGTGGTCCACCTGGCTCCAAGGATGCATATATCCTCTAGAATCTTATCCAGGCCCTTGTTTGTTCACATCATTCTCCTATTGAAGGAGTCTGGGTCATCTTTCAGCTGAGGCAGCTTAAAGATCTCCCTGATTTTGTCAGGGTGGATGTGAACAATCTTTCCTCTGACCATAGTCCGATAGTCATAGAGGGCAGTTCCAGATATTCTCTGCCTGTCTGTTTGCCACAGATCAGCGTAGAACTCCTGAACCATATTCCTTCCCACTTTTGTTTCAGGATTAGCTAGGACTTTCCAGTTCCTGTTTCGAATCTGCTCTTAGATCTCCGGATATTCATCTTCTTTCAGATCGAACTTGACTTCCGGGATCACTGATTTTAGACCCATTATTTTGTAGTAATGGTCTGAATGTTCTTTGTTAAGAACTTCTCTTGATTCCAAAGTGGTTTTGGAATACTCTCTTTCTTGCCTCTTGGAGTGGGTTGTTTTCCTTTAGGAGCCATAATCTTAGTGGGTATAATTTAGTGATCACGGATAAGCACACCAAATTTAGAGGTTTGCTTGTCCTCAAGCAAAAGAAAAGAAAGGAGAGGGATAGAAGGAGAGCTAGTGTCGAATGGTGGATGAGAGGAGGAGGCCGAATGTGGATTTAAAGGGAGGGGGTGGGTTTTCGAAAATTTTTAAAAAGATAAGATAGAAGATATGATTTATAAAAAATAAGTATGATATGAAAAGATGTGATTTAAAATTGAAAAGATATGAAAGATATTTGAAAAAGATAAATTTGAATTTTGAAAAAGATAATGTGGAGATTTGAAAAAGATATTGATGAGTTGAAAAGATTTTAGAAGGAAAAGAGATAGATTTGTTTTGGAAAATTTGAAAAAGAGGTGGATTGGATTGAAAAAGAATTTGTGCTTATGGATTAAGATACATTTGATATTTTTAAAGTAGGGTTTTTAGAAATTAGGGTTTTTAGAAATTAGGGTTTGTAACATGTTTATGCAAGAAATCATGAATTGAAACATGAAAATTAAAATTAAAATAAAAAAAATGTGAAATAAAAATGAATTTACCTCCTCCCCACCATCCTGGCGTTAAACGCCCAAATGCTGCTTCTCCTGGGCGTTCAACGCCCAGCTGTTGCTTCTTTCTGGCGTTGAACGCCAGGAACTCCTTTGTCACTGGGCGTTTTTCTGAACGCCCAGGATGCTGTCAATCTGGCGTTAAACGCCCAGAAGCTGCTTCTTTCTGGCGTTTAACGCCCAGATGGCTATCATTACTGGCATTAAACTCCCAATAGATGCTCCTTTTGGGTGTTTAACGCCCAGTTGTGCCTCTTACTAGCGTTTTCTTGCCAGTGAGCTCTTTTTCTCTGTTTTGAGTGCTGAATCCTTCTGTAATCCTGTGAACTTATGCAATTGACTCCTTACCTTATTAATAGTGAACTTTATATAAACAAATAAAATTAAGAATAGGGCAAAACAATAGAAGAAGTTTTGCCAATGGCTGGGTTGCCTCCTAGCAAGCGCTTCTTTATTGTCTTTAGCTGGACCTTGCTGAGCTTTTAATCTAGCTTCAGCCTTGAGCACTCTTGCTCAACATTGCCTTCAAGATAGTGCTTGATTCTTTGTCCATTAACAATGAACTTCTTATCAGAATCAATGTCTTGAAGCTCCACATAACCATATGGCGATACACTTGTAATCATATATGGTCCCCTCCACCGGGATTTCAGTTTCCCGGGGAATAGCCTGAGCCTAGAGTTAAACAGCAGAACCTTTTGTCCTGGTTCAAAGATTCTAGATGACAGCTTTCCGTCATGCCATCTTTTTTATTTCTCTTTATAAAGCTTGGCATTTTCGAAAGCAGTGAATCTGAATTCCTCTAGCTCATTCAGCTGGAGCAATCTTTTTTCTCCAGCTAGTTTGGCATCAAAGTTCAGGAATCTGGTTGCCCAGTAGGCCTTATGTTCCAGTTCTACGGGCAGATGACAGGCCTTACCATACACAAGCTGGTATGGAGAGGTTCCTATAGGAGTCTTGAATGCTGTTCTGTAAGCCCACAGAGCATCATCCAACCCTCTTGCCCAATCCTTTCTACGGGTACTGACAGTCCGTTCCAGGATTCTTTTTAGTTCTCTATTAGAGACTTCAGCTTGTCCATTTGTCTGTGGATGATAAGGAGTGGCCACCTTGTGGCTAATCCCATACCGGACCATGGCAGAGTAAAGCTGTTTGTTGCAGAGGTGAGTGCCTCCATCACTGATTAGTACTCTAGGGACACCAAACCTGTTGAAGATATGTTTCTAGAGGAACTTCAGCACTGTCTTAGTATCATTAGTGGGTGTGGCAATGGCCTCTACCCATTTTGATACATAATCGACTGCCACCAGAATATAAGTGTTTGAGTATGATGGTGGGAAAGGTCCCATGAAGTCAATTCCCCATACATCAAACAACTCAATCTCCAGGATTCCTTGTTGAGGCATGGCATAACTATGAGGTAGATTACCAGCTCTTTGGCCGCTGTCACAGTTACGTACAAACTCTCGGGAATCTCTATATAGGGTATGCCAGTAGAAGCCACATTGGAGGACCTTGGTGGCTGTTCGCTCACTTCCAAAATGGCCTCCATATTGTGATCCATAGCAATGCCATAAGATCCTCAGTGCTTCTTCTCTAGGCACACACCTATGGATTATTCCGTCTGCACATCTCTTAAAGAGATAGGGTTCATCCCACAAGTAGTACTTCGCATCAGTAATTAATTTTTTCTTTTGTTGCCTGCTGTACTCCTTGGGTATGAACCTTGCAGCTTTATAGTTTGCAATGTCTGCAAACCATGGTGTTTCCTGAATGGCAAACAAATGCTCATCCGAAAAGGTCTCAGAGATTTCAAGAGAGGGGAAGGACGTCCCTTCTACTGGCTCTATCCGGGACAGATGATCAGCCACTTGGTTCTCTATTCCTTTTCTGTCTCTTATTTCTATATCAAACTCTTGCAGAAGCAACACCCATCTTATGAGCCTGGGTTGTGAATCCTGCTTTGTGAGTAGATATTTAAGAGCAGCATGGTCAGTGTACACAATCA
>NC_029786.2:33389766-33422925 GCF_000816755.2 Arachis ipaensis | reverse complement strand
CCTTGTTTGAAATTTTATGTCCAAGGACAATCCCTTCAGTCACCATAAAGTGACATTTTTCCCAGTTTAAAATCAGGTTGGTCTCTTGGCATCTTTTCAAAACCAGTGTTAGGTGATTAAGACAGGAGCTGAATGAGTCTCCATATACTGAGAAGTCATCTATGAAGACTTCCAGAAATTTTTCCACCATATCAGAGAAAATAGAGAGCATGCATCTCTGAAAAGTTGCAGGCGCATTACACAGCCCAAATGGCATCCTTCTGTAAGCAAACACTCCAGATGGACATGTGAATGCTGTTTTCTCTTGATCCTGGGGATCTACTGCAATTTGGTTGTAGCCTGAATATCCATCCAAAAAACAGTAATAATCATGACCTGCTAGTCTTTCTAGCATCTGGTCTATGAATGGTAAAGGAAAATGATCCTTTCTGGTGGCTGTATTGAGCCTTCTGTAGTCAATACACATGCGCCACCCTGTAACTGTTCTTGTAGGAACCAGTTCATTTTTTTCATTATGAACCACTGTAATGCCTCCCTTTTGGGGACAACTTGGACAGGGCTCACCCAGGGTCTATCAGAAATAGGATAAATAATCCCAGCCTCCAGTAATTTGGTGACCTCTTTCTGCACCACTTCCTTCATGGCTAGATTTAGCCGCCTCTGTAGTTGAACCACTGGCTTAGCATTGTCCTCCAATAAGATCTTGTGCATGCATCTAGCTGGGCTTATGCCCTTAAGGTCACCTATGGACCATCCAAGAGCTGTCTTGTGTGTCCTTAGCACTTGAATTAGTGCTTCCTCTTCCTGTGGATTTAAAACAGAGCTTATGATCACTGGAAAAGTGTCACCTTTTCCCAGAAATGCATATTTCAGGGATTGTGGTAATGGTTTGAGCTCGGGTTTAGGAGGTTTTTCCTCTTCCTGAGGAAATTTCAGAGGCTCTTTTAATTCCTCTGAATCCTCAAGATCAGGCTGAATATCTTTAAAGATATCTTCCAACTCTGATTCGAGACTCTCAGCCATGTTGATCTCCTCTACCAAAGAGTCAATAAGATCAACTTTCATGCAGTCTTTTCGTGTGTCTGGATGCTGCCTGGCATTGACAGCATTCAACTTAAACTCATCCTCATTGACTCTTAGGGTGACTTCCCCCTTTTGGACATCAATGAGAGTTTGTCCAGTTACTAGGAAAGGTCTTCCTAGGATGAGAGTAGCACTCTTGTGCTCCTCCATTTCCAGCACTACAAAGTCAGTGGGAAAGGCGAATGGCCCAACCCTGACAATCATGTCCTCAATCACGCCTGATGGGTATTTAATGGAGCCATCAGCAAGTTGGAGACATATCCGGGTTGGTTTGACTTCTTCAGTTAAACCAAGCTTTCTGATAGTGGATGCAGGTATTAGATTGATGCTTGCTCCAAGATCACATAAAGCTGTCTTGGTGCAATTACCCTCTAGTGTGCATGGTATCAGAAAGCTCCCGGGATTCTTAAGCTTTTCTGGGAAGCTTTTCAGAATGACTACACTACATTCTTCAGTGAGGAGAACTCTTTCAGTTTCTCTCCAATCCTTCTTATGACTCAAGATCTCTTTTATGAACTTGGCATAAGAAGGTATTTGCTCAAGTGCCTCTGCAAACGGAATCTTTATTTCAAGAATCCGAAGATAGTCTGCAAAACGAGCAAATTGCTTATCCTGCTCCTCTTTGTAGAGTGTATTCTTCAACCTTAGTTGCTGCAGGTTTATTTCCTACAGAGGTGGTTGGAGAAGCCTTTTTAGAGGGGTTGTTATCAGCAGTTGTGTATGTCTGATCCCTCATTGGCATTTGAATGCCAAGGTTAGAAGCTGGAGTGACGTTGGACGCCAACTCCTCACCTGTTCCTGGCGTCTGAACGCCAGAACTGTGCTTCTTTTGGGCGTTCAACGCCAATTCCTTGCTTGTTTCAACGCCACTAACCAGCAAGTGCACTGGGTCGTCCAAGTAATACCTTACGTGAGTAAGAGTCGATCCCACGGAGATTGTTGGTTTGAAGCAAGCTATGGTTATCTTGCAACTCTTAGTCAGGATATTAATTTGTTATTATCAGTTGACTTGCAAATGAACAAGAGAGCATGAATTAAAGGTTACTTGTTATGCAGTAATGGAGAATATGTTGGGGTTTTGGAGATGCTTTGTCTTCTGAATTTCAGCTTTTCTCTTGTATTCCTC
Organism: Arachis ipaensis; assembly: GCF_000816755.2. Taxonomy (NCBI): domain Eukaryota; kingdom Viridiplantae; phylum Streptophyta; class Magnoliopsida; order Fabales; family Fabaceae; genus Arachis; species Arachis ipaensis. The sequence goes on along the minus strand of NC_029786.2, from coordinate 33,420,716 downwards.
TTCCTTCATGCATGCAAAAGTGCAAAGTTCTTTCTATGGCAAGCTGTGTGTTGGTGGATCACTGTTGTCAATGGCTACCATTCGTCCTCTCAGTGAAAAGGGTCCACGTGCGCTGTCACTACACGGCTAATCATCTGTCGGTTCCCACTCATGTTGGAATAGGATCTATTGATCCTTTTGCGTCTGTCACTACGCCCAACCCTCGTGAGTTGAAGCTCGTCACAGCCATCCAATCCCAGAATCCTACTCGGAATACCACAGACAAGGTTTAGACTTTCTGAATTCTCATGAATGCCGCCATTAATCTAGCTTATACCACAAAGATTCTGATTAAGGAATCTAAGAGATACTCATTCAATCTGATGTAGAACGGAGGTGGTTGTCAGATACACGTTCATGGATTGAGGAAGGTGATGAGTGTCACAGATCATCACCTTCTCTATAATTAAGCGTGAATGAATATCTTAGATAGGAACACGCATGTTTGAATGGAAAACAGAAATAGTTGCATTAATTCATCGAAACACAGCAGAGCTCCTCACCCCCAGCAATGGAGTTTAGAGACTCATGCCGTCAGAGGTTACAAAGTTCAGATCTAAAATGTCATGAGATACAAAATAAATCTCTAACATTTGTTTAAATACTAAACTAGTAACCTAGGTTTACAGAAAATCCATTCCGAGTGTTGAGAGGTCAGAATCCAACAACATCAGCAGTCTTTTTTCAGCCTGAATCAGATTTTTGCTCAGCTCCCTCAATTTCAGCCAGAAAATACCTAAAATTATAGAAAAACACACAAACTCATAGTAATATCCAGAAATATGAATTTTGCCTAAAAACTAATGAAAATATACTAAAAACTAACCAAATCATACTAAAAACTATATGAATTTAACCCCAAAAAGCGTATAAAATATCCGCTCATCACACTCCTTCCACACAGATATCCATGAGAAATTGGTCCAACCTTTGATCAAAGTTGACTCTTCTAGTGAAAGGATGAGGATCTCCTCTCATGATTGGCAAGTTGAATGCCAACCTTACAGTTTCCGGACTAAAATCCAAGTATTTCCCCCGAACCATTGTGAGCCAATTCTTTAGGTTCGGGTTCACACTTTGATCATGGTTCTTAGTGATCCATGCATTAGCATAGAACTCTTGAACCATTAAGATCCCGACTTGCTGGATGGGGTTGGTGAGAGTTTCCCAACCTCTTCTTCGAACCTCACGTTGGATCTCCGGATATTCACTCTTTTTTAGCATGAAGGGGATCTCGGGGATAACCTTTTTCTTGGCCATAACTTCATAGAAGTGGTCTTGATGGAATTTTGAGATGAATCTCTCCATCTCCCATGACTCGGAGGTGGAAGTAATTGCCTTCCCTTTCCTCTTTTTAGAGGTTTCTCTAGCCTTAGGTGCCATTAATGGTTGTGGAAAAACAAAAAGCAGAGCTTTTTTCCACACCAAACTTAAAAGGTTTGCTCGTCTTCGAGCAAAAGAAGAAAGAAAGGAGGAGAAGAAGAAGAAATGGAGGAGATAGAAGGGTGTTTTGGATTCGGCCAATTGAGGGTTTAAAGTGTTTATGATGTGTGAAAGTAAAAGGTGGTAAGGAGGGGTATTTATAGGGTAAGAGAAAGAGAGAGAAGTCGTGTATGAAGGGGTTGGGTTTAGGAGGGAAATGTTTTGAATTTGCATGGTGAGGTAGGTGGTGTTTTATAATGGGTTTTGGGGAAGAGTGGATGGATATGAGTGATAAAGAGATTATGGGGAAGAAGGTAGGATTTGATAGGTGAATGGTGTTTGGGGAAGAGTGTTATGGAAAAGTGTGAAGAGGAGAGAAAGAGAGGTGGGGTAGGTGGGGATCCTGTGGAGTCCACAGATCCTGAGGTGTCAAGGAATTCTGCTCCCTGCACCTTTCTGGCGTTTAAACGCCCTCTGTGTGCCATTTCTGGCGTTTAACGCCAACTCTGCTACATTTTCTGGCGTTAAACACCAGGCTGATGCCCTTTTCTGGCGTTTAATGCCAACCAGACACCAGACACCCTTTTCTGGCATTAAACGCCAGTCTGTCTGCCAATTCTGGCGTTTAACGGCCAGCATGCTGCCAGACTGGGCGTTAAACGCCCATTCTGCTATCCTTACTGGCGTTTAAACGCTAGTAAGCCTGTCTTCCAAGGTGTGCTATTTTTGATGCTATTTTTTATTCCGCTTTAATTCTGCAGTTGTTTTTGTGACTTCACATGATCATCTACCTAAAGAAAACATAACATGACAATGGAAAACAAGTGTCTATAAAAATAAATATAATTAAATAACATTGGGTTGCCTTCCAATAGGCGCTTCTTTAATGTCAATAGCTTGACAGTGAGCTCTTAGAGAGCTTCACAGAAACTCAGAGCTTAATGGTGGCCTCCTAACACCAAACTTAGAAGTTGAGTGTGGGGGCTCTGTTTGACTCTATTTTGAGAGAAGCTTTTCATGCTTCCTCTCCATGGTTACAAAAGAAGATCCTTGAGCCTTAAACACAAGGTAGTCCTCATTCAATTGAAGGACTAACTCTCCTTATCTACATCAATCACAGCTCTTGCTGTGGCTAGGAAGGGTCTTCCAAGGATAATGGATTCATCCTCTTCCTTTCCAGTGTCAAGGATTATGAAATCAGCAGGGATGTACAGGCTTTCAACCTTCACTAAGACATCCTCTACAAGTCCATAAGCCTATTTCCTTCATGTATCTGCCATCTCTAGTGAGATTCTTGCACCTTGTACCTCAAAGATCCCTAGTTTCTCTATTACAGAGAGTGGCATAAGGTTTATTCCTGACCCCAGGTCACACAGAGCCTTCTCAAAGGTCATGGAACCTATGGTATAGGGTATTAAGAACTTTCTGGGATCCAGTTTCTTCTGAGGTAATTTCAGTTGAACCAAAGCATTCAGTTCATTGATGAGCAATGGAGGTTCATCCTCCCAAGTCTCATTACCAAATAACTTGGAATTCAGCTTCATGATTGCTCCTAGATACTGAGCAACTTACTCTTCAACAATATCTTCATCCTCTTCAGAGGAAGAATAATCATTAGAGCTCATGAATGGCAATAGTAATTTCAGTGGAATCTCTAAGGTCTCTGTATGAGCCTCAGACTCCTTTGGTTCCTCATTAGGGAACTCCTTAGTGGTCAGTGGACATCCATTGAGGTCTTCCTCAGTAGAAATCACTGCCTTCTCCTCCTCTATAGGTTCGGCCATTTTGGGTATATTGATGGCCTTGCACTCTCTTTGGATTCTCTTATGTATTGCTTGGGACAGTACTAGGAGGGATTTTAGTAACTCTTTTACTCAGCTGACCCACTTGTGCCTCCAAATTTCTAATGGAGGACCTTGTTTCAATCATAAAACTGAGAGTGGTCTTAGATAGATCAGAGACTATGGTTGCTAAGTCAGAGAGGCTCTGCTTAGAATTCTCTGTCTGTTGCTGAGAAGATGATGGAAGAGGCTTGCTATTGCCAAACCTATTTCTCCCACCATTATTATTATTGAAGCCTTGTTGTGGCTTCTGTTGATCCTTCCATGAGAAGTTAGGATGATTCCTCCATGAAGGGTTGTAAGTGTTTCCATAGGATTCTCCCACATAATTCACTTCTTCAATTCCAGGATTCTCAGGGTCATAAGCTTCTCCTTCAGAGGAGGCTTGCCGGATGCAGCTTACAATCCAGTCAGATTCTGAGAAATCATATTGACTTGCTGAGTCAATATTTTATTCTGAGCCAATATGGCATTCAGAGTATCAATCTCAAGAACTCCTTTCTTCTGAGTCATCCCATTATTCACAGAATTTCTTTCAGAAGTGTACATGAGCTGGTTATTTGCAACCATGTCAATGAGTTCCTGGGCTTCTGCAGGTGTTTTCTTCAGATGAAGAGATCCACCAGCAGAGTGGTCCAATGACATCTTCGACAATTTAGACAGATCATCATAGAATATACATAGGATGCTCCATTCTGAAAGCATGTCAGAAGAACACCTTCTGATCAATTGCTTGTATCTTTCCCAAGCTTCATAGAGGGATTCACCTTCCTTCTGTCTGAAGGTTTGGACTTCCACTCTAAGCTTGCTCATCTTTTGAGGTGGAAAGAACTTGGCCAAGAAAGCATTGACCAACTTTTCCCAAGAGTTCAGGCTTTCTTTAGGTTGTGAGTCCAACCATGTCCTAGCTCTGTCTCTTACAGCAAAGGGGAAAAGCATAAGTCTGTAGACCTCGGGATTAACCCCATTGGTCTTAATAGTGTCACAGATTTGCAAGAATTCAGCTAAGAACTGATGAAAATCTTCCAATGGAAGTCCATGAAACTTGCAATTCTGCTGCATTAGAGAAACTAATTGAGGCTTAAGCTCAAAGTTGTTTGCTCCAATTGCAGGAATTGAGATGCTTCTTCCATAGAAGTCGGAAGATGGTGCAATAAAGTCACCAAGCATCTTCCTTGCATCTCCACCATTGTTGTTGGGTTCGGCTGCCATGTCTGCTTCTTTTTCGAAAATTTCTATAAAGTCCTCTCCAGAGTGTTGTGCTTTAGCTTCTCTTAGCTTCCTCTTCAGAGTCCTTTCAGGTTCAGGATCAGTTTCAACAAGAATGTCTTTATCCTTGTTCCTGCTCATATGAAAAAGAAGAGAATAGAAAAGAAGAGAAATCCTCTAAGTCACAGTATAGAGATTCCTTTATGTGAGTAGTAGAATAGAAGAATGAGAATAGAGAGGAGAGAGATGAATTCGAACACAGAGAGAGGGAGATGGTTCGAATTATTAGTAGAAGAGAAGTGTTAATAATTAAATAAAATAAATAGAAAGAGATGAGAGAGAGAGAGAGAGTATTCGAATATTAATTTAAAAGAAAAGAAAAAATATTTTTGCTTTTATTTTAATTAATAGTTAGAATTCAAAATTTAAGAAAAGAAATAAAGGCAAATTGAAAACTAAATAAATTAATTAATTAAAAAGATTTTTGAAAAAATTGTTAGTTAGTTTTCGAAATTAATGAGAGAGAAAAGTAGTTAGGTGGTTTTGAAAAAGATAAGAAATAGTAAAATCTTAAAATTAAAACAAACAAAAAGTCAAGTAGTTAATTGAAAAAGATTTGAAAATAAATTTTGAAAAGATAAGAAGTTAGAAAAAGATTTTGAAATTAAAATTTTGAAAAATATATGATTTGAAATTTATTTTGAAAAATATTGAAAAGGAAATTAAAAAGATTTGATTTTTAAAATTAAAGTTGATGACTTGACTAATCAAGAAACTAAAAGATATGATTCTAGAATTTAAAGATTGAACCTTTCTTAATAAGAAAGTAACAAACTTGAAATTTTTGAATCAAAACATTAAAGGTTAGCAATAATTTTGAAAGTTATGAAATAAGATTAAAAAAAAGATTTTGAAAAATTTTAAGAAAGAATTCGAAAATATTAAAAGAAAAATGAAACAGATTTGATTTTGAAAAAGATTTGAAAAGATAGAATTTTTAAATTGAAATTTTGACTTGACTAACAAGAAATAACTAAGTTTTAAAAATTTTTGACTAAGTCAACCCAAAATTTTGAATTTATGTGTAAAATAAGGAAAGAAATTTTTTTTATTTTTTTGAATTTAATGAAGAAAGAGAAAAATAACAAAATGATACATGACATAAAAATTTAAGATCAAAATAAATAATGCATGCAAGAACACTTTGAATGTCAAGATGAACACCAAGAACACTTTGAAGATCATGATGAATATCAAGAACATATTTTTGAAAATTTTTAAGAAAAGAAACACATTCAAGACACCAAACTTAAAAATTTTTTACTTTTAAACACAATGAATTCGAAAATAAACAAGAAAAACAAGAAAAGACACAAAACAAGAAAATCACAAGATTAAACAAAGAAAATCATCCAGAACAACTTGAAGATCAAAGAAGAACATAATGCATATATTTTCGAAAATTAAAGAAAAATTAAAACATGCAATTGACACCAAACTTAAAATTTGACACTAGACTCAAACAAGAAACACAAAATTTTTTGGTTTTTATGATTTTATTAATTTTTTTTGTATTTTTTTTCGAAATTATTTTGGAAAAAGAAAATAAAGAAATTCAAAATTTTTAATAAGAATTCCAGGATTCATGCAATGTTAGTCTAAAGCTTCGGTCCAAAAGGCTTAGACATGGTCAGATGGCCAGCCAAGCTTTAGCACAGAATTTTAAATGAGAATCTGAAGGCTCATGCAATGTTATTTGGTGCACGAAATCGTGATCGTTCATTCCTTGGTAACGGCGCTAAAAACTTAATACGCACGTTCATAATCTTAGTTCTTCTTCACAACTTCGCACAACTAACCGGCAAGTGCACTGGGTCGTCCAAGTAATAAACCTTACGTGAGTAAGGGTCGATCCCACGGAGATTGTCGGTATGAAGTAAGCTATGGTCATCTTGTAAATCTTAGTCAGGCGGATTCAAATGGTTATGGTGAATTGATAATTAAAATATAAATAAAATGTAAAATAGGATAGAGATACTTATGTAATTCATTGGTAGGAATTTCAGATAAGCGTATGGAGATGCTTTGTTCCTCCTGATTCTCTACTTTCCTATTGCCTTCATTCAATCCTTCTTACTCCTTTCCATGGCAAGCTGTATGTTGGGCATCACCGTTGTCAATGGCTACTTCCCTTCCTCTCAGTGAAAATAGTCCAAAATGCGCTGTCACCGCACGGCTAATCATCTGTTGATTCTCGATCATGTTGGAATAGGATCCAGTGATCCTTTTGCATCTGTCACTACGCCCAACACTCGCGAGTTTGAAGCTCGTCACAGCCATCCCTTCCCAGATCCTACTCGGAATACCACAGACAAGGTTTAGACTTTCCAGATCTCAAGAATGGCCGCCAATAATTCTAGCCTATACCACGAAGACTCTGATCGTAAATCAGGAGGCTAAGAGATATGCATTCAAGCTTGTTTTCATGTAGAACGGAAGTGTTTGTCAGGCACGCGTTCATAAGTGAGAATGGTGATGAGTGTCACATAATCATCACATTCATCATGTTTTTGTCTGCGAATGAATATCTTAGAGAAGAAATAGGCTTGAGTTGAATAGAAAAATAATAGTACTTTGCATTAATTCATGAGGAACAGCAGAGCTCCACACCTTAATCTATGGTGTGTAGAAACTCTATCGTTGAAAATACATAAGAACAAGGTCCAGGCATGGCCGAATGGCCAGCCCCCTTAAACATGATCTCAGAATGCACAATTCTTCAAACGATTATCCAGAGATATAAAATAAATCACTAAAAGTAGTTTTTATACTAGACTAGTAACTAGGGTTACAGAAAATAAGTAAATGATGCAGAAATCCACTTCTGGACCCACTTGGTGTGTGCTTGGGCTGAGCATTGAGCTTTCATGTGTAGAGACTTCTTTTGGAGTTAAATGCCAGGTTGTAACCTGTTTCTGGCGTTTAACTCCAATTTGCAACTTGTTTCTAGCGTTTAACGCCAGAATAGGGCAGAAAGCTGGCGTTAAACGCCAGTTTGCGTCATCTAAACTCGTGCAAAGTATAGACTATTATATATTTCTGGAAAGCCCTGGATGTCTACTTTCCAACGAAATTAAGAGCACGCCATTTGGGTTTTTGTAGCTCCAGAAAATCCATTTCGAGTGCAGGAAGGTTATAATCCAACAGCATCTGCAGTCCTTCTTCAGCCTCTGAATCAGATTTTTGCTCAAGTCCCTCAATTTCAGCCAGAAAATACCTGAAATCACATAAAAACACACAAACTCATAGTAAAGTCCAGAAATGTGATTTTTAATTGAAAACTAATAAAAATATAATAAAAACTAACTAAATCATACTAAAAACTATGTAAAAACAATGCCAAAAAGCGTATAAATTATCCGCTCATCACAACACCAAACTTAAATCGTTGCTTGTCCCCAAGGAACTAAAAATCAAATTTTGGATAAAAAGAAGAGAATATACTATAAATCTCAAAATATCAATGAAACTTAGCTCCAATCAAATGAGCGGGACTAGTAGCTTTTTGCCTCTGAATAGTTTTGGCATCTCACTTTATCCTTTGAAGTTCAGAATGATTGGCATCTATAGGAACTTAGAATTTAGATAGTGTTATTGATTCTCCTAGTTCAGTATGTTGATTCTTGAACACAGCTACTTTATGAGTCTTGGCCGTGGCGCTAAGCACTTTGTTTTCCAGTATTACCACCGGATACATAAATGCCACAGACACATAACTGGGTGAATCTTTTCAGATTGTGACTCAGCTTTGCTAGAGTCCCCAATTAGAGGTGTCCAGGGTTCTTAAGCACACTCTTTTTGCTTTGGATCTCAACTTTAACCGCTCAGTCTCAAGCTTTTCACTTGACACCTTCACGCCACAAGCACATGGTTAGGGACAGCTTGGTTTAGCCGCTTAGGCCAGGATTTTATTCCTTTGGGCCCTCCTATCCACTGATGCTCAAAGCCTTGGATCCTTTTTATTTTACCCTTGCCTTTTGGTTTAAAGGGTTACTGGCTTTTTGCTCTTGCCTTTTGGTTTAAAGAGCTTTTAGCTTTTTCTGCTTGCTTTCTTTTTCTTTTATTTTCACCATTTCTCTCTCTCTCTCTTTTTTTTTCACAAGCTTTTGTATTCACTGCTTTTTCTTGCTTCAAGCATCAAATTGATGATTTTTCAGATTATCAATAACATTTCTCATTTTTCATCATTCTTTCAAGAGCCAACAATTTTAACATTCATAAACAAAAAATTCAAAAGACATATGCACTGTTCAAGCATTCATTCAGAAAACAAAAAGTATTGTCACTACATCAAAATAATTAAACTAATTTCAATGATAAATTCAAGATCATGTACTTCTTGTTCTTTTGTAGTTAAAACATTTTTCATTCAAGAAAGGTGATGGATTCATAGGACATTCATAGCTTTTAAGGCATATACACTAAACACTAATGATCATGTAGTAAGACACAAACATAAAGCATAGAGAATGAAAACAGAAAAATAAATAGACAAGGAGATTAAGGAACGGGTCCACCTTAGTGGGGGTGGCGCCTTCTTCCTCTTAAAGAACCAATGGTGTTCTTGAGCTTTTCTATGTCTCTTCCTTGTCTTTGTTGCTCCTCCATCATAGCTCTTTGATCTTCTCTAATTTCATGGAGGATGATGGAGTGCTCTTGGTGCTCCATCCTTAGTTGTCCCGTGTTAGAACTTAATTCTCCTAGGGAGGTGTTGATTTGCTCCCAATAGTTTTGTGGAGGGAAGTGCATCCCTTGAGGCATCTCAGGGATTTCATGGTGAGAAATTTCCTCATGCTCTTGTTGAGGTCCATGATCTCTTGTTTGCTCCATCCTTTTCTTAGTGATGGGCTTGTCCTCATCAATGAGGATGTCTCCCTCTATGTCAATCCCATCCGAATTGCAGAGGTGACAAATGAGGTGAGGAAAGGCTAACCTTGCCAAAGTGGAGGACTTGTCAGCCACCTTGTAGAGTTCTTGAGGTATAATCTCATGAACTTCCACTTCCTCCCCAATCATGATACTATGGATCATGATGGCCTGGTCTACAGTAACTTCAGACCGGTTGCTAGTAGGAATAATTAAGCGTTGGATGAACTCCAACCATCCTCTAGCTACAGGCTTAAGGTCCGTTCTTCTCAATTGAACCGGCTTGCCTCTTGAGTCAACTTTCCATTGAGCTCCTTCCACACATATGTCCATGAGGACTTGGTCCAACCTTTGATCAAAGTTGACCCTTCAAGTGTAGGGGCGTGCATTTTCTTGCATCATTGGCAAGTTGAACGCCAACCTTACATTTTCCAGACTGAAATCTAAGTATTTCCCCCGAACCATTGTAAGCCAATTCTTTGGGTTTGGGTTCATACTTTGATCATGGTTCCTAGTGATCCATGCGTTTGCATAGAACTCTTGAACCATTAAGATTCCGACTTGTTGAATAGGATTAGAGAGAACTTCCCATCCTTTTCTTCTAATCTCTTGTCGGATCTCCGGATACTCGCTCTTTTTTAGCTTAAAAGGGACCTCAGAGATCACCTTTTTTCTTGGCCACAACTTCATAGAAGTGGTCTTGATGGACCCTTGAGATAAATCTCTCCATCTTCCATGACTCAGAGGTGGAAGCAATTGCCTTCCCTTTCCTCTTTCTTGAGGTTTCTCTGGCCTTAGGTGCCATTAATGGTTATGGAAAAACAAAAAGCTATACTTTTACCACACCAAACTTAAATTGTTTGCTTGTCCCCAAGCAAAAGAAGAAAGAAATTAGTATAAGAAGAAGAAAATGGAGGAGATGGAGAGGAAGAGTGTATTCGGCCAAGTGGAGGAAGAAGTAGTGTTTGTGATGTGTGAAAATAGAGTAGTGTTAAGGGGTTTATATAGAGGTGGGGGAGAGGGTAGGTTTCGGTCATTAGTGTTAGGTTTGGGAGGGAAAAGAATTTTGAATTTTTGAGGTAGGCGGGGTTTTTGGGGAAAAGATATGGAGGTGATTAGTGAAGGGTATTTAGGGAAGAGTATTATGAAAAGGTGTGAAGAGGAGAGAAGAGGGGGTGGGGTGGGTGGGGATCCTGGGGGGTCCACAGATCTAGAGGGGTCAAGGACTTAGCATTCCTGCTCCATTTAGGCATGCAAAACGCCCTTAGAATGCATGTCTGGTGTTAAAATGCCAGCTTGCTGCTTGTTTCTAGCGTTTAACGCCAGCTTTTCTCCCATTCTTGGTGTTAAACGCCAATTCCATGCTCTATTCTGGCGTTAAACGCCAGTCTGGTGCTCGTTTCTGGCGTATAACGCCAGCTTGATGCTTCTTTCTGGCGTTAAACGCCAGTTTGATGCTTCTTACTGGCGTTTAAACGCCAGTAAGCTCTTCCTCCAAGGTGAGCTATTTTTCATTCTATTTTTTATTTTTCAGTAGTTTTTGTTACTTCACATGATCATCAACCTAAAGAAAACACAAAATAGCAATGGAAAAGAAATAAATATAATTAAATAACATTGGGTTTCCTCCCAACAAGCGCTTCTTTAATGTCAATAGCCTAACAGTGAGCTCTCATGGAGCCTCACAGAAAATCAGAGCAATGTTGGGGCCTCTCAACACCAAACTTAGAGTTTGGTTGTGGCCTCCCAACACCAAACTTAGAGTTTGAATGTAGGGGTGTTGTTTGACTCTGTTCTGAGAGAAGTTTTTCATGCTTCCTCTCCATGGTTACAGAAGGAGAACCTTGAGTCTTAAATACAAGGTAGTCTTCATTCAACTGAAGGACCAACTCTCCTCTGTCAACATCAATCACAGTCTTTGCTGTGGCTAGGAAGGGTCTTCCAAGGATGATGGATTCATCCTCATCCTTCCCAATGTCTAGGATTATGAAATCAGCAGGGATGTAAAGGCCTTCAACCTTCACTAGCACGTCCTCTACTAGTCCACAAGCCTGTTTCATTGATTTGTCTGCCATCTCCAGTGAGATTCTTACAGCTTGTACTTCAAAGATTCCGAGTTTCTCCATTACAGAGAGTGGCATGAGGTTTATCCCTGACCCAAGGTTACACAGAGCCTTCTCAAAGGTCATGGTGCCTATGGTACAAGATATGAAAAATTTTTCGGGATCCGGTTTCTTCTGAGGCAATGTCTGCCTTATTAGTGCACTCAGTTCATTGGTGAACAAGGGGGTTCATCCTCCCAAGTCTCATTACCAAATAAACTGGCATTCAAATTCATGATGGCTCCTAGATATTTAGCAACCTGCTCTTCAATGATGTCTTCATCCTCTTCAGAGGAAGAATATTCATCAGAGCTCATGAATGACAGAAGGAAGTTCAATGGAATCTCTATGGTCTCTGCTTGAGCCTCAGACTCCTTTGGTTCCTCAAAGGGAAACTCCTTTATGTCCAGAGGACGTCTGACATTTGGGATTTTTGCTAGTAAGAATTTATAAAAATAGTCGCGCTGTAGATATAGTTTCTAGACCAACAGAAATCCCTTCGTACAAACTTTTTGGTTGTCACAAGTAACAAACCCCTAAATAAATTGATAACCAAAGTATTTAAACCTCAGGTCGTCTTCTCAAGGAACTGCAGGGAAGTATGTTCTTATTATCAGTTATGGAGATTATAAATTGGGTTTTTTTAAGATGAGGAACAAGTAGTTTAAATTGCAATTGAAATAAGTAAAAGACTGTAAAGTAAATAAATAACTATAAAATAAATTTTTGGCAAAGTATGAGAAATTAGAAGTCCTATCCTAGTTATCCTTATCAATGATGATGAAAATTGAACCTTAATTCCACTTAGTTAACCTTTGCTAGAGTAAGGGAAAGTCAAGTGACTAATTAGTTAGATCCTCAAATCCTAGTTAATCCCTAAGGAAAGATTGGGATTATTGAAGTTCAATTCAATTAGAAAAGATAACAATTATCAATCATGTTTGAGTTTGATAACTCCTGAGTTACTGATTTCTTAACCAAGACCAAAAAAGGGAAAAAGTAAATCTACCGGAATAAAAATGTCTTCAGATTGGAAGCAACAGTAATATAAATAAAGGAGAGCAATAATAAACTGAAATACCTCAATTAACATTAATTCGAAAGAGTAATCTATAACATAGAAGAATTCATAAATTAAATTAAAAAGATAAATAAAAAGGAATGTTGAACCTGATAGAAAGAGATAATCATGAAAGCGAATAAAATCCTAAATCCTAATCCTAAAAGAGAGAGAGGAGAGAACCTCTCCCTCAAAACTAAATCTAAATCATGAAAAGTAACTAATTGGAGACTCTCCCTGAATGGATGCATTCTCCCACTTCATAACCTCTTATCTGTGTCTTCTGGACTTGGAATTGGGCCAAAAAGGGCTTCAGAAATTGCTGGGAGCATTTTCTATAATTTCTGGTGCGTGGCCTCTGTCACGCGGCCGCGTAGGTCACGCGGTCGCGTCACTTGGAGTTTTCCTTGTCGCGCGGTCACATCAGTCATCCGTCCGCGTCATATGCGTTTCGCTTAAGGCGCGCGATCGCGTCAAGCATGCAGTCGCGTCGCTGTTGATTCGCGTTGGCATGCGGCCGCGTCATCCAAGCGATCGCGTCGTTGCCAGTTTCTTCAAAAACTCTGTTTTATGCTTTTCTTCCAATTTTGTATGTTTCATTTCCATCCTTTAAGTCATTCCTGCCTTAGAAGATCTGAAATTACTCAACACACAAATCGCGACATCGAATGGTAATAAGGGAAATTAAAATAATTACTTTTAAAGCATAGGAAATATGTTTTTCACATACATCACATAATAAGGAAGGTAAAGTAAAACCATGCAATTAATATGAATAAGTGGGTGAAGGATTGAATAAATCACTCAAATTAAGCACAAAATATATCATAAAATATGGGTTTATCAACCTCCCCACACTTAAACAATAGCATGTCCTCATGCTAAATCCATGATAAAGAGTAAGGTAAGGTTGAAGTGGTGGAATCGCATGCAATGCAATCTACTCTAAATGCAATTACCTACACGCATCATGCAATTCTTAATTGTTATTTACTTGTATATAAAGCTTACATGTAGTTGAACTAATTCACATCCTCAAGGAATCATATATATATATATATATATAGCCAAACCTTAGATAATGATAAAGCACTTTTACAATTGAGATGGGAGAGAAAAAGATTTTATAAACTTGCAAGACAATTAATAATTCAAGCAGAGATATATGTTAATGAGCTATTGAACCCTCACTGGATTTGTGTTTACTCTCTAGTCACTCAGTGTTTATTGAGTTAATCACTATATTCTTCTTTTTATCCTTTCTTTCTACAACTTTGTTCTTCATCTAACCAATCAACAATTATAGAATATAGACATACAAAAGTCATGAGGTCTTTAATTCAGGTTGTAATGGGGCCAAGGTAAAGGTAAGGGTATATGTATAAGGCTAAGTGAGCTAATTGAGCGAATCTTTGATTAGTTTAAGGTCTCACCTAACATACATAACTTTGTAAAGTAAAGCTTCTTTACCTATTTTACCCATATTTTCCCACTTTTGATGTTACATGCTCATGCATTAGTTTTAATTTTGTCCCATGTGCATTGCTTTATTTTGCATTTGGGGAATTCTTTTGTATCCCCTTTATTCAAATACTGAAAATATATATATATATATATATATATATATATTTTAATGCACATGGTAATTCAATTATTTTGATTTCACATGAGCATGCTTCCCAAAAAAAATTTTATTTTGAATTATTTTATTCTTTTCAACTTTCTACCCTTTGTTTTTATCATCCATGTTCCCAATAGGTTTCCCACACTTAAACAATTATACAATTTCTATCTTAAGCTAACTAAGGATTCAACTTAGAATTTTTATTTTGTTTTTCTGCTTAAGGCTAGTAATGTGGTTTGTAGAATAAGAGGGGATTTAAAGGCTCAAGGGGCTAACAAGGGTGATGTAAAAGGTAGGCTAATTTGGGATAAGTGAGCTAAAATTAAACAATGGCCTCAATCACTCTCTTGGTATGTATTTCTATTCTATAATCGGACATATAGATTAAAACAAAGTAAAGAACATCAGAATAAAAAAGAAGGGCGGAACACACAGGAATAAAAATTATAGTTTGAATGTAACTATACAATTAAGCTCAAAACTTACAGGCTGTATGTTCTCTAACTCAGAAATCATATATCAGTTATATATTTCATGCAAGTAAAAATCAAGAGTTCTCATTATTCTCAATGTAAAATTTATTTTGAGTGGCTTTAAAGTTTGTGTTTCTCCTTGATGAAATGTTGTTAACTAACTAACATGGAATGCTATATATACAAGGTGTGGGTTGTTTCTATTATGTTCAAGTCTCTAGTTTACTTTCTTTTTATATTTTCAAATTAAACTAAGTTATCTTATGCTAAAAAAAGGGTAAACTATACTAATCAATCCACAATTTCTATAACTAATAAGTTAGAATTACAACTAAACTAAATAGCTAAAATTTGAACTAAGGTGCAACATGCAGAAATAGAGTCAAAATACATGAAAATAGCAGTGTATAAATGCTGAGAAAATAAAAATAAAAATAAAAGAGAAAAATACAGAAAAATAGCAAAATAAAATGAAAGAGTCTGTAGTGGTTCACCAAAAAAATGCGCCAGAGATGGCGACCTCCCCACACTTAAAATGAAGCATCGTCCCTGATGCTCACTCAAGCAGGGTGTGAAGGGGTGTCATCACTAGAAGGGTGGGTAGCTGGAGTCTCTGTGGTGGTGGTCTGAGGGTCTGCCTGCTGCAGAGGATGTGCTGACTGAATAGGGATCTCAGGGTCGAAAACCTGAATCTGATGCGGGGTCTCGTGCTGTGATGCAGCCTACTCTGTGCCTGCCTGCTCAGCTGCTCTCTGGGGGTGGGTATCTGCCACGTGATCATCTGCTTCCTCCTCAGATGGCTCTGATGGTGTGTCAGGCTCGGAGGGGATATCGCCAGATCGTATCATCAGCTTCAGGTGCTCATAGCGTCGCTTGCTGCGACGCTCAGCTCTCTCATATCGGCTCCGATTGTGGTGCTCCATCTAGTCTAGCTGTCAAAACAGGCGGTGTACTAGGTGATAAACCGGCTCTGAGGCAGGTGGAGGTGCAGTGGTGGTAGCAGGGGTAGCTGTAGAGGAAGAGGGGCCGACAGATGGTGTGGCTGTCTCATCAATAGGAGTGAGGAATGGAGGTCTGTAGCCCAAAGCCAGAAAGTTTCTGCTGTGAGGGATAATTTTCTTGCATTTTACAGCAGGTGGCCTCTCATCAGCATCCTCCCAGGGCACGTCAGCTCGACAGCCTAGCTGTGTAATCAGATAGGGGAAGGGGAGAGTGCCTCGGACGTGGACCCTGGCCATGTAGTACTGAATGAAGCGTGGCAGGTACAGGTCCTTACCTTCCATCACACACCATAGGAGGGTGATCATAGCGGCAGGTAGCTCCGTCTCGTGAGTACTCAGCATAATAAAGTTGCTGAGGATCTGATGCCATAGCCGAGCCTCATCGTTCAAGTATGCCCGCTTGATTCCCTTAGGCATGGTGGTGTTCTGACCCATGACCCATGGGACAATCGGGTCAAGGGCTATCCTGGCCTTGACTGCATGCCAGTCAAATTTCATGAAGCGCATGTCCTCCTCAGCCTTTTGATATCCATCTGGCTGATCGAATTTAGGCAGAAGCTTTAGAACATCCTCTATAGCCTCTTCAGTAACCAGAATCTGCTTCCCTCTTAGGTTCACTGCATCTAGGGAAGTTTTGAAGTAATTGCAGTAGAATTCCCTTATCCAAGATGCATTAACCTCAGTCAGGTTTCTCTCCAGGAAGAACCAGCCTCTTTGTTTGATCTGATCAGAGGTGTATTGCTGGAGTTCTTCTGGGATCTTCAAAGTCCTTTCCAGGTACAGGTTCCTGGAGTTTGCAAACATCGGATACTTCAGCTCGCAGTATCGGTTTGAAAATTTAATGGGATCAGTAGCAGGGAGTAGTTGGTCAGCCTTCTCCTGCGGGGTAAAGTGTTCTCCCGCCAGGAGTCATCATGCATGAGGTCCAGGATGGACATGGAGGATTCTCCTCTTTTCTGTTTGCCAGTGGTTGCCTTTCCTTTTCCTTTTCTCTGGGTGTCTGACATCCTGAAAAACAGAAAACCAGGATATATAAAAAAAACAGGAAAACAAAAGGCAAAAAATCAAAAAGAAACACAAAGTGGCAAAGTAGCAATAGAAGAGGAAATTGAGTTAAGTAAATTTGCATTAAGGATTGTATAAGAGTTAGAATACTGAGAAGAAAAGTGTCACAATCCAAAATGTACTTCAATTCAAGTTAATTAGAAAAAGTATCATCATGCCTTGGTTAGAATGTTAAAAGAAAGTGAAAAACCAGAAGAGATGTTTTGAAAGGTTAGGTTTGGTTAGAATTGAAAAAGAGTTGAGGAAGTTAAAATTAGTGAGTTAGTAAAAAGTGGGTTAAGGTAAGTGGCATAATGATCATATTCCAAGTAACAAGCATTCACAATTAGAAGCTATAGGTAATTCATATCCAAACAAGGAAATTAGGTTGATGATGATTCAGATAGATATAGAAATAGCAAAAATTGGAATCTAAACATCAAAAATACAGATTAAGAACCAGGAAATCAAAAAGAATAAGAAAGCTTGCCCTGGCATTCATGAATTGGTTTGGTAAAAGCAGGGGAAAGCAGAGTTAAAAATGCCAAAACCAAAACATGAGTGAAAATAAAAACAGTTTACAGAAATTTGGGCAGCATTCCGGCTAAAATTGGATTTTCTCGGAAAATAAATAGCAATTAGAATAGTTCATATGAATGAAAATATAGCTGCAATTACATATAAGGAATAAGAACATGTAAAGTAGTGTAAAGAGCAGCATGAAACAAGAAATTACAGCATATGAACAGTAACAACATCACAGCAGCAACAGAATTGCGAATTGAATAAAACAGGTAGCAAGAACAGCGCAAATGATTAGGCCTAAATCCACTAACCACATCCTAGGCTACCTAACAACCTAGAATTCACTACAACATGCATATCTAACTAGCCTAATGATGAACATAAACAGAAAAATAGAAAATTAACGATGAATGGAAAGAAGGGTGGCTGGGTGGTGGTTGGAAGTTGTGGGTGGTGGTTGTGGAGAGAAGAGAGGAAGGAGAGGGGGCTGGGGGGCGCAAATGGGTAGGGTTTCGCGTGGCTGGGGTTATTAATTTGAATCCACGCGATCGTGTGGGGCACGCGGTCGCGTGGATGGAGTGAAATGGGGGTCGACGCGATCGCGTGGGTGGCGCGATCGCGTGGAATGGGTAAATTATGAATGACGCGGTCGCGTGAGGCATGCAACCGCGTCGCTGGAAATTGTGCTAAACGCACAATTCCAGCGTCGTTTTAGCGTAACTCTCTGTCTCCTCTGGGGTGGTGGTGCAATCCATGCGACGCGATCGCATCGCTCACGCTGTCGCGTGGGATTGGTGTTGTGCAAGTGACGCGATCGCGTCAGGGATGCGACCGCGTGGGTCGTTTTGTGCGAAACGCACAATGGCCGTACGATTCCAGCCTAACTCTCTGGACGTTGGGGATTTACGCTGATCTTCATATCACGTGGCCGCGTGGGTAGTGTTTTTCGCAAGTGACGCGATCGCATGGGTGATGCGGTCGCATCGCGCACCCTTTTTTATGCAGGTATGCAAGTATGCAGTATGCAATGCGAATGAATAATATTCAGGTTCAATTTGAAAAAGGAAATAAAAAATAAAAATAAATAACACGAAATAAAATTGAAAAAGAAACGACCATACCATGGTGGGTTGTCTCCCACCTAGCACTTTTAGTTAAAGTCCTTAAGTTGGACATTGGATGAGCTTCCTGTTATGGCAGCTTGCGCTTAAATTCGTCCAGAAATCTCCACCAATGCTTGGAATGCCAATGGCCTCCGGGTCCCAAACTAGGCATGTAAAGCTTCTGAGTATCTTCAAGCAGATTGTCAGGCTCCCGGGGTGACGAATGTCAGAATGGATTCCAGGATCTCAAACCTTGCTTTTAGATCCGCCTTCGTCTTGATCTATATTTTTCCATCCGGGCAGTTTAGAAAGTAGATTTTCACCAAGGTGACCAAACGTTTTTCGAGATCCATTCGATAGATCATGATGCCAATCCGCACACTTCAAGTTAAAGCGTGGAACCTTATTGGACCTTGTGTACCAGCTCTGAGCACGAGCCATTTCCCTCTTACTCTTAAAGCCACAGAGAGCTCTAAGCTGGCCATCTGTTTCAAGCAAACCATATTCAAGTGGAAAAGTAAAGATAAAGGTTAAGGATTGTACCCACTTGAAGCTTGTATTAGGTGGTAATGGCCTTGGGATAGGTGTTTCCAATGGTTCTGTGAGTTCTACTCCTTTGTGCTCTTCTGTGAATTTCTTCACTTCCTTGCAGACTTCTTCAATTGCATCCATGTCCTGATCAAAGCCTTCTATGTCTTCCTCGTCACTTAAGTCATAAACGGGAGGTTGAGAGAAATCTACCTCCGCATCATTTTCGTATTCACTTGGGGAAGATTCTGCGATCTCAGAGAATTCACTTGCTGGTGCAAGTTCACTACTGGGAGAACTTGACTTGAGATCATCATCATCAAGGAAACTTGCTTCTTGGATTATTCCGTCCAGTTCTTCATAAAAGACTTTCCTTAGGGGCTATGTACTATCCTCCTCAGCATCAATTGTAACGTCCTTGACAGAATTCTCCATAACTCTGGATTTCCATGGAGGCTCAGCGTCTCCTAGGTCTTCAACCAACTCTTCTTCTTGTGTAATGACAGCTTCCTCTACTTGTTCCAGTACGAAGTCATGCTCTGTTCTGTCCACTGGAGTTTCTAGTATCTCCTTCATGCTACGCTCATCATTAGATTGTCCACACGGAGTTGTGGGAGGTCCTTGAATGTTCGAACGTCTAGAAGATAATTGACGTATTGCTTGCTCCAGTTGATAAAGGGTTATTTGAAGTTGATCTACTGTTTCCTTGAGGCGAACCTCTGATTCTCGGGGTGCTGGATTTGGATGTGGTACATTGGGAAGTGGTGGTGATGGGGAGTAATTGGATTGGAATCGGGGTAAATGAGGATCGTATGGTGGCGAATGGTGAAAAGAAGCTTGTGAGTATGGTGGTTCGAAGTTATATTGAGAGGATAGCCTATAAGCACAGGGTGGGACTTGTTGGTAACTACAAGGTTGTCCACCATGTCTATTTTCATGGTATGCATTGTAGAATGGTCTTTATCCATGATATCTTGGAGGGTGTTGTTGCCTAAAGGGTTGATCAGATCCTCTTGGCTCCATCCATCTTTGATTGCTCTGACCTTGATGCATGTTCCTGTTATAACTTTCACTCCTTTCAACAATATTAGAACCAAACTCGAAGCGAGAGGGGTGAGAATTCATAGTAGCTAATGGAAATAAAAAGGGAAAATAAAGACAAATAAACAAGTAAAAGAAAAATATTTACAATAACTAATAATAAGGCACACAATTGCAGTTCCCCAGCAACGGCGCCATTTTGACATTCGGGATTTTTGCTAGTAAAGAATTTATAAAAAAAGTCGCGTTGTAGATATAGTTTCTAGACCAACAGAAATCCCTTCGTACAAACTTTTTGGTTGTCACAAGTAACAAACCCCTAAATAAATTGATAACCAAAGTATTTAAACATCGGGTCGTCTTCTCAAGAAACTGCAGGGAAGTATGTTCTTATTATCGGTTATGGAGATTATAAATTGGGGTTTTTTAAGATGAGGAACAAGTAGTTTAAATTGCAATTGAAATAAGTAAAAGACTGTAAAGTAAATAAATAACTATAAAATAAATTTTTGGCAAAGTATGAGAAATTAGAAGTCCTATCCTAGTTATCCTTATCAATGATGATGAAAATTGAACCTTAATTCCACTTAGTTAACCTTTGCTAGAGTAAGGGAAAGTCAAGTGACTAATTAGTTAGATCCTCAAATCCTAGTTAATCCCTAAGGAAAGATTGGGATTATTGAAGTTCAATTCAATTAGAAAAGATAACAATTATCAATCATGTTTGAGTTTGATAACTCCTGAGTTACTGATTTCTTAACCAAGACCAAAAAAGGGAAAAAGTAAATCTACCGGAATAAAAATGTCTTCATATTGGAAGCAACAGTAATATAAATAAAGGAGAGCAATAATAAACTGAAATACCTCAATTAACATTAATTCGAAAGAGTAATCTGTAACATAGAAGAATTCATAAATTAAATTGAAAAGATAAATAAAAAGGAATGTTGAACCTGATAGAAAGAGATAATCATGAAAGCGAATAAAATCCTAAATCCTAATCCTAAAAGAGAGAGAGGAGAGAACCTCTCCCTCAAAACTAAATCTAAATCATGAAAAGTAACTAATTGGAGACTCTCCCTGAATGGATGCATTCCCCCACTTCATAACCTCTTATCTGTGTCTTCTGGACTTGGAATTGGGCCAAAAAGGGCTTCAGAAATTGCTGGGAGCATTTTCTATAATTTCTGGTGCGTGGCCTCTGTCACGCGGCCGCGTAGGTCACGCGGTCGCGTCACTTGGAGTTTTCCTTGTCGCGCGGTCACATCAGTCATGCGTCCGCGTCATATGCGTTTCGCTTAAGGCGCGCGATCGCGTCAAGCACGCGGTCGCGTCGCTGTTGATTCGCGCTGGCATGCGGCCGCGTCATCCAAGCGATCGCGTCGTTGCCAGTTTCTTCAAAAACTCTGTTTTATGCTTTCCTTCGAATTTTGTATGTTTCATTTCCATCCTTTAAGTCATTCCTGCCTTAGAAGATCTGAAATTACTCAACACACAAATCACGGCATCGAATGGTAATAAAGGGAAATTAAAATAATTACTTTTAAAGCATAGAAAACATGTTTTTCACATACATCACATAATAAGGAAGGGAAAGTAAAACCATGCAATTAATATGAATAAGTGGGTGAAGGATTGAATAAATCACTCAAATTAAGCACAGAATATATCATAAAATATGGGTTTATCAACATCCCATGAGACTTTTTTCACTGGGACTTGATGAGCGGATAATTTATACACTTTTTGGCATTGCTTTTAAGTAGTTTTTTAGTATAATTTAGTTAGTTTTTATTATATTTTTATTAGTTTTTAATTAAAAATCACATTTCTGGACTTTACTATGAGTTTGTGTGTTTTTCTGTGATTTCAGGTAATTTCTGGCTGAAATTGAGGGACTTGAGCAAAAATCTGATTCAGAGGCTGAAGAAGGACTGCAGATGCTGTTGGATTCTGACCTTCCTGCACTCGAAGTGGATTTTCTGGAGCTACAAATACCCATTTGGCGCGCTCTCAATTGCGTTGGAAAGTAGACATCCAGGGCTTTCCATCAATATATAATAGTCCATATTTTGTCCAAGTTTAGATGACGCAAACTTGCGTTCAACGCCAGCTTTCTGCCCTATTCTGGCGTTAAACGCCAGAAACAAGTTGCAAAGCAGAGTTAAATGCCAGAAACAAGTTACAAACTGGCGTTCAACTCCAAGGAAGACCTCTACATGTGAAAGCTTCAACGCTCAGCCCAAGCACACACCAAGTGGGCTCGGAAGTGAATTTCTACATCATTTACTTATTTCTGTAACCCTAGTAACTAGTCTGATATAAATATGACCTTTTACTATTGTATTAGACACCTTTGGATTATCTTTTGATCATCTTTGGATTATCTTTTGATCCTTTGATCACGTTTTGGAGGTTGGCCTCTCGGCCATGCCTTGACCTTCATCACTTATGTATTTTCAACGGTAGAGTTTCTACACACCATAGATTAAGGTGTGGAACTCTGCTGTTCCTCGAGTATTAATGCAAAGTACTATTATTTTTTCTATTCAACTCAAGCCTATTTCTTCTCTAAGATATTCATTCGTACACAAGAACATGATGAATGTGATGATTATGTGACGCTCATCACCATTCTCACTTATGAACGCGTGCCTGACAACCACTTCCGTTCTACATAAAGATGAGATAGAATGAGTATCTCTTAGGTATCTAATACAGGGGACCGAGTCCGAGATATTAGAGTCTTCGTGGTATAGGCTAGAATTATTGGCGGCCATTCCTGAGATTCGGAAAGTCTAAACCTTGTCTGTGGTATTCCGAGTAGGATCTAGGAAGGGATGGCTGTGACGAGCTTCAAACTCGCGAGTGTTGGGCGTAGTGACAGACGCAAAAGGATCACTGGATCCTATTCCAACATGATCAAGAACCGATAGATGATTAGCCATGCAGTGACAGCGCATTTGGACCATTTTCACTGAGAGGACGGGATGTAGCCATTGACAACGGTAATGCCCAACATACAGCTTGCCATGGAAAGAAGTAAGAAGGATTGAAGGAAGGCAATAGGAAAGCAGAGAATCAGAAGGAACAAAGCATCTCCATACGCTTATCTGAAACTCCTACCAACGAATTACATAAGTATCTCTATCCTATTTTATATTTTATTTATATTTTAATTATCAATTCACCATAACCATTTGAATCCGCCTGACTGAGATTTGCAAGATGACCATAGCTTGCTTCAAGCCGACAATCTCCGTGGGATCGAGCCTTACTCACGTAAGGTTTATTACTTGGACGACCCAGTGCACTTGCTGGTTTGTTGTGCGAAGTTGTGACAAAGAACTAAGATTATGAACGATCACGATTTCGTGCACCAAGTTTTTGGCGCCGTTGCCGGGGATTATTTGAGTTTGGACAACTGACGGTTCATATTGTTGCTCAGATTAGGTAATTTTATTTTATTTTTAAGCTTTTTATTTTTTATTTTCGAAAAATACAAAAAAAATTTTAATAAAACCATAAAAACCAAAAAATTTTATGTTTTTTGTTTGAGTCTTGTGTCAAATTTTAAGTTTGGTGTCAATTGCATGTTTTAATTTTTCTAAAAAAAAATTTTTTTTCAAAAATTCATGCATGTGTTCTTCATGATCTTCAAGTTGTTCTTGATGATTTTATATGTTTGATCTTTAATTTTTCTTGTTTTGTGTCTTCTTTTGTTTTTCATATGCATTTTAGAATTATTAGAGTCTAAACATTGAAAAATTCTAAGTTTGGTGTCTTGCATGTTTTTCTTTTCTTAAAAATTTTCAAAAACATGTTCTTGATGTTCATCATGACCTTCAAAGTGTTCTTGGTGTTCATCTTGACATTCGAAGTGTTCTTGCATATTTTTCTTGTTTTGATTCATAATTTTTATGTTTTGCATCAATTTTTGTGTTTTTCTCTCTCCTCATAAAAATTTAAAAAATCAAAAAAATATCTTTCCCTTATTTTCCTCATAATTTTTGAAAATTTGGATTAACTTAGTCAAAAATTTTTAAAATTTAATTGTTTCTTATGAGTCAAGTCAAATTTTCAATTTAAAATTCTATCTTTTTCAAAAATCAAATCTTTTTTTTAATCTTTCTTTCATAATTTCGAAATTTCAAAATTTATTTTCAAATTCTTTTTCTTATTTCTATTTCATATTTTTGAAATTAATGCTAACAATTAATGTGATTGATTCAAAAATTCTAAGTTTGTTACTTGCCTAGTAAGAAAGGTTCAATCTTTAAATTTTCAAAATCAAATCTTTTTAAGTTCCTTTTTAAAATCTCTTTCAAAATAAATCTCAATCACATCTTTTTCAAAATCAATTTCAAAATCTTTTCTAACTTCTTATCTTTTCAAAATTGATTTTCAAATCTTTTTCAATTAATCTTATCTTTTTGTTTGATTCTTATCTTTTTCAAAACTACCTAACTAATTTTCTCTCTCTAATTTTTGAAAACTCTTCCCCACTTTTTCAAAATTCTTTTTTAATTAACTACTTGTTTTAAATTTCAATTTAATTTAATTCTATTTTCCTTCTTAATTTTTGAAATTCTAACTAATATTTAAAATAAAAACAAAAATATTTTTATTTAATTTTCGAATTTTTCTCTCTCTCATCCCCTTCTATTTATTTAATTATCTACTAATACCCTTCTTTCACTCAAAATTCGAACCCACTCTTCTACTCTGTGTTCGAATTCTTATCTTTTCCTTCTTCTATTCTTCTCTTCTTATACTTACATAAGGAATCTCTATACTGTGACATAGAGGATTCCATATTTTCTTTTGTGTTCTCTTCTTTTTCATATGAGCAGTAACAAGGATAAGAACATTCTTGTTGAAGCTGATCCTGAACCTGAAAGGACTCTGAAGAGGAAGCTAAGGGAAGCTAAAGCACAACTCTCTGGAGAAAATCTGACAAAAATTTTTGAAAAAGAAGGAGACATGGCCGAAAATAATAATAATGGTGGAGATGCAAGGAAGATGCTTGGTGACTTTACTGCACCAAATTCCAACTTACATGGAAGAAGCATCTCAATCCCTGCCATTGGAGCAAATAATTTTGAGCTAAAGCCTCAACTAGTTTCTCTAATGCAACAGAATTGTAAGTTTCATGGACTTCCATCAGAAGATCATTTTCAGTTCTTAACTGAATTCTTGCAGATCTGTGATACTGTTAAGACCAATGGGGTTGATCCCGAGGTCTACAGGCTTATGCTTTTCCCGTTTGCTATAAGAGACAGAGCTAGAATATGGTTGGACTCTCAACCTAAAGATAGTCTGAACTCTTGGGATAAGCTGGTCACGGCTTTCTTAGCCACGTTCTTTCCTCCTCAAAAGCTTAGTAAGCTTAGAGTGGATGTTCAAACCTTCAAACAGAAAGAAGGTGAATCCCTCTATGAAACTTGGGAGAGATACAAGCAACTAACCAAAAAGTATCCTTCTGACATGCTTTTAGAATGGACCATCCTGGATATATTCTATGATGGTCTGTCTGAATTATCAAAGATGTCATTGGACCATTCTACAGGTGGATCCATTCACCTAAAGAAAACGCCTGTAGAAGCTCAGGAACTCATTGACATGGTTGCAAATAACCAGTTCATGTACACTTCTGAAAGGAATCCTGTGAGTAATGGGACGCCTCAGAGGAAGGGAGTTCTTGAAATTGATACTCTGAATGCCATATTGGCTCAGAACAAAATATTGACTCAGCAAGTCAATATAATTTCTCAGAGTCTGAATGGATTGTAAGTTGCATCCAACAATACTAAAGAGGCATCTTCTGAAGAAGAAGCTTATGATCCTGAGAACCCTGCAATAGCAGAGGTGAATTACATGGGTGAATCCTATGGAAACACCTATAATCCCTCATGGAGAAATCATCCAAATTTCTCATGGAAGGATCAACAAAAGCCTCAACAAGGCTTTAATAATGGTAGAAGAAACAGGTTTAGCAATAGCAAGCCTTTTTCATCATCCTCTCAGCAACAGACAGAGAATTCTGAGCAGAGTCCCTCTAGCTTAGCAAATATAATCTCTGATCTATATAAGGCCACTCTAAGTTTCATGAATAAAAAAGGTCCTCCATCAGAAATTTGGAGGCACAAGTGGGCCAGCTGAGTAAAAGAGTCACTGAAACTCCTCATAGTACTCTCCCAAGCAATACAGAAGAGAATCCAAAAAGAGAGTGCAAGGCCATAACCTTACTTGGTGTGGCCGAACCCAGAGAGGAGGAGGAGGACGTGAATCCTAGTGAGGAAGACCTCCTGGGACGTTCACTGACCAATAAGGAGTTTCCCTTTGAGGAACCAGAGGAATCTGAGACTCATCTAGAGACCATAGAGATTCTATTGAACCTCCTTTTACCATTCATGAGCTCTGATGACTATTCATCTTCTGAAGAAGATGAAGACATTGTTCAAGGGCAAGTTGCCCAGTATTTAGGAGCAATCATGAAGCTGAATGCCAAGCTATTTGGTAATGAGACTTGGGAGGACGAGCCTCCATTGCTTATTACTGAACTGAATACCTGGGTTCAGCACACTTTACCTCAAAAGAATCAGGATCCTGGTAAATTCCTAATTTCCTGTAACATAGGCACCATGACCTTTGAGAAGGCTCTGTGTGACCTGGGGTCAGGAATAAACTTAATGCCACTCTCTGTAATGGAGAAACTAGGAATCTTTGAGGTACAAGCTGCAAGAATCTCATTAGAGATGACAGACAAATTAATGAAACAGGCTTATGGATTAGTAGAGGACTTGTTAGTAAAGGTTGAAGGCCTTTACATCCCTGCTGATTTCATAATCCTAGACATTGGAAAGGATGAGAATGAATCCATCATCCTTGGAAGACCCTTCCTAGCCACAGCAAAAGCTGTGATTGATGTGGACAGAGGAGAGTTGGTCCTTCAACTAAATGAGGACAACCTTGTGTTTAAAACTCAAGGATCTCCTTCTGTAACCATGGAGAGAAAGCATGAAAAGCTTCTCTCACTGCAGAGTCAACCAAAGCTCCCACAGTCAAACTCTAAGTTTGGTGTTGGGAGGCCACAACCAAACTCTAAGTTTGGTGTTGAACCCCCACATTCAAACTCTAAGTTTGGTGTTGGGAGGTCCCAACAATGCTCTGAACATCTGTGAGGCTCCATGAGAGCTCACTGTCAAGCTAATGACATTAAAGAAGTGCTTGTTAGGAGGCAACCCAATTATATTTAACTATATCTATTTATTTTCCATTGCTATTTTATATTTTCTTTAGATTGATGATCATGTGAAGTCACAAAAACAACTAGAAAATCAAAACCAGAATGAAAAATAGCATTAAAAATAGCACACCCTGGAGGAAGAGCATTCTGGCGTTTAAACGGCAGAAACAAGCATCTGTCTGGCGTTTAACGTCAGAAACAAGCACCAAGCTGGCGTTTAACGCCAGAAACAAGCATCAACCTGGCGTTAAACGCCAGAAACATGCTACATTTGGGCGTTTAACGCCAAAAACAGGCAACAGTCTGGCGTTAAACACCAGTATTGCATACAGAGGGCATTTTGCATGCCTAAATGGAGCAGGGATGCTAAGTCCTTGACCCTTCAGGATCTGTGGACTCCACAGGATACCCACCTACAAGAGAGCCCACTCATGGACCTCAAACAAAAGCATGAGGAAATTCCTCATCATGAAATACCTGAGATGCCTCAAGGGATGCACTTTCCTCCACAAAACTATTGGGAGCAAATCAACACATCCCTAGGAGAATTAAGTTCCAACATGGGACAACTAAGGGTGGAGCACCAAGAGCACTCCAACCTCCTTCATGAAATTAAAGAAGATCAAAGAGCTATGAGGGAGGAGCAACAAAGGCAAAGAAGAGACATAGAGGAGCTCAAGAGCACCATTGGTTCTTCAAGAGGAAGAATACGCCACCCTCACTAAGGTGGACCCGTTCCTTAATCTCCTTGTCTATTTATTTGTCTGTTTTCATTCTGTATGCTTTATGTTTATCTATGTTTGTGTCTTTACTATATGATCATTAGTGTTTAGTGTATATGCCTTAAAGCTATGAATGTCCTATGAATCCATCACCTTTCTTAAATGAAAAATTTTCTAAAAACAAAAGAACAAGAAGTACATGGATTTCGAATTCATCCTTGAAATTAGCTTAATTATTTTTGATGTGGTGATAATACTTTCTGTTTTCTGAATGAATGCTTGAACAGTGCATATGTCTTTTGAATTTGTTGTTTGTGAATGTTAAAATTATTAGCTCTTGAAGAATGATGAAAAAGGAGAAATGTTATTGATAATCTGAAAAATCATAAAAATGATTCTTGAAGCAAGAAAAAGCAGTGAATAAAGAAAAGCTTGCGAAAAAAAAAGAGAGAGAGAAAAAATGGCAAAAATAAAAGAAAAAGAAAGCAAGCAGAAAAAGCCAAAAGCTCTTTAAACCAAAAGGCAAGGGTAAAAAAAGGGATCCAAGGCTTTGAGTATCAGTGGATAGGAGGGCCTAAAGGAATAAAATCCTGGCCTAAGCGGCTAAACCAAGCTGTCCCTAACCATGTGCTTGTGGCGTGAAGGTGTCAAGTGAAAACTTGAGACTGAGCGGTTAAAGTCAAGGTCCAACGCAAAAAAAGAGTGTGCTTAAGAACCCTGGACACCTCTAATTGGGGACTTTAGCAAAGCTGAGTCACAATCTGAAAAGGTTCACCCAGTTGTGTGTCTGTGGCATGTATGTATCCGGTGGTAATACTGGAAAATAGAGTGCTTTGGGCCACGGCCGAGACTCATAAAGTAGTTGTGTTCAAGAATCAACATAATGAACTAGGAGAATCAATAACACTATCTAAATTCTAAGTTCCTATAGATGCCAATCATTCTGAACTTCAAAGAATAAAGTGAGATGCCAAAATTGTTCAGAGGCAAAAAGCTACTAGTCCCGCTCATCTGATTGGAGCTAAGTTTCATTGATATTCTAGAATTTATAGTATATTCTCTTCTTTTTATCCTAATTGATTTTCAGTTACTTGGGGACAAGCAACAATTTAAGTTTGGTGTTGTGATGAGCGGATAATTTATACACTTTTTGGCATTACTTTTAAGTAGTTTTTAGTATAATTTAGTTAGTTTTTAATTAAAAATCACATTTCTGGACTTTACTATGAGTTTGTGTGTTTTTCTGTGATTTCAGGTAATTTCTGGCTGAAATTGAGGGACTTGAGCAAAAATCTGATTCAGAGGCTGAAGAAGGACTGCAGATGCTGTTGGATTTTGACCTCCTTGCACTCGAAGTGGATTTTCTGGAGCTACAGATACCCAATTGGCGTGCTCTTAATTGCGTTGGAAGGTAAACATGCAGGGCTTTCCAGCAATATGTAATAGTCCATACTTTGCCCGAGTTTAGAAACACAAACTGGCGTTCAACGCCAGCATTCTGCCCTATTCTAGCGTTAAACGCCAAAAACAAGTTACAAACTGGCGTTCAACTCCAAGGAAGACCTCTACACGTGAAAGCTTCAACGCTCAGCCCAAGCACACACCAAGTGGGCCCGGAAGTAGATTTTTACATCATTTACTTATTTCTATAACCCTAGTAACTAGTCTGATATAAATAGGACCTTTTACTATTGTATTAGACATCTTTGATCATCTTTGGATTATCTTTTGATCCTTTGATCACGTTTTGGAAGCTGGCCTCTCGGCCATGCCTGGACCTTCATCACTTATGTATTTTCAATGGTAGAGTTTCTACACACCATAGATTAAGGTGTGGAGCTCTGCTGTTTCTCGAGTATTAATGCAAAGTACTATTGTTTTTTCTATTCAACTCAAGCCTATTTCTTCTCTAAGATATTCATTCGTACACAAGAACATGATGAATGTGATGATTATGTGACGCTCATCACCATTCTCACTTATGAATGCGTGCCTGACAACCACTTCCGTTCTACATGAAGATGAGATAGAATGAGTATCTCTTAGGTATCTAATACAGGGGACCGAGTCCGAGATATTAGAGTCTTCGTGGTATAGGCTAGAATTATTGGCGGCCATTCCTGAGATCTGGAAAGTCTAAACTTTGTCTGTGGTGTTCCGAGTAGGATCTGGGAAGGGATGGCTGCGACGAGCTTCAAACTCGCGAGTGTTGGGCGTAGTGACAGACGCAAAAGGATCACTGGATCCTATTCCAACATGATCGAGAACCGACAGATGATTAGCCATGCAGTGACAGCGCATTTGGACCATTTTCACTGAGAGAACGGGATATAGCCATTGACAACGGTGATGCCCAACATACAGCTTGCCATGGAAAGAAGTAAGAAGGATTGAAGGAAGGCAATAGGAAAGTAGAGAATCAGAAGGAACAAAGCATCTCCATACGCTTATCTGAAACTCCTACCAACGAATTACATAAGTATCTCTATCCTATTTTATATTTTATTTATATTTTAATTATCAATTCACCATAACCATTTGAATCCGCCTGACTGAGATTTGCAAGATGACCATAGCTTGCTTCAAGCCGACAATCTCCGTGGGATCGAGCCTTACTCAGGTAAGGTTTATTACTTGGACGACCCAGTGCACTTGCTGGTTAGTTGTGCGAAGTTGTGACAAAGAACTAAGATTATGAACGATCACGATTTCGTGCACCAGGACTCACGTCCTCCTCTCTCTCTCCAGGTTCGGCCATGTTGATCATGGTTATGGCCTTGCACTCTCTCTTGGGATTTTCTTCTGTATTGCTTGGGAGAGTACTAGGAGGAGTTTCAGTAATCTTCTTACTCAGCTGACCCACCTGTGCCTCCAAACTTCTAATGGAGGACCTTGTTTCATTCATGAAACTTAGTGTGGTCTTAGATAGATCAGAGACCATGATTGCCAGGCTAGAATGGCTCTGTTCAGAGTTCTCTATCTGTTGCTGAGAAGATGATGGAAAAGGTTTGCTATTGCTAAACCTGTTTCTTCCACCATTG
>NC_029786.2:33374561-33389680 GCF_000816755.2 Arachis ipaensis | reverse complement strand
GGGGTTTTCAGATGAAGAGATCCTCCTGCAGAATGGTCCAATGACATTTTTGACAACTCAGACAGACCATCATAGAATATAGTTATGATGCTCCATTCTGGAAGCATGTCAGTAAGACACCTTTTGATCAGTTGCTTATATCTTTCCCAAGCTTCATAGAGGGATTCTCCTTCCTTCTGTCTGAAGGTTTGTATTTCCACTCTAAGCTTGCTCATCTTTTGAGGTGGAAAGAACTTGGCCAGGAAAGCACTGACCAACTTATCCCAAGAGTTCAGGCTATCCTTAGGTTGTGAATCCAACCATGTTCTAGCTTTGTCTCTTACAGCAAAAGGGAAAAGCATGAGCCTGTAGACCTCGGGATCAACTCTATTGGTCTTAACAGTGTCACAGATTTACAAGAATTCAGCTAAGAACTAATGAGGATCTTCCAACGGAAGTCACAGTTATAATTCGAAAATTAAGAGAAGAAATAAAATTAAAATTAAAATTTGAAACAATTAGTTAATTAAAAAGAATTTTGACAAAAATGTTAATTATTTTCGAAAATGATGAGAGAGAGAAGTAGTTAGATGGTTTTGAAAAAGATAAGAATTTTAAAATCAAAACAAAAAGTTAAGTAGTTTATTGAAAAAGATTTGAAAATCAATTTTGAAAAGATAAGAAGTTAGAAAAGATTTTGAAATTGATTTTGAAAAGGATATGATTGAAATTTATTTTGAAAAAGATTTGAAAGAGAAATTTAAAAAGATTTGATTTTTTTGAAATTAAAGTTGATTACTTGACTAACAAGAAACTAAAAGATATGATTCTAAAATTTAAAGATTGAACCTTTCTTAATAGGCAAGTAATAACTTGAGATTTTTGAATCAATCATATAAATTGTTAGCATTGAATTCGAAAAAAATAAGAAAAAGATTTTGAAAATCATTTTGAAATTTTCGAAAATATTAAGAAGATAATTGAAAAAGATTTGATTTTTTTTGAAAAATTTTTGAAAAGATAAGATTTTTAATTTGAAAAATTGATTTGACTCATAACAAACAACTAAATTTTTAAAAATTTTTGAAAAAGTCAACTCAAATATTCGAATTTTATGAGAAGAATAAGGGAAAGATATTTTTTTTTATTTTTGAATTTTTAATGAAGAAAGAGAAAAACACAAAATTGACACAAAACATGAAAATTATGAATCAAAACACACAATGCATGCAAGAACACTTTGAATGTCAAGATGAACACCAAGAACACTTTGAATGTCAAGATGAACATCAAGAACTTATTTTTGAAAACTTTTAAGAAAAGACACACATGCAAGACACCAAACTTAGAAATTTTCAATGTTTAGACACTAACGATTCAAAAATGCACATGAAAAACAAGAAAAGACACAAAACAAGAAAAATTAAAGATCAAACAAAGAGAATCCTCAAGAACAACTTGAAGATCATAAAGAACACATGCATGAATTTTTTGAAAATTTTAAAAAAAATTAAAAAGATGCAATTGACACCAAACTTGAAAATTGACACTAGACTCAAACAAAAACACAAAATATTTTTGGTTTTTATGATTTTATTAAATTTTCTTTTAATTTTTCAAAAATTAATTGGAAAAAAAAAATAAGGATTTCAAAAAATTTTATGCAATGTTAGTCTAAAACTCCGGTCCAGGAATTAGGCATGGCTTACTAGCCAGCCAAGCCTTCAGTGAAAGCTTCGGTCCAAAACACTAGACATGGCCAATGGCCAGCCAAGCTTTAGCATAGAAATCAGGCATATACCAGCTGATTAGATGAGAGTCCAAGGACTCTTGCCATGATAAGTGGAAGTCTCAGTCCAAAAATTTAGACATGGCTTGATGATGAGCGGATAATTTATACGCTTTTTTTACAGAGTTTTCAGTATAATTTAATTAGTTTTTAGTATATTTTTATTAGTTTTTAATTAAAATTCACATTTCTGAACTTTACTATGAGTTTGTGTGCTTTTCTATGATTTCAGGTATTTTCTGGCTGAAATTGAGGGACTTGAGCAAAAATCAGATTCAGAGGTTGAAGAAGGACTGCAGATGCTGTTGGATTCTGACCTCTCTTCACTCAAAGTGGATTTTCTGGAGCTACATAACTCCAAATGGTGCGCTCTCAATTGCGTTGGAAATTAGACATCCAGGGCTTTCCAGCAATATATAATAGTCTATACTTTTTCTGAGTTCAGATGACGCAAACTAGCGTTCAACGCCAGTTCCATGTTGCATTCTGGAGTTAAACGCCAGAAACAGGTTGCAAAGTGGAGTTAAACGCCAGAAACAGGTTACAAACTGGCGTTCAACTCCAGGAGAAGCCTCTACACGTGTAAAGCTCAATGCTCAGCCCAAGCACACACCAAGTGGGTCCCGAAAGTGGATTTCTGCATCAATTACTCATTTCTGTAAACCCTAGTAACTAGTTTAGTATAAATAGGACTTTTTACTATTGTATTTACATCTTTGATCAGTTTTATGCTATCTTAGACCTTTATGGGGGCTGGCCATTCGGCCATGCTTGGACCTTCATCACTTATGTATTTTCAACGGTAGAGTTTCTACACACCATAGATTAAGGTGTGGAGCTCTGCTGTTCCTCATGAATTAATGCAAAGTACTATTGTTTTTCTATTCAATTCAAGCTTATTCCTATTCTAAGATGTTCATTCGCACCCAAGAACATGTTGAATGTGATGATTATGTGACGTTCATCATCATTTTCACTTACGAACGCGTGCCTGACAAACACTTCCGTGTGAGATTTACAAGGTGACCATAGCTTGCTTCAGGCCGACAATCTCCGTGGGATCGACCCTTACTCACGTAAGGTTTATTACTTGGACGACCCAGTGCACTTGCTGGTTAGTTGTGCGAAGTTGTGATAAAGAGTTGAGATTACAATTGTGCGTACCAAGTTGTTGGCGACATTGATGATCACAATTTCGTGCACCACTTGACAGCCAGCCAAGCTTCAACAAATCATGAAGAAACTCTAGAATTCATTCTTAAAAATTCTGAAGAACATAGAATAATTTATTATTTTCTTTTAAAATTTTTCGAAAATAAAAAGCTAAAAAAAATAAAATAAAATAAAATAACCTAATTTGAGCAACAAGATGAACCGTCAGTTGTCCAAACTCGAACAATCCCCGGCAACGGCGCCAAAAACTTGGTGCACGAAATCGTGATCGTTCAGTCCTTGGTAACGATGCTAAAAACTTAATACACATGTTTATAATCTTAGTTCTTCTTCACAACTTCGCACAACTAACCAGCAAGTGCACTGGGTCGTCCAAGTAATAAACCTTACGTGAGTAAGGGTCGATCCCACGGAGATTGTCGGTATGAAGCAAGCTATGGTCATCTTGTAAATCTCAGTCAGGCGGATTCAAATGGTTATGGTGAATTGATAATTAAAATATAAATAAAATGTAAAATAGGATAGAGATACTTATATAATTCATTGGTAAGAATTTCAGATAAGCGTATGGAGATGCTTTGTTCCTCCTGATTCTCTGCTTTCATATTGCCTTCATTCAATCCTTCTTACTCCTTTCCATGGCAAGCTGTATATTGGGCATCACCGTTGTCAATGGCTACTTCCCTTCCTCTCAGTGAAAATGGTCCAAAATGCACTGTCACCGCACGGCTAATCATCTGTCGGTTCTCGATCATGTTGGAATAGGATCCAGTGATCCTTTTGCGTCTGTCACTACGCCCAACACTCGCGAGTTTGAAGCTCGTCACA
This sequence comes from Arachis ipaensis, assembly GCF_000816755.2. Lineage (NCBI taxonomy): Eukaryota > Viridiplantae > Streptophyta > Magnoliopsida > Fabales > Fabaceae > Arachis > Arachis ipaensis. Next base: position 33,385,911 of record NC_029786.2, on the reverse strand, counting down.
GCCATCCCTTCCCAGATCCTACTCGGAATACCACAGAGAAGGTTTAGACTTTCCAGATCTCAAGAATGGCCGCCAATAATTCTAGCCTATACCACGAAGACTCTGATCGTAAATCAGGAGGCTAAGAGATATGCATTCAAGCTTGTTTTCATGTAGAATGGAAGTGTTTGTCAGGCACGCGTTCATAAGTGAGAATGGTGATGAGCGTCACATAATCATCACGTTCATCATGTTCTTGTGTGTGAATGAATATCTTAGAGAAGAAATAGGCTTGAGTTGAATAGAAAAACAACAGTATTTTGCATTAATTCATGAGGAACAGCAGAGCTCCACACCTTAATCTATGGTGTGTAGAAACTCTACCGTTGAAAATACATAAGAACAAGGTCCAGGCATGGCCACATGGCCAGCCCCCTTAAACGTGATCTCAGAACGCACAATTCTTCAAAAGATTATCCAGAGATATAAAATAAATCACTAAAAGTAGTTTTTATACTAGACCAGTAACTAGGGTTACAGAAAATAAGTAAATGATGCAGAAATCCACTTTCGGGTCCACTTGGTGTGTGCTTGGGCTGAGCATTGAGCTTTCATGTGTAGAGACTTCTTTTAGAGTTAAACGCCAGGTTGTAACCTGTTTCTGGCGTTTAACTCTGATTTGCAACTTGTTTCTGGCGTTTAACGCCAGAATAGGGCAGAAAGCTGGCGTTAAATGCCAGTTTGCGTCATCTAAACTCGTGCAAAGAATAGACTATTATATATTGCTGGAAAGCCCTGGATGTCTACTTTCCAACGCAATTGAGAACGCGTCAGTTGGGTTTTTGTAGCTCCAGAAAATCCATTTCGAGTGCAGGGAGGTCAGAATCCCACAGCATATGCGGTCCTTCTTCAGCCTCTGAATCAGATTTTGGCTCAAGTCCCTCAATTTCAGCCAGAAAATACCTGAAATCACAGAAAAACACACAAACTCATAGTAAAGTCCAGAAATGTGATTTTTAATTAAAAACTAATAAAAATATAATAAAAACTAACTAAATCATACTAAAAACTATGTAAAAACAATGCCAAAAAGCGTATAAATTATCCGCTCATCATTATTCTAAAGCTTCGGTCCAAAAGAATTAGACATGTCCAGCCAAGCTTTAACATAACACATACAAGCATGTCCTTTCTACAGTGGAAAGTGGAAACCTCAGTCCAAAAGAATAGACATGGCTTAACAGCGAGCCAGGTTTCAACATAACATTGTGAAGCTCTGAGGGGGAATTCATTCTTAAAAATTTTGATGAATTTTTAGAAAACAAATATTTTTTTTGAATGATTTTTTTTTTTGAAATTAAAAATAAAAAGCTTAAACATAAAATAAAATTATCCAATCTAAGCAACAAGATGAACCGTCAGTTGTTCAAACTCGAACAATCCCCGGCAACGGCGCCAAAAACTTAGTGCACGAAATTATGATCACACTTTTCACAACTCCGCACAACTAACCAGCAAGTGCACTGGGTCGTCCAAGTAATACCTTACGTGAGTAAGGGTCGATCCCATGGAGATTGTCGGCTTGAAGCAAGCTATGGTCATCTTGTAAATCTTAGTCAGGCGGATTCAAATGGTTATTAGGTTTTGATAATTAAAAGATAAATAAAACATAAAATAAAATAAAGATACTTATGTAATTCATTGGTGAGAATTTCAAATAAGCGTTTGGAGATGCTTTGTTGCTTCTGAACCTCTGCTTTCCTATTGTCTTCATCCAATCATGCGTGCTCCCTTCCATGGCAAGCTGTATAATCCTCTCGGATGAAAAATACCAGGTACGATCTCTGCACGGCTAATCAACTGTCAGATTTCTCGTCTCGGATGAAAAATACCAGGTACAGCTACCGCACGGCTAATCATCTGTCGGTTCTCACTAGCGTCGGAATAGGATCTCTCTATCCTTTTGCACACTGTTACTGCGCCCAACATTCATAAGTTTGAAGCTCGTCACAGTCATCCCTTCCCAGATCCTACTCGAAATACCACAGACAAAGTTTATACTTTTCGGATCTCAGGAATGCTGCCAATTGGTTCTAGCCTATACCACGAAGGTACTAATCTCACGGACTCGGTCCGTAGATTAGAGACCTAAGAGAATATACTCCGGCTGTCGTCCAATGACTACGTTGAACATCATGTAGACCGCTTGTGGTTGTCAGGCACGCGGGTCTTGGCTAAGCGAGTAACGAAGATAGTGGGTGATTGTCACGGGTCACCCCTTCATTCTGACTTAACTGAATTAAGTACGAGAGTATATCTTGGAGAAGAAGTAAGCGTGAATTGAAAGAGAAACAATAGTACTTGAATTAATTCATGAAGAACAGCAGAGCTCCGCACCTTAATCTATGAGGTGTAGAAACTCCATCGTGGAAAATACATAAGAGAAAAAGTTCAAGGCATGGCCGTGTGGCCAGCCTCCAAACGTGAATAATGGCATAAGCTCCCTAATACAATAGTAAAAAGTGCTATTTATACTAAACTAGTTACTAGGGTTTATAGAAATTAAGTAACTAAGTGCAGATAGTGCAGAAATCCACTTTCGGGTTCCACTTGGTGTGTGCTTGGGCTGAGCATTGAAGCTTTCACGTGCATAGGCCATTCTTGGAGTTAAACGCCAGCTTGGGTGCCAGTTTGGTCGTTTAACTCCAGTTTTGGTGCCAATTCTGGCGTTTTACGCCAGAAAAGGGTCTCTGGCTGGCATTTGAACGCCAGTTTGGGCCATCAAATCTCGAGCAAAGTATGGACTATTATATATTGCTGGAAAGCCCAAGATGTCTACTTTCCAATGCAATTGAGAGAGCACCAATTGGGTATCTCTAGGTCCAAAAAATCTACATCGAGTGCAGGAGGGTCAGAATCCAACAGCATCTGCAGTCCTTTCTCAGCCTCTGAATCAGACTTTTGCTCAGGTCCCTCAATTTCAGCCAGAAAATACCTGAAATTACAGAAAAATACTCAAACTCATAGTAAAGTCCAGAAATGTGATTTTTGCATAAAAACTAATAAAAATATAATAAAAAGTAACTAAAACATACTAAAAACTTTGTAAAAATAATGCCAAAAAGGGTATAAATTATCCGCTCATCAATTATTATGATAGTTGTTGTTTAGTTTTCTTATGTTTTAGAGTTATTTTATGAGTCCTTTATGTTTATGTTTAAATTTGAGAAAGAAAATGTCTTTGTTTAAGTCCTCATTTACATCAATAAAAGTAGTTTGTTCTTATAGAATCAATGATGAGTTGTTGCAAAAACAAGAGAAAGAGACTAAGACCCAAGTGAGAAAATTCAAGATTAAGAGATGAGGAACAAGTATGGAGTCATGATTGAACACCTAGAAGTAAATAAACCACAATGAACAATTAGACGTAGAGGATATAACAAGTAGATGCTAAGGATGACCCTTGAATATCCATAGAACCAAGAAGTAGTAAGCAAAAGACCCAAGGCTTTGAGCATCAACTACTAGGATAAAAGAAAGAAATAAATAGCTCAAAGAGCTAAGATCCTAGTAGATGCTTGTGGTGAAGATGTGTCAAGAAGAGAGACCTGGACAAGTAAATTCTTAGGGGTGTTTCAACACCTAGTACCCTAATACCAACTGGTTTGGGAGTGCTAATTGAAAGCTCAATCTAAAGGGTCGTCTTGAGACAAAACACTTAGGGTCGTGGTCAATCAAATAATAACAAAAGAGAAGTGAAAAGAAAAGAACAAGTCTTACTACTTCAAGGTGACAATCAATAGAGTATCGAGTCTCAACCTGGAACACATGGTGGCAAGCCATGGTACTTTACCCAGAGAAACTTGTGTCTCAGATAGTTGAATGCATAAGCCAATAATTATTCATAATCATTTATAATTAGCACATAATCATATCATTATTCATCATAGCACCACATGCACTTCAAATATTCATGTTTCCTTGTATAATTCATCCACTTTCCAACCTTACTTCACCTCCAAGTTACCTCCAATTCCTAACTCCATCTTATTACTAGAGTTACTACTAAGATTTGGGGCTAAAAAAATGAAAATAGAGGTTTAGAAGTTTGAAATTTGACTTAAAAACACAAAATCCATTTTTGCTGAAACAGGGGCCACGCGAACGCGTGGGCGTACGAAAATCCTTGTTCGCGTATGCGAGAATCCCAACCTGAAAGGGTTGGTCGTGTCGCGTGCAGGTGGTCGCGTTGCGTGCGGGTGGTCGCGTACGCAACCTGATGACTTGCATTATCTACCTCTTTCTCTCATCTAAAAGGGCCATAAAAAGAGTGGAATCTCATTCAACTAGTGCAATTTCATGAACTAAATGGTGAATATTATAGTACATTGCTTTGAAATGAGTTTTGTTGAATTTTAGGTGAAAAGAGTAACAAAAGAAGGAGGAAACAAGAAAAAGAAGCTGGGCGTTTGAGCTGGGTGTGCCAATCGGTGCAAATGCCCACAATTTGGATGGGCGTGACACGCCAGCTAAGGGGTGTGGCACGCCAGTTAACAACTCCAGAGAAGCAAAGTGAAAGAATTACAACGGGCGTGCCACTTGAGATCGAAGGCATGGCACGCCAGTTGACAAGTCCAGAAGAGAACCCATAGAGCTTTACTATGGGCGTGGCACGCTAAGGCCAGGCGTGGCACGCCAACTACACTTTCTAGAGAGCACTTTTAAAGACCACAAGGGGGCGTAGCACCCCAGGCTGGGTGTGGCATGCCAACTCCATTATAAACAATGAGCGTGCCACTTGGGCTCGAAGGCGTGGCACGCTAGTTCATTGTTCCAGAGAAGGGAGTTGGAGGTTCAACACTAGGCGTGCCACTTGGGCTCAAAGGCGTGGCACGCCAACCTTGCTCGTATCTGGGGCGTGCCACTTGAGTTCTAGGCGTGGCACGCCAAGCTTGAAGAGTTCAAATACCAACACTTGGCGTGCCACTTAAGATCGAAGGCGTGGCACGCCAGTTCATTGATCCAGAAAGGGAGGATACAACTCTAACACTAGGCGTGCCACTTGAGCTCGAAGGTGTGGCACGCCAGTACAAGCTTACAAGGAAGAAGAAGACTGGGCGTGCCACTTAGGACTTTAGGCATGGCACACCAAGACAAGATAACATTGGGCGTGCCACTTGAATGCTAGGCGTGGCACGCCAATTACTAACCAAGAGGGACTTATTCATGCATCATCAAGGGCATGGCACGCCAGCTACTGGGCTTGGCATGCCAGTATTATCTTCCAGAGAAAAAAAAGAGGTCTCCATCAAGGGCGTTGAACGCCAGCAACTGGGCGTGGCACGCCAGCTACTGGGCGTGGCATGCCATTATTACTTTCCAGAGAAGAAAGATGAAGTGTTTACTATGGGCGTGGCACGCCAGACATGGGCACGCCGCGCCAGTTCAAGATTCCAGAGAGGAAGAGGGAAGGAAAGACCCTGGGCGTGCCACTTGGAAGCCAGGCGTGGCGCGCCAAGCCAAGCTGAGGAGCTAGGCGTGGCACACCACTCAAACAACAGTCACATGCCAGGCACATGGTTCATTTCTATTAGTTTTTCTTTTTCTTTTCAATTGTAATTTTCTTTTCTCTTTTGTACTTTTTAATTCTGGTGATAGGAGTAGTATATATATCCCCTGAGAGTACTGAAAATGGAATTGGCTGGTTAGTTTTGGGGTCGATTGGTTAAGTTTTAGTTTTTACTGTACTTCATCTCTTCTGTCTCTTATACTTTTCTCTAAGCTATGAGTAGCTAAACTCCTTCTCATTGGGAGAAGGAGCTCTGTTGTACTTGATGGATTAATGATAGTGAATTTCTTCTTCTCTTTATCTTCTCTTTGATTTGCTAGAAGGAATTTCGTTCTTCATGCTTAGTGTTCAATCATCTTGGGAAAGAGGTTGAATGCAAAATGGGTTTCATGGGAACCTTGGAAAAGAAAACATGAAACCATGCTTGAAATCTCTTCTCACACTTGAGTAGATCTAGGTTTTGGGATTGGATATGGTGACATAAAATTCACCCATTATTTGATTCTATGAGGATGTGTGGTATAATCAGGGACCAAGCTTATCTCTCTTCATGAGCAATTAGACCAAGGGATTGGCTGATTATCAAGATTTGAGAGATTGAATCACCAAGGGATTGGGGTTCAATCAATCATGATTGCCAAGAGGTCAATGAGTTGCATGATTGAAGAAGGGATGATCTAGATCTAATCCAAAGAGAGCAACATCTCCTAATCCCAATGAATTTCTCCTATCCTTATCTTTCCTATTCTTTATAGATTTCCTTTAACTTCTACCATTACCCATTTCCCATTTATTATTCAATCAATTATGTTTCATCACTTTACATTCTTGTCATTTACCTTTCTACACTTTATTGCTCTCCTTTACTTTTAAGTCATTTACATTTCTGTTAATTTAGAATTCTACACTCAACACTCTCTATTGCTTAGCTTGACTAATTCACCCATTAATTAAAGGTGCTCAATCTACCAATCTCTGTAGAATTCGACCCAACTCCTAGAGGGTTATTACTTGACGATACTTTGGTGCGCTTGCCAAGGAACAGATTCATTATATAGTAAGTGAATTCGGGTCATCACAACCCCTTAAAAATTAGTGTTCGCGTACGCAAACACACTACTCGCATACGCAATCTGCCAAACCAAAGAGTTTGGTCGCGTCACGTCCAGTGGTTGCACAAACAAGCTGTGCAGAATCAGCAAAATGCTGAATGGTGCAAAATTTTCAATTTTACCCTCCAAACTTCCGACGCGCATAACTTTTTTGTTTTAAAACATTTTTTATTCGTTCTTTAAATGGTGTAAACTTCACGGACCCAATTTTCCTATTAAGCAAATTTGAAACAATTTGAGGGTCTGGAAGCCGAGTTATGGCTCGTAAAAATTCGGCCAAAAATCCATTTTTCACAAACAAACTCAAACCTCAATTTTCATCAAAACAAAACTTACTCCCAACCTTCTATACACATATATTCAGCACCCCAACACCAATTACCACATTATTTCCATTACATATTACCATATACAACCATTCCTCAACTTTAATCAATCGTATGCACAAATTTCCCAATAATGTTAACAAAATCATTAATATACCACCATCCATTCCTATTTACTCATATCATCATCATCATCAACTTATCACCTAACAACCTAGCATCATCATAAATAATAATCATGCAGCAAACACTCAATTTCATATCACATTCATCATCAAGGCGCTATGCATTAAACATACTCATTCATTCCAACCTATCCTATAGTCATCTAGTCTAAGTTTTCACAGAACATTATATATTAGATACGTGAAACCTAAACCATACCTTAGCCGATTTCTACGTATAACCCAAGACACCACCAAGGCACCAAACACAACCCTCAAAGGTTCAAAATCTCCAAGGCAAAGTCTCCCAAATTCCACTAAGCCTCCAATGTATTTAATCAAGCTCCAATATACACATATACAAACCTAATTCACATATATCACACATACACACCCAAATTCAATATCCAAACTCACATAAGCTAGAATTTGCAAAATTTTGAGATTTCTCACCTTATATATGTCTTGATTGAACAAAGACCCACAAGTTCCTCAAGCTAGTTTGAGCTTAAACATCAAGACATCAAATTTTAATAACCAAAACCCCAAAATGTCAAAAATCCAAAAGAATGAGAGGCTGAGATGGGAATCAAGGTTTCTTACCAAAATTGGTTACCGGGCTTTATAGAGCTCGACGCACTAGATGCGTGGCCACAAACGGTGCGGCGATTGGAGCTCGGAGCGAGAAGTTGTGGTGGTTTGAATTTAGAACAAGGGTTTGGGAAAGGGTTATGTTCTTCCTCCTCCAAATGGTTGTGCAGCGTGAAATGGAAAGAAAAGAGGAAGGGGCTGGGTTCTTTAAGTGTTTGTTTGGGTTGGATTGGCCCGGTTCGATCGGTTTGGTCCGTTCGGCCTAATTTTGGGCCAAATTCTTTGAAATTAGTGTCAAAATTTTATTTTAATGAGATCTTTCCTATTTTAATATAAAATTCACATTTCTAATTTTTTTTATTAAAATTTAATTTATTGACTAATTATTCGCTAATTTTACGGGGTTTACAAGCGTAATGGTAACGTTGGACTTTATCTACAAGTTCTTCGCGTAATCCAAACAAAAAAGTTCTATAAGAATCTCAAGACTCCTTTTAATATTAGCCTTATCCAGCAAATATAGAAATTCCTTGTGGTACTCCATCACTGATTGTGAACCTTGTTGTAACTTATAAAATTTTTCAAAAAATTCATTGTGGTATGATGATGGCACAACCCGATTCTTCATGTGGTATGATAATGGCACAAACTAGTTCCTCATGATTTTCTTCATCTTCTCTCAGCTACAAATTGAGCTTTTTCCATACCATCTTCTAGATTTTCCTAATTCACTCCACCATATATGGGCATCATCAAAAAAATTGCCTTGTACCAGTCGAACCTTCTTTTTCTCTGAAAGGATACAATTTGCAAAAATCGACTCTACCTTCCTTTTCCATCTGAAATAAGCTTCAGGATCATTCCTTCCGTTAAATGCAGGGATTTGTAACCAAAAACCATTTTTCGCATATGAAATTTCTTCATCATCACTATCGTAATACTCAATCATTTTTTTGCGACTCTTTTTTTTTTTTGCAGACATTGACTTTAATTGCAGAAATAAAATTAAATAAGAATTTTTATTTACTTATTTTTTATTTTTGTGAACTCTAAAGTAAATTTGCTAAAATTAAAGAGAAAAAAACAAAGAGACTAAATAAAACCCATAGAACATGTAGATAAATAAGAATTTATCTATAACATGAACCGATACCATATGATAAGGGAGTTATTGGGGGTTTAGGGAATTTAATAAAGACGAAGCATTAAAGTCTCAAGGGAAGGGTTGGAACGGGATAAGAAAAAGAATGACACAAAAAAAGGAGATTTATTGGCATAAAGAGACACATCTCAAAAGGCACAGCGGAAACATAAAGTATAGATAAGGTTTNNCTTTAAAAAACCTGTTCTTGACAACCTATATCAGAGGGATAAAAATTGAAAGAAATTAACACACAACATTACCTTAGTGTTGGATTCTTCAATCTTCTTTATACAACAAGCTAAGCAAATCACTTACCTCACTTAATCACACAAAACAAAAGTGCATAAAGCAACTGAAAATTTTATTAATCAAAATTTTGTAAATTATCTAACCAAAGATGTTTAAATAGGCCCCTTACAAACTAGCTAAATTTTAAATTTCGTTAAAATAACATAACCAATTTAAATCAGATTTGATCTTATTAGATTAGATCATATTTGATTTAAATTTTAAAATCCTAAAAATATGATAACTAATTTAATTAAATCAGATTTGATCTTATTAGATTATTTAGATTTGATTTAAATTTAAAATTCGTAAAAATACTATTAAGCAAATCAGATCCTTCTAACAAACTCTAATAACAAAATAAACTAAAATAAAGGCCTAAAAATTTGAAAATTAATAATAAATTATATCTCCTACTGAATTTGAAAAGTATTATTAGACTTCTTGCTGTCCTGATTTATTTTAATGGGTTTTATGTGTTGTCCTCGTTTAAACACAACTGTTTTTAGGACGAACTCTTGGTCTCCTTGATGTTCAAGACTGACATGGTATAATTCTTCAGATATTTAGATCCTTGAATATGATAAAATTACCATTTTACTCTTTCTCTCTAAAATGAGAAAAATGTGCTGAACACGTATCAATTATATTTACAATGATTATGCAAAGCATAAATGTTAGACAGCATAGTTAACAATCTTCTCTGGCTGCAATTAGCCAGTAAACTATTTTCATGCAGTTTGCAGGACCCAATGAATGCTCCTAACATGTTTGGTTGAGTTTGAATTGGAATATTTCGAGAATTCAAAGGCTTCATTTATAGAACCATTTCTCTCAAGGAGATTAACAAGGCAAGTATAGTGATCTAAATCAGGATTAATGTGATACACATCTATCATTAATTTTGCTTTCACGAATCCGCAATGCACACAAGTCAAGCACAGAGAACACCAAGAAAAGAAATCCGGTCCGGTTTTATGAAATTGGAAATGCATGACACACAAAAAGTTATGTTTTGGTACATTACTGGGTTCGAATCAGGGAGTTTGGGGGGAGGGGGAAGGGTTCTAAACATAGAGATACATGAAACTGATAAATAAATTGATTATTTTCCAACAGACAATGCAATTCCAATTATTGCTTCAACATCCGTGAATTCGAGAGAGAAGTCAAGCACTGATCCTCTTCTATTTGACTGCTGACATATCAATGGACTCATATTAAGCATTCCTGAACCTTGTCAGCAATTCTTTCGATAAGGTCATATTCGTCCCTGCAGAAGCACAAGCTCTCAATTTTCAATTCATTCATTTAAGGATACAAGGTTGCACTAATAAATACTCTATCCGATTTAGAATTGAAATACCTATTATGTTAATATTTTTATTACATCTATCTATCTATTTTTATTATATAAAAATTGATATTAAATTATTACCTAACTAAATACAATAAGCATCTACATTAAAAGTGTCATAATAATAATATTAATCATAAAAAAATGTAAGTTATAGATATTCAAATTCTATGCTCTCTAATCGGGAATGAATTCTCTCAATTATTAAAAAAAATTCTCAATGTAAAGTGTAATCTCTAATTCTTCATTGTTCTCTCTCTCATATTTATTCTTAGTCCCACTTATAAAATTAATGGTGAGAGATCACGCTTTATTCTTTCGATTGTTAAAAAAAAATTGAGAGGATCCATTTTCCTCTCTAACCTACTTTTGCATCATACATATGACACTTATCACTATTATTTTATTTCACAAACTCTCACACTAATGGTAGAAGATTCTTCCAAATAATCTCAAATTTGTCACAACAAAATATCCTTATTAAGTATATTCAAATATACCATAATTATATATTTGATTTATAATTTTATATTATATTATTTATGTCCTCATCCTCAATCAATTATCATTAACTCTATTTTTTTAAAATTATTTATGAATTATAGAACATCTCAAAATTATACAATGGAAGACCATTTTTTAGACAATATCGCTAAACAAATAGATAATTGGTTCATCAAAGTCCGCATGATACGTCTATGAAAAACATTTATTTACACTAACAAATGAAAAGAGTCTATTTATTTAGAAATGATTATATTAAACAGTAAGGACAAAACAAAAATACTTATTATTTTTGAAATGATTATTATATTTTTAA
>NC_029786.2:33363189-33374541 GCF_000816755.2 Arachis ipaensis | reverse complement strand
CTATTGGTTGTTGCTTTTATAATAACAAAAAATTAAACGTTAATAATTTTATTTACTAAGTTTTAACTATGATTTACTAACAAAGTAAGAAACAATTCTTTGTGTAATGGTGAGAAAAAATATAATGAATAAATTTAAACATTTGATACAAATACCACATAAAACAATTACGTCTATCAACTAAAATAAATATGAAAATAAAAACAACAATTAAAGATATAACTTTATACAATTCTAACGAAAAAACTTTTGTACTACAAAATATTTTAAATAAAAAATATATCAAATTTAATATTAATTTATATATATTTTAATTAATTTTTAAACAAATAATACTTATTAATATAATTTATAAAGAAATGATTATATTGTTATAAAAAAAACTGATTATTCTATTATATGTTTAATTATTTCAATATTTAATTATTTTATTAAAAATATGTAAAAATGAAGATTATTGATTCCGTGAGCCTGTTAATTAGTTAATAAAAAATTTAAGATAAAACATGATATAAAACTTAGGTGAAAATAGTAGTTGGAAGGATGCAAGGCTTACAACTTCAAAAGGATTGGATCAAACTCCTGGACTCGAGACAAAGCTTTCCTCCACCTCTGCACCTTCTCAGGGTACCTTTTTTCATGCTTCGCCATTGCTTCGCCGAAACTACCTTCCTGATTCCATACATTATCCGGGTTAACGTTGTAATAGATTGGGTAAACATGGTAATTTTTCACCTTTGTTAAATCAAGGATAATAGCAAGTTCTTCAAGTGTCCATGTGGAATATGCATAGTTTTCGGAGAATACTATAACTGCAACTCTTGATTCTTTAATTGCCATCGCAAGAGAGCTTGAAATCTCTTCCCCATACTTCATGGCATCATCATCCATGAAGGTCTTGAACCCTTTCTTGCACAAATCGTTATAGAGATGACCTGTGAAGGTGAACCGAGTGTCCATGCCCCGAAAACTCAGGAATACATCATAGCGGGCCAAGGATTTGTTCACCAACTCCACAATCTTTTGTATAGTTTGATATTCATATGCTACCCTGAGAAGCATAATCGGATTTATTTGTGCTGCTTGAATTTTCCACTTTTTAATTAAAGGATTTAATTAAGCAAGAGTAAAATTGTTTAAGAAATACATATATACCCGGATTTGAATGTCCATCCTTTCAAGTTGGCGACTTCAAACAAAGCTGACCTGATGAACTGCTGGACGTAATCCTTTCCGTATTTGTTTTCATGCGTCTCCATGGCTAATTCATAAGAAGATGTCTGGTGCCTTACATGTGATGGCTCCAATTTGTAAAAGACCGGGAAAACCTGTTGGTTCTTCAACTTCTTGCACTCAACGATCTTGGAAAGTTCATGTAGACACCCCTCGTCACGTGCATAGCTTTCAGAGAAGACAATGATTGAAACCTTTGCCCTTTCAATTGCCTAGATGTAATTGGTGGGTGGAAGTTTAAGGTCGCCGCTCTTCAACCTGTCATACCTGAAGAAAGTGTTGAATCTCTGCTGGCGCAAAGCATTATAGAGAAAACCTGTGAAGGAGTAACAGGACTGATCTTCCCCGCAGAAACTGATAAAAACATCGTATTTGAAGGTGCAATGCTCGTTGATCCAGTCAATAAGCATTTGCATCGATTCATACTCGTAGTCGGGCCTACAAATTAAATTAAAACGTAAAATGAAAGACTCAAGGATATATCATGCCATGTTTTTAACAAGCTAATAACTCTAGATGTTTTCATGTAAACTGATAGTGGAAGGTATAAGATGATTAATTTGACTGAATTATCGTCTAATAGTTTTTTACTATCAACTTTATACGAAGAGAAGTGCATTTGAATTTCTACTTTCTAACGAGTTATTTTTCATAAGTTATTTCTTGGTAATAAGATCAGCATCAAGAACGTACCTGTTTCTTCGGACAATAACTCCTGAGAGACTGGAGATTAGACGCAAAGCTAACCTCCAACCCTTCACCCGCTCATCAGAGTCCTTTTCCAGTCTCTTAGCTATGGCTTTCTCGTAACTATTCTTCTGATACCGTACGTCCGAAGGTTCGACATCGCAAAAGATGGGGCAAACCACAAGCTTTTCGGACTTCATAGAGTCACAAATCTTGACAACTTCATCGAGACGTGCCACAGAGAAAGGATATCTCTCAGAGAGGAAAACAACTGCAACCTTTACTTTTTCAATGATTTCTAAGCGAGAGCGTTGAAAATCTTCGGGGTCTCTTGCCCATTTCCTGCCGTTGTCAGAGGGGAAGATGTCCAGCCCATGCCGGCGCAGCACATCAATGATATTGCGTATAAAGGAGAGGCCCCTTCTGTCATCCTCTGCCATACTGAGGAAAACGCTGTTACTGAACTTGCCATCATCTGCTTCTACATTCGCCATACTAGGGATCGGAGCTAGTGATGATGAGGAAAATGACTGTCACTTATGTGTGGTAATTAAGGTTTTGATGGCCACATTTATGGCCACATTCGTCAACGGTAGGTGAGCTTGCAAGTCTTCTAAAATGGCATTAATTTATGGCCTTATCTTTAATTATGAAGAAATTAAAATGTCTTGAGATTCTCCACCTCTTTATTTACAATATATAATCCCACTTAAACTCAAATTTTAAATTTTACAGGAATATAAATTTTTTAAAATTACAGTCCACTTTATTCTGATAATATAGATTATATATGTCCCAAAAGATTTATTAAATCAAACTATTTAAAAAAAATCGTAAATTGACAAAAGTCTCTGACTAAGAAAATTAAGGTATCTGTAGATAAAAAATCAAATAATAAGATTTTTAGTTATTATTTTTATATGAAAAAGTCTAATTTTTTATTAATAATTAATTTCAACATTCGTTATCTAAAATTTAAAACAATTTAATATGTATACTTTTATATTTAATTAGGTGTTAACTGTTAAGTCTGTTGCACAAATAGAAATAATTAATTTTTATACTTGCTATTTAAAAATAATATTTTTTTCTCTCTATGTATATAAAAATATAATTAAATATTAGTATTAAAAAAATTATACTTGTTACGATGGGTAACCGGAGATTAGTGGGCTGGACTCGTTAGGTTGGCCCAATCTTCTGAGGAAGGAAGCCTCCGAGCGGGTTGGCATCTTTGGGCCTCCGTCCGACTTGTATGCGTGAGAAATGGGGGGTGGTACCTACAAAGATGCTCCGATGCCAAAGTCAGCAAGGGTGTAAGCAGGTCTAAAGTGTATTAGGACTTAGTGATACCTGAGGGGTGTCAGTATATTTATATTGGTGAACCAATAATCACCGTTGGTGTAATTCCACCTTTTAAGGGGGAATAACCGTCGCTTTATCTTAAGAAAGTTGGGATATGGCTCCTGGAAGTGGGTTGAGAGATTTTAGGGGCAGTTACTTATTTGAATGAGTGTTATCTGCCAGCTAATCTTCGTTCCCAATTTCTTTAGAGCAAGTCGTAGTAAGAACCGACTTCTTGAGAGAAGGTTGGTGTAAAATGAGAGCCAATCCTTTGGATTGGGCCTCTCATTTGAACTTGGGCCTTAGCGTTGGGTCAGGGTATGGACAATACTGATAGTTATAAAATTAACTCAAAATTAATTTTTTTAAAACAATTGAATCTTGATTCTCACTTTTAATTATAATATTAGTATTCTCTCCAAATTATATGTAATAAATATTTGAAAGGAGAGAAATAAAAATATAGATTAGAAAGATAAGCGGTGAAAATTTAAAACTAAATAAGAAATTAAAAAAATTATGTATATAATAACAATAATAATAATATTTTTATTTAAATTATATTATTTTGTTAATTTTATTTTCTATAGAAGAGAAAGATAAAAAAAAATAGAGAATGAGAGAAAAGAGAGAGAAAGATAAAGATAAAGAATGAGAGTGAGAGTGAGAGTTTGTTAATTTTGAAAGAAAAAAAATATTTTAATTGTAAAAAGAATATCAGATGACATATTTTGATTTGTCAAATTACTAATATAAAATATAAATTATATATGAGTAAAAATAGTAGAGAGAAATAGAAAAATGGAGAGATGTAGATGAAAGAATTTAGGAAGGGAGTTTATTAATTTTGAAAAAAAAAATATTTTCTCTCAATTTTAATAGAGAGTGTCATGTGACACATTTGATTATTAAATTAAATAGTAATATATGATACATAATATAGGTATATTTCAATTTCAATTTTAATATTTCAACTTTAATTTTAATGTAATTAAAGAATGTCCTATTGCACATTTTGATGGTCAAATTAGTAATTAGTCGTTGATATTGATAATGATATATAAAATAGATAGAGTGGTTGAAGGAACGAGAGAAATAGAGAAAGGAAGAGGAGGAGGAGAGAACTCTTTAATTTTGGAGGAAAAGATTTGATTTCAATTGCAAGGAGGGAGTGACATATGACACATTTTGGTTGTAAAATTAGTAAAGAAAATGGAAGAATTCTTTAATTTTGGAGGAAAAGATTTAATTTCAATTATAATGAGAGTAATATGTGGCACATTTTGGAATAATAGAGAGAAATAAAAAAAAGGAGTTTATTAATTTTGAAAAAAAAAATATTTTTTCTCAATTTTAATAAGAGAGTGTCACGTGACACATTTGATTATTAAATTAGATAGTAATATATGATACATAATATAGGTATATTTTAATTTTAATGTAATTAAAAAATGTCATGTTGTACATTTTAATTGTTAAATTAGTAATTAGTCATTAATATTAATAATGATATATAAAATAGATAAAGTGGTAGAAAAATGAAAAAATAGAGAAAAAAAGAGAGAGAAGGGAAAAACCTTTTAATTTTAGAGGAAATTTTAAGTTTGGATAAACTTATTCTTGTTGCAGCACAATATATATTTCATGAAATCATTGTTAATACATCTTTAGAAAAACCAAAAGTATTTCCCAAAACTGAATTGCAAAATATACTAATAATATAAGGTTTAAATTTCTTGGCAATAGAGCTTAGACACATTAGCTTCACGTGGTAGCACGTGGTAGCTCTCTGCCTCTCTTCGAGGTATTTGTATGTCGTTCAATGTCCTATATGCTTATTTTGTTTGGATTCTTATTTTTAATATTGAGATAAAACCGGTAGAGCCAATTCGGTCATAACTAGCATTTAAAAAAATATTCTCAAACAAATTTCAGAAATTAATATTANNAATATTTACAACAAAGCATAATTTATTTAATTTTATTTATTAAAATATTTACAAAATAACTTATTTCAAATCATTAAAGTCAGATTTTACTTGTATCACATAGAATAGTTTAATAAATTTAAAAACTTTTAAAGTTATTTATACAAAACATCAAATTCTTAAACAATAAAAGACTCATAAAAATAAAATTAGAGCAGAACTGGTGAAGTTAAATTAGGATCAAGTCCATATTAAAAATAAATAAATAAAAGANTATAAATATAAGCGGTGAATTTTCTAATTTAAAAAGTTAAAATAACATATAAAAATTACACTTAGATTGTTTTTTTTTGGGTAAATTTTGAAGCAGATATGCTCTACTGCTTTTGTGGATATGAAACAGATAGGCACCATTTTTTATTTATCTGAACCTAAAAATACAATTATATACAGATTTGGTGCACTAAATGTAGCGCTTACTACTGCTAGTTGCAATCTCTATCATAGAACCTTCTAAAATATTTTGACATACAAACTATGATTAAACTAAAAATTGTCAAATAAATCAATAAATGTATCATCAATTCAATAATAATCCATGTGATAACTTTATCCAAATTCAATACTAATTTTATATTCAAAGTGTATATGTAAGATTTACATTATAATTTAATTTCTCAAATGACAACTTAATTAATTTCAACACAAAATATTATGTTTTAATTGAGAATTTTTTTTTTTAAATATTTAANATCAAATTAGAGAGTCACATTAATATTTTAATAATTGGTAATACTTGAATTAAAAATATTTTTGTTTTTTAAATTTATTAGGCTACTTTAATAAAATTTTAGAATAAAAATTAATATAAAAGTAACACAATAGATAGAGCATAATTAGAATTGGAGTAAAATAAAAAGTAGTGTAAATAATCAAAATAAAAATGTATAAAAATTTATTGTCGAAGAAGAAAATAACCTTAGGGAAGAAAGGAAAGCATCTCTGCCGTGTATGGGAGAATGGGATGCTGTTAATGTAAAGAGGGTTATGGATTTAGCTCATAGTCTTTTTTTTTTATTATTATTAAAATAATTATCCAAATAAATTAATTTCTAAAAATTTTAAAAAAGTGAATATTTTAATTTTTTTTAAAAATTAATACACAAACATATTTACAAAGTTTTGTTGTGGCAAACAAATCAGTCTCCAGTTTATTTTACGGCAGAATAATTATCCAAATCAATTCTTAAGAATTTTAAAAGCGAATATTTTAATCCCCAAAAAAAATTAATATACAGATCAATCTCCAATATTTTTTCATCGGACATAACAATCTCCCATCTATAAAAAAAGTAAATTATTATTATTATCATTATTTTGGATAAAAATAATAATAAATCTATTCATTAGATTCTTATGTATATATTTATAATATAAAAAGAGTTTTGTAAATTCCAAAAAATTAACGAGTAATAAATCAATAAATTAAATTTTTAATAATGAAAATTAGAAATGTAAATAAGATAAAGCTAATTAAAACAAGAATTTTGATTCCAATTTCAATTATTTTGGCCTAAAATTAAACCGAACGAATCGAACCGATCGAACTGGGCCATAGGCCCAATTATATCCAACCACCCTTAATTAACACACTACCTCTTTCTCCCTTTTGCCTCCATTCACGCCGGAAACATTCAAGGAAAGGGGGATGAGCAAGTGAAAACCCTAAACCCTAACACCACAAATCAAACCTCCATAACTTTTGATCCAAAACTCCAATCGCCGCACCGTTTGTGGCCACGCGACTGCAGCGTTGAACTCTACAAAGCCCAGTATATCACAAGGTATGGAAACTATTGCTGTGCTTCAGTTTCTTCCTCCCTAAAATTCGAATTACATGAGCAATTATGTTGAAAATTGTTTGATTCTGGTGTTTAGACTTGAATTAGCTTGAGGAGAACGTTGAATCTTGCTTTTTTTATGCTTGCGTAAGGTGAGAATCCTAAAACTCTAGTTAATTCATTGATTTTTTATTTTGGGTATTGAATTTTGGGAATATGTTTGTGATAATTATGTTAGGTGCATGAAAATATGTGATATGAGGCAATTGGATATGTTGGAAGCTTAATTGGAAGCTTGGAGTGAGATCTAGTTGCTGGATTTTGGTGTTTAAGACTTACAATTTTGCCTTATGGGTTACCTTTGGGTTATACGAGGAAATTGGCCAAGATATGATTTAGGTTTCTCGTATTTAATATATAATATTCTGTGAAGACTTAGGCTAGTTGACCATAGGATAGGTTAAAATGCATGAAAGTGTATAATGTTTAGCACCCCTGAGGATTATAATGTGATTTGATTATGTGTTGGGTGATTGTTGTTGTGTTAATAATAGTATGTTAAGTATTGAATTGGTGATGAATGATATGATGATATGATTATATATGTATTGAGTAAGTAGATCATGATATTGTTGATGTAAAATGAAGAATTTAGGTTTGAGATTGTGTAACAAAGAAGTATGATTGAAGATGGTGTGATGTGAAGAATTTAGAACTGTATTGGTGTGCTATGATATGTTATTGTGCTGGATATAGGTATAAAAGTTTGGATTTGAGTTTGGTTTCAATGAAAATTGAGGTTTGAAGGTCTTTGTGAAAAATTGGTTTTTGATCAAATTTTGGGAAGCCATAACTTGGATTTCGGACCCCCAAATTATTTCAAATTTGTTTTATATGAAAATTGGGTCCATGAAGTTTACACCGTTCGAAGGACGGAAGAAAAATATTTTAAAACAAAAAAGTTATGCGCGTCGAAAGTTTGGAGGACGAAGCTGAAATTCTGCAGACTTAGCCATTTCTGGCCAAACTGTAGTGTATGCGTACGCATACCCTTCATTCGCGAAGGGTCGATTCTGCCCCGCATACATGCGTACGCGGACAAGGCTAAGCGTACGCGAAATGGGCCAAAATGTCCGCCCACGCGTATGCGTGACTTGGGCAAAATTACACGTATGCGTACGCATGCATATGACATGCGTACGCATACCCCTGTTTTTCAGCAAATGAATATTTTGTGTTTTAAACCCAATTTTGAATCTCTAAATCTCTATTTTCATTCTTTTAATCCTAAATCTTATTAGTAAGCCTAGTAACAAGATGGAGTTAGGAAATGGAGGTAACTTGGTGGTGAAGAAAAGTTGAAAAATGATGAATTATGTATGAAAAATACAGAGAACTGAAGTATATGTGATGCCAGGGCTATAAAAGATGATCATGCATTGATTATAAATGATTATGAATGAATTGGGAAAATAAAGAAATTTGAATGAATTATAATGTTGATGAGATTGAATGTGATAGCAATATGCCTCAGGGTAAGACGCAGTGGTGCTATCCACTTGCTCCGGGTAAGAGGCGACGAGTAAGATGCAGTGGTATTATCCACTTGCTCTGGGTATGAATTGAGAATGACTGGATGAATGAATGAATGGTAATGATAATGAAAGTGTGTTTCTGTATGTGACTCCAGGTAAGATGCAGTGGTGTTATCCACTTGCTCCGGATAAAAGTCAATAAGCCGGTAAGATGCAGTGGCGTTATCCACTTGCTCCGGGAAAGTTCAAGGCTTTGGGTAAGACGCAAGGACTGTGTTCTGTTGTCGCTTGCTTCGGGTCGAGAATGTAACACTGCTTAGGTAAGAGGCAAGGTGAAGTTGTCCCCTGCTCTGGGTACGCGAGTAAGATGCAAGGGTTACGGCGTTGTCCCACTTGCTCGGTGTTTGGTGTATTGTCCACGGTTAGCTACCAGGACATGTCGGTCTGGCTAAGTAACTGATAGTTGATATCAATAGCCATAGGACAGGCATGCATCATAAGCATATTGCCTGAATTGCTTGTTCATGCTCTAATTGGGAATGCCTATGTGACTTTCATATGCTTACTTGTATACGTGCTACTTGCATTACTTGTATCCTAATTGGGTTTGTTATTGTCTGCTTGCTTGTCTGTGTAATTATACTGGTGATGGAGGTTTTGGAGGAAAGAGGATGATGAAAGGTTAGGTTAAAGTATTTGGTTAAGTTTAGGAATCCTTAGAAAACCACCCTTATTTATGGTTTCAGTTTTAATTCTTAAGTTTTATAATCTGAATGTTGGTGTTCTAGAATTACCTCTGGCGTTCTCAGGACCTTATATCTTATGTGCGTGGTACCTTTACCATGCTGAGAACCTCCGGTTCTCATTCCATACTATGTTGTCATTTTTCAGATGCAGGTCGAGAGGCACCTCGGTAGGCGTCTGGAGTTTCTACGGCGAAGTGGTTTACTTTGGGGTTTCCTTTTGTTATTTTGATTTTATTATGTATAAATTTATAATTCCTCCTCTTGTGTATAAGAATGCTTTGTTTGTGTACCTCTTAGAGGTTTTATGGAGAACTAGGGTTTATGTAAATATTCTCCGGCCAGCCTTAGCTTCGCAGGCTGAGTTAGAAGCTTGTTATTTTGTACCCTTGATCTTCTATTCTTATCTTTTGTATAATTATGTTAGTGGACTTTATATTTCTTCATACGCAAGTAACCAAGTTTTCTGAACGTTACGGTTTCATATTTTGCGATTTTTGCTTTACCATTTCATCAAGACTCCTCGTATATTAAATCCTTTCAATTATTATACTATATATATATAATTTTAGAGGTCGTAGCGCCTCGCCACCTTTGTTTTACATCCTAGGTGTAAAGTTTTGTGTGGTATGGTGTTACAAAGTTGACTTATAAGATAATCTATTACTACCCATTTTTCAAGGCTCCTAGTTTATTATATTCTTTCTGCTATTATATGTACACATTTTATTTTAGAGGCCATAGCGCCTCACCACCTCTGTATTACATCCTAGGTGTAAAGCTCTGTGTGGTAGGGTGTTACATTATGGTATCAGAGCAGTTCCTTCCTGTAGAGCCTAAGGGACAGACTGACTATGCTTTTGGGCATACTTTGGGTGTTTGTACATGCTAATTTAGGATATCTAACTGATATATGTGGCATGAACGTTCATGAGCATGCATTTGGGACTTTGAAGCACTAGACTTGCGATATTGAGACTGATCACCTTGATATCAATTGTTTGGTGTGTATAGGAACTAGATGGCGACTTGTGGGCGCAGTCACGGTTGAGGGAGAGATAGGACTACTAACACGGAACCTGAGACGACTGAGAGTAATCCCACAAACTGTAACACCCTAATTAGCCTAAGCTTTACCTCGCGTGGTAAAGCAAAGGTTAATCAAAGGTTACGACAGTTCTAAGCTCATATATATATATAAAATATTAATTCTTTCTATATATATATATATATATATAGAAAGAATTAATATTATCTAGAAGCCCGATGAAGGATATAGCTCAAAAACAGGATTTAAAAAGCGCAAAACGTACTATCGAAGCTTCTAGCTTAAAGCACAAAAAACAGATATAATATAACAAAAGATAATAGTATAATATCATAATAATCTAGCCACGGCTCACGGAGTTTAAGCCGGCTAGCCATATACAAGTATACAGAACTATACAGAAACCTGAGAGTTTAAAAACAACTTATACAAGTTTTTCTCTCATAATACAAGCCTCTAGGCAAAGACAAAATACAAAACGAGAGATGTATAAATAAGATAAACCCAAAAAGACTCCAAAAGAATCCAAGATCCTCTGCTTCTGTCACCATCCAAAGCAACTCACCGAGGTGGGTTGCGACCTGCATCTGAAAAATACAACAGAAATATGGTATGAGAACCGGAGGTTCTCAGTATGGTAATAGTGCCCAGTGATGTAGGATATAAGACCCCGGGATGCCAAAGGCAATCCTAAGCTCCATATTCATCACAAGATCTCATCTTAAGGCATACTAAAACAATAAAGCATAATATATAAATCTTAACATAAATAAACAGGGTACTCTATCTTAAGAGATTTCTATCTAACCAAACACTGCTGTCCCACAGCCTTCACCAACCTATCCTCCATGCGATCCCATCGCCACCGCCTTCCGAACCTCTTCAATCTCAGTAGAAAATCACAATTAATTACAATGCAAGTAAAGCACAAGTAGAAGCATATAAAGCAAGTAGTTCAAGTAAGCAAATAGGCATGTTATTCAATTAGGCATA
>NC_029786.2:33352873-33362642 GCF_000816755.2 Arachis ipaensis | reverse complement strand
TCTGATACCACTAAATGTAACACCCTAATTAGCCTAAGCTTTACCTCGCGTCGTAAAGCAAAGGTTAATCAGAGATTACGACAGTTCTAAGCTCGTACGTAATATATTTATAGAAAGAATAGTATAATCAAGTAGCTCGATGAAGGATATAACTCAAAAATGGGATTTCAAAAGCGCATAACGTACTATCAAAGCGTCTAACTTAAAGCACCAGAAATAGATGGGATATAATAAGAAATAAGTATATAATATCATAGGAAACTAGCCACGGCTCGCGGAGTTTAAGCCGGCTAGCTATATACAGATATACAGAACCAGACAGTAAAAACAGCTTATACAAGTTTTGTTCTCTCAATACATGCCTCTAGGCAAAACAAAATACAAAATGAGAGATGTATAAACAAAATAAACAAAAGACTCCAAAAGGTATCATGATCCTCCGCTTCTGTCACCATCCAAGCAACTCACCGACGTGGGTTGTGACCTGCATATGAAAACACAACAGAAATATGGTATGAGAACCGGAGGTTCTCAGTATGGTAATAGTGCCCAGTGATGTAGGATATAAGACCCCGGGATGCCAAAGGCAATCCTAAGCTCCATATTCATCACAAGATCTCATCTTAAGGCATACTAAAACAATAAAGCATAATATATAAATCTTAACATAAATAAACAGGGTACTCTATCTTAAGAGATTTCTATCTAACCAAACACTGCTGTCCCACAGCCTTCACCAACCTATCCTCCATGCGATCCCATCGCCACCGCCTTCCGAACCTCTTCAATCTCAGTAGAAAATCACAATTAATTACAATGCAAGTAAAGCACAAGTAGAAGCATATAAAGCAAGTAGTTCAAGTAAGCAAATAGGCATGTTATTCAATTAGGCATACATTTACAAGTCGGCAAAGCAAACAAACAGATAGAAAATGCACATGATGAATGCATGTCCTACTGGCTGTGATATCACATTGTCGGTTCAACTACCAACCCGACACATCTCCATGGAGATGTCGCCCTTCGGAATCATCATTGGGAACCCCCGAGATATAGTGCTCGGATCATTGTCCAGGATTTTGCGCCTGCACACTCTATTGATCCGAAGGGATGCGAGCGGGATACTCTTGCCACGGACCTCACATCTCAACGCAAGCGGGACAAATCACCGCCCTTACACCGCCGCCGCTACCTCGACAGGCGGGATCCAACTGCCATCCCTGCCGGGCGCATAGCGTCTCATAATCTCAATATAAAATAGTAGCTCAGTGGTTTTGTCACAAAACATTTTCAATACAGCAATGATTCATCATTGCACATTCGAGTCCTTGACTCATCTCAACCACTGTCACATCAACATTTCCATTTCCGAGTCCTCGAATCATCATAACTACTGTCAATTCACATTTTCATTCCGAACTCAACAGTTCATTCGTTCTCATCTCATATATCGATCATTCTTTACACACCATCAAACCCATCCTCAGTACACTAGAAACCTAAGCCTCCGTTTCTAATTTTTCATAATAATATCCAACTAAAACTCTTAGGTTATTTTCCATATTCTCATACTCAAAATTAAGCCCAAAAGCCTTAAAATGGTGTTATAGAAGCTTACAATCTTGTTGGAAAGGTTAAATAGTTGAAAACAAAGTTTAAAATTGAGAAACAGGGCATGTGCGTACGCACAGGAGTGTGCGTGCGCACGCCTAGAAGAAGTTTTAAAAAGTGTGCGTACGCACAGGTACCAAAATTCATAATGTCTATTCACTCGCACAACCTGTGCTAGCACCCTCAACAGACTGTCCTTCCCAACGTGTACGTTCGCACAGGGCTGTGCATACACACAGGTTGCAATTCCTCTTTGGGTATGTGCGCGCACACGCTGTGCTAACGCTGTGAACAGACTGCCCGCCTCTGCGTGTGCGTACGCACAGGTCTGTGCGTGTGCACAGGTTAAAATTTTCGTAGAGTTGTACGTGCGCACATACCAGAAATCACAAAATTATGCAACTTTGCAGAATTTTAGATTTTTACACCAATTTTTGAATGATCATAACTTCCTCTATAAAATTCCAAATTTTACAAACTTTATATTGATTCGAAGAGTTTTCAATAAACTTTAATTCTAAACAAATTTCAATCAATTTTGAAAATTAAGGCAAAAGTTATGATCAGACAAAGTTCACCAAAATTTCCTTTTTACCAAAATTCACAATTTTCACAATTTCTTGTAAAACACAACCAAAACCATACCAAACCATTCGAAACTCCATTTCTCATCAAAATCTACCCTTTGTGTTATATTACACCAATCTTACCATATTTTCCTTCACATTTTCATCATCCTCCATCTCAACATCAATATATCACATATATCATATTCTAATCAATTCTCTCTCACATTTTCCAACCACATTACCATTTCATCAATCCCAACATCACACATATCATCACCATTCACTTTTCAATTCACACAATCAATCATCATCATCATATCATCATAATTACTCAACTTTATCAACTCATCATAAGTTATCATACATCATCATTCAACACATCAACAATCATTTTAATTCAAATCTATCCTATAGGTCACTAGCCTAAGTGTCCATGAATATTATATACTACATAGAAAAAACCAAAACCATACCTTGGCCGATTCTCTATATGCACCAAAACCCCAAATTGAGCACAATCAAGCTTTCAATCACAATCTAAGCCACCAAGAATCTCCAACAAGTGTCAACAATCACCAGCAAGCTCCAAACTCACCATAATCAAACTATATATGCATAAACCATCACAAATCAAACTAGAGCTTATAAAATTGAAATTTCACAAGGGTTCAAGAGTAACTCACCTTACCCAACAATTTTGGGAGCCAAAACCATAAGCAATCAGGTGCTAGAGTGTACCTAAACACCCAAAACACGAGATTTCACTCAAAACCGAACCCTAAAACTCAAAATTCACAAGAGTACGAAAACTGGGCAGGGAAACTCAAGAAACTTACCATAATGCTTAAATAGAAAGGACGAGCTCAGCGAGAGCTTCGCGTAGCCACTGACGGCACGCGAATTGAAGCACCGTAGCTTGAGATATTGTGGATTGAAGTGAAGAGTGAATAATGTTTCTCTCCTCTCCTTTCCCACTTCTTCTTTTCTGTTGAGTGTGTGTTTATGAGGTGAAAAGGATTCACTTAGTGTTTATATATGTTGGGCATGGGCCTAATTTGGAACCGGTCCAATCCGTTAGCATTTTTAGCCCGTTTGGCCCAACTTTGGGCCAAACCTTTAAAATTAACGTCCGGTTTTCCATTTCTAACATTTTTCTAAGGTTTTTGACTATTTTCACTTTTTCTCGTGCAGCACTGGGCAAACTTGAACCGGTTCAACTGCCGGTTCGTAGCTTTTCGCGGTTTTTTGCAGAAAGCACATTTTCTGACTCAGAAAAACCTACTAAGTCCAAAAATTACATTTAAATCCTCAAATTCTCATTCTAACTTTTCAAAATCTACTTTTGGGCAATATAATCACTTAACTAATCAGTTGATTGGTTGCAGTTCTTACACAAACTTCATGAATGCTCTGGAGAACATGGCTGCTGCTATGCAGGCTATGGCTGCGGTATTGGGGAATCAAGTCGGTAATGGGAATGGCGATGATAGAAAAAATAGGCCAATAACCTTAGTGACCTTCTTGAAGGTAAATCCACCCATCTTTGGAGGGACGACAAACCCCATAGAGGCAGATAACTAGTTTCAAGTGATGGAACGGACGTTACATGCACAACAAGTCCCTAAAAATCAACATGTTGAATTTGCAACTTACTACTTAACGGGTAAAGCCCAGTATTGGTGGCAGGGTACGAGACGCCTGCTGCAGCAAGACAACATTGCAGTACCTTGGGATGCCTTTTAGTTGGAATTCTAGAAAAAGTACTTTGCCAATTCGGTCAGGACAGCTAAGGAGCTTGAATTGTTGCAACTGAAGCAGGGACAAATGTCTGTAGCTGAATATACAAACAAGTTTGAGGAATTATGTCAATTTTTCAAGATTTTTCAGGTTGCTCCGGGAGACTTTGAGGAATGAAAGTGCATCAAATATGAAGGAGGACTCCGGAGTGATATTCTGAGTTCAGTAGGCCCAATGGAGATCAGAGTTTTCTCAGACTTGGTGAACAAGAGCAGGGTCATGGAACAATGTTTAAAGAAGGCTGCTATAGAAAGGAATGATAGCCGGGAATTTCGCCAAAGGGAACATAATCAAAACTTTGCACCGAGGGGCCAGGAATTCAAGAGAAAAGGAAAACAGTCAGTGGCTGCTTCAGATGATTCGAGTTGTCAGCGATGCGGGAGCTACCACCCAAATAGGCCGTGTCGTTTTGGTTTGGGCTTATGCTATAAGTGCAGTCGTCTTGGGCATATGTGATAAACCCCAATTTTATGGTTTATCTTGTGCTTAATTTAGGAAATTTTATCAACTTATCTCACATTTATTCAATGAAATAGCATGATTTTGTAATTCTTTCTAAATTTGTGCTTAAGTGTGAAAACATGCTTTTTAGGCCTTAAAATAGCTAAATTTAATTCACTTTAATTCTATTCGATGCCTTGATATGTTTGTTGAGTGATTTCAGATTCATAAGGCAAGTTTGGATGGAAGAGGTGAAGAGAAAAGCATGCAAAAAGGAGGATTCATGGAAAAACAAGGATTTGGAGTGCTTAGAGCGATGCGCACGCGTGAAGAGGAGGTCGTCCAGGCAACGCGTACGCATGACATGACGCGTACGCGTGACAAGAAAAAGCCAGATGACGCGTACGCGTGATCCATGCGTACACGTCACCATTAGCAGGTGACCTCATTAAAGTGAAAATGCTGGGGATGATTTTTGAGCTGCCCAGGCCCAGATCCAACTCATTTTTGAGACTATTTCATGCAGAATTCAAGATGGGTCAAGGGGGCAACAATTAGTTAGGTTAAGAAGCATGTTGTAGGTAGTTTTCTAGAGAGAGAAGCTCCCTCTTTTCTCTAGAATTAGGTTAGAATTAGGTTAATTTCTCTTAGATTTAGGTTTAATTTCTTGTTTTCATATACTTTTCTTTTCAATTTGTTGTCCTAGTACTTTAATTCTCCTAGTTTCTCTTGCTATTTCCTTTATTTTTCCACTTTTCATGTTTATGAGCACTTTGTTGGATCTTGATTTACTTTAATGCAATTTATATTTTATGTTTCTTTATTGTTTAATTGAGTTGTTGTTATTGTTTCCTTGCAATTGGGTAGTAGTAAATTTTATTATTCTTGCAATTTTATGATGCTTTCCTTTTATGCTTTCCAAGTGTTTGACAAAATGCTTGGATGGATTTTAGAGTAGCTTTTTTAGCATTATTGGCTTGAAAAGAGAAATTAGGCAATCTTGAGTCATTAATACCCAATTTAGATTGGTGATCTAGAGTTATTAGTTAATATTGTTTCCATTGACTTTAATCTCTTGCTAATTCAATTAGTGAGTTGATTAGGACTTTTGGATTGAGATTAACTAGTCTTATTTGACTTTCTCTCATGTGAAGATAACATTGTGCTTTCTTCCAATGTTGGAGATGACTACATAAGATTAGCTCTTGTTAATCATTGTATGATAATTAGTGACTAGGATAGAAATCCTATATTCTCAACCCTTGCCATGAATGTCTCTCTTTTTGGTATTTGTTATCCTTAACTGTTTGCTTTACATTTCTTGCCTTTTTAATTTCTTATTTTATCAACCCAACCCGTGAAACTCATAACCAATAATTGAGCACTCGATTGTGATTCCTAGAGAAAATGACACGGGACTAATACTCTCGGTTATTTTTATTGGGTTGGACTTGTGACAACCAAAATTAAACTTTGATTGAGCATTACTTGTCGGTTGGGAACTATACTTGCAACGAAGTTATTTCCTCTAACCGAGAAGAAATTCCTAACCGACGGTTTTACTCATTTCAAGTTTTTGTCACCATTGCCGGGGAATTGCAATGTGTGCTTGTTATTGGTTATTGTATATATATGAATATTGTGAATATGTTTGCCTTTTTCTTGTTTGTTATTTTTTGTTAGGTTTAGGACTTTGTTGCTTATTTTTGTCAGCTTTTGTTTTTATTTTCTACTATGAATTCTCATCCCTTTGGCTATGAGTTTGGTTTAAATTATGTTGTAGGAAATGGGAACTACAATGACAACATGCATCAAGGATGGAACAATCAAAGATGGGAGGAGCCTCATGGAATTGATCACCTTTCTTGGCAACAACCTCCTCCAATTTCTTATTTTTTTTATTTTTGAATTTAATGAAGAAAGAGAAAAACAAGAAAAAGACACCAAACATAAAATGTTTAGATCTAAAGGGACCTAGTGTGCAAAAATTAACAAGAAAAACACAAAGAGACACCAAACTTAAAAATTTTAAGATAAAAAAAAGAAAAACAAGAACACTTTGAAGATCAAGAAGAACACCAAGAACAAAACTCAAAGAATTCAAAGAACATAAGAACAAGCAAAAGAACACCAAACTAAAAATTTTTGAGAAACAAACACAATTTTCGAAAAATTAAAGAAAAGACACAAGAAGACACTAAACTTAAAGATTGACACAAGAATCAAACAAAAGAAACTATTTTTGAAAATTTTTTTGAAAGAAAGACTCAAAGAATTCAAAAATTCAACCAAGAACACAAACAAAAGACTCAAACCAAGAACAAAGATTAAACAAAGAAAAGAAAAAATATTTTTTTTTTGAAAAAGGTTTTTGATTTTTTGAAAAAAGAAAAATAAAATAAAAGACTCTAACAAAAGTAACGACAATACCTGATCTAAGGAACAAGATAATCCGTCAGTTGTCCAAACTCGAACAATCCCCGGCAATGGTGCCAAAAACATGGTGCACGAATCCCCACGCTTCGTACAAATAAACCAGCAAGTACACTGGGTTGTTCAAGTAATACCTGAGCGAGTCAGGGTCGTTCCCACGAGGATTGTGGTTTGAAGCAAGCTATAGTTATCTTGCAGATCTTAGTCAGGCAGATAGTAGAGTTGTTGAAATTGAGTGCATAAAAGGAATGAAAAATGGAATTACAAGGTTTGATTATAAGCAGTGATAAGAAGATGGTTAAGGCTTGGAGATGTTTTGTCCTTCTAGACTAACTCTGGTATTACTGATGAACGGATTTTTGCTAGTAAAGAATTCACAATAAATTCTCGTTGCAAGTATAGTTTCTAAACTAACAATAGTCCTTTTATACAAAAATTTGGTTGTCACTAAAGCAAACCCAATAAAATTAAACCGAAGTATTTAAACCTCGGGTCGTCTCTCAAGGAATTGCAGGGAGGTGTGTTATTATTGGTTATGGGTTTTCAGAGAGATTTTTGAATGAGGAATGGAAAAATAAACGATTATAAATTAAAGCAATAAAAATTAACAAGAGAGGATTAATGTAATTAAAATAAAAAGCCTTGGCTAGGAGAAGATTAATTGGAAGTTCTATCCTTTTTGGATTTCCCAAAATTAATAGTAATAGATTGTTGTTTCTACTTAGTTATCCTTTACTAAATAAAGGAAAGTCAAGTTGGGAGCCAACTTCTATTCACAAGTCCTAATCCTCTCCCTTGGGAAGGGTTAGCGTTAGTGGCCAGAAAGCCAATCACAAATTAACTCTTGAGTCCTCCAACTCAAGGGTCTCCAAATATTAATCAACTCCAAACCAAGTTGGAAGCCTACTCCATTGACATGGATGCCAATTTCACATGCATGTAAGGGAAGTAGAAATAAAACATGATAATTGGAATTGAATTGAGATAATCAAGCAAATAAGAAAATTAGATAGAAAATACTCCTTGCATTAATAAATTAATAAGGGAAGATAATAAATTAAAGTAATAGAATAAATAAAAGTATAAGAAAACTAAATTAAAAGAACATTGAACCTGGAATTGGGAAGAAATAAACCTAAAACTAAGAGAAATCCTAACCTAGAGAGAGGAGAGAGCCTCTCTCTATAGAAACTACATCTAAACCTAACTAATGTGTATAATGTGAAGTGTATGGATGTGTATTGAGTCTCTGCTTGTCTCCTGGCTTTAGTCTGCATTTCTGGGCCAAAAACTGGGTCCAAACTCAACCCGAAATCGCCCCCAGCAATTTATGATACGTCCAGCACGTCGCTCTGTCACGTGTACACGTCATCCACGCGTACACGTGGATTGAACTTTTGCCAGGTCATGAGTACGCGTGATTCATGCGTGCGTGTTGCCTAACAGCATGGCAACTATGGCAAATTATATATCATTTCGAAGCTCCGGATGTTAGCTTTTCAACGCAACTGAAACTGACTCATTTTGACCTTTGTAGCTCAAGTTATGGTCGATTTAGTACGAAGAGGTCAGGCTAGACAACTTAGCGATTCCTTCAGTTTCTTGTATTCCTTCTACTTTTGCATGCTTCCTTTCCATCCTCTATGCCATTCCTGGCCTATAAACCTTGAAAACACTTAACACACATATCACGACATCGAATGGTAATAGGAGAGGATTAATAATTAGCAATTTTAAGGCCAAAGAAACATGTTTTCAATCATAGCACAAAATTAGGAAGGAAAATATAAAACATGCGAATTCAATGAATAAGTGTGAGAATAGTGGATAAAATCCACTCAATTAAGCACAAGATGTGCCACGAAATAGTGGTGCATCAAATCTCCCCACACTTAAACATTAGCATGTCTTCATGCTAAGCTCAAGAGAAATAAAAGAGTGAAGGCAAAATGGTGGAACTTATGCAATGCAACCTATCTATATGAATCCAACTACATGCAAAAATATTTCTACCTACTTGGTTAAAAGTAAACAAGTTCTTCAAGACAAACATAAATCAGATTCCACTAATTCAAATCATACAATAAGAGACAAGTAAACTTGTAAGAAGGTAGCTCATGAAAGCAGGGAACATAGAATCAAGCATTGAACCCTCACAGGAAGTGTATATACACTCTAATCTCTCAGGTGTCTAGGGTGAATCACTCTACTCTTCTCTAATCTTGCTTTCTAAACTTTGTTCTTCATCTAACCAATCAACAAATATTTAGTATACCAATGCAAACATCATGAGGTCTTTTCAGGATTGTAATGGGGCTAAGGTAAGGGTGAGGATATATGTATGGCCAAGTGAGCTATAATATGAATCTTTGACTAACCTAAACTCTCACCTAACATACACACACACACACACTATGTAATTCCAAAATCATGCCTAGCTACCCAAAATTTCCCTTTTGTATACTTCACATACTCATGTATCAACTTTTCTTTAATTTTATCACATATGCATTGATCTTTTATTAAACTTAGCATTGGGGTAATTTTGTCCCCTTATTTATCTATTTACTTAATTGAATATTTTTTGTTTTTTTAATTTTATTTTTATATTTTATTTTTTTCTTTTGTTTTTCTCAATGCATATGATTGAATTATTGAATGCATGAACATGTTTTAAACATTTCTTTCACATTTTCATAAAGAAATTTAACATACTTAATTTCCAAAACCAAACGTTTCCAAACCCACTTTCCCCACACTTAATTCATGAGCCCTCTCACTAGTCTAAGCTAACCAAGGATTCAAATTAAGGACATTATTGTTTTCCACTTAGAGTTAGTGATGAGCTAAAGTAAAGAACAAAGGGGTAAAATAGGCTCAAAATTGGTTTGCAAAGGATAATGAAAGGTTAAGGCCAT
>NC_029786.2:33345997-33352473 GCF_000816755.2 Arachis ipaensis | reverse complement strand
AGGGGCCAAGGTAAGGGTGAGGATATATGTATGGCCAAGTGAGCTATAATATGAATCTTTGACTAACCTAAGCTTTCACCTAACACACACACACTCTATGTAATTCTAAAATCATGCCTAGCTACCCATAATTCTCACTTTTTGCATCACATACTCATGTACCAACATTTCTTTAATTTTATCACATATGCAATGATCTTTTATTAAACTTAGCATTGGTGGTAATTTTATCCCCTATATATATATATATATATATATATATATATATATATTTTAAAAATATAAAAGTAAACATAACATATCAATACACATAGATTTTTAATTTTTCTGGTCTCACATGAATATGCACCTAAATTCCCAATATTTTATCACTAAGACATAGTACACTTTCATCAACCCAAGTTCCCACACTTAATTGACACACAATCTCTATCTTAAGCTAACCAAAGATTCAATTGGGGTAATTAATTATTTTTCCGCTTAAGGCTAGTGATGTGGTAAAATATAGAACAAACGGGGATTAAAAGGCTCAAGGTGGCAAACAAAGGTGAATAGAATGGTAGGCTATTTGGGATAAGTGAGCTGATAACAAATGATGGCCTCAATCATATGTATGCATGCAAATACACTAAACAATGGACATATAGAATGGAACA
Organism: Arachis ipaensis; assembly: GCF_000816755.2. Classification (NCBI taxonomy): domain Eukaryota; kingdom Viridiplantae; phylum Streptophyta; class Magnoliopsida; order Fabales; family Fabaceae; genus Arachis; species Arachis ipaensis. The sequence continues at coordinate 33,351,817 of NC_029786.2, read as the reverse complement.
AACTATAGATTGCAATCATAGAGAAGCAAACACACAAGAATAAATATCATGGTTAAATAATGTAACCATGTAATTAAGCTCAAAATCTCACAAGTTGTGTGTTCTTAGCTATAATTCATGTTCCAAATTACAATCTTCAAACAAGTTTAACAAAAATTTTTCAATTTAAATTAGTGAAATATTATAAAACAGGGTCTTGAAAAGAGAAAATATTACTTCAACCAAGTAGTGGTAAAATATGCACAAAATCAAACATGCAAATGCAACACTAATTTAACAAGAAAAATTAAACATTGGTGTTGAAATAAGAAATGTCTAACCCATGGAAGTCGGTATCGACCTCCCCACACTTAAAGATTGCACCGTCCTCAGTGCATGCTAAGATGTGCAAGTGGACGGGTTGCTCCAACTGACGCTTGTAGATGGAGGTGCCTTAGATGGAAGTCTCTTGGTTCCTCTCCTTGCTGGTGTCTTGTTAGTGGCATTTTCTTTTCCTTTCGTGGTATCCATGCCTAAGGAAGAAGGAAAGAGGAGGACTATTAAGCATATATAACTAAAAAAACCGGAGAGAGAAAATTCCAAGTGATAATGAATGCCGAAAAAAGATAATAGCTTAAATACATGGTAGCTACAACATGTAGGTAAGTTATCAATTAAGAGCAAAAAGGCAATTCATAATAATGAGATGCAGGAGTGTTTATGGCATGCAGAAATAGGCATGAGAAGCCTAGCTCAAGCATCAGGTATTAAATGTGCCAAATAAAAGAGCATTTGTAATTATGACAATTGTGAATGATAATCCCAAATACATGTGGAGCACAAGTGTTATGAAAAAGGAGGCATTAAAGTGTAAGAGTAAAATAAGATAGGATTCAAAATGCCATAAAAGCTTTTTTTCACAAACACATGGTGTGCAAGGTATAATAGAAATAAAAATAATATAATTCAAATGTATATGAGAGCCATAAGTAACTGTCAATTGTCAAATCACTCCTCAGAATATCCACAAGCTTCATTATAGTAAGGTAATACCCAGATAAAATTCCAACACCAACATAAAAATGCATGGAAGAAGAAAGAAAAAGAAACCACAGATAATGAAATTAAAAGAAAAAAAGAAGAAGGAAACATAAATTAAAGTAATAATGAAAGAGTAAAAAAAAAGGAAGAAGAAAAGAAACCTGATGAAGAAGATGAAGAAGGGAAGAAAAAAAGGTAATAGATATGAAGAAAGAATGAGGAGGAAGAAAGAAAGAAGAAATAATTAGGACTGAAAAGAATTAGGATTGGAGGGGTGGATGATTTGAAATCAGGCGCTGAGGTGTTTTAGTTGTGCGTCGGGTGCGTCACGCGTACGCGTGGGTCGCGCAAATTTCAGGCGACACGTACGCGTACGCGTGATAGTGGTTGTGTGAATGGCGCGAAAGCAGCCTCGCGCACGCACAACTCTCTGTTCAATACGCACATTTGCCAAAATTGTATACGACGCGTGCGCGTTAGGGACGCGCACGCGTGGATGGCTTGGATGCGAAAACGACGTGTACGCGTGATAGGGCTTGTGCTCCCAACACAGTTCTAGCCCCACACCATCATAACTCTCTGGCCATACACCCATTTACGTCGATTTGCAGGGTCACGCATACGCGTGGGGGACACGTACGCGTGGACTGGGGAAAACGCAAGCGACGCGTACGCGTGAGGGACCCGTACACGTGGACTCGCTTGTGTGCTAGGCACGCCACCAGCACCACTCCTGCCCAACTCTCTGTTCAATTTTTATTTTTCATGCACACACATATGACGCGTACGCATCATGTGCCTTTTATTTTATGCAGAATGCAAAATGCAGAATGCAAGTGAATATGCAGAAATTATGAATGAACACTAACAAAAATAAAATAAAATAAGACTAAAAATAAAAAGGAACGATTATACCATGGTGGGTTGTCTCCTACCTAGCACTTTTCGTTAAAGTCCTTAAGTTGGACATTTGGTGAGCTCCTTGTCATGGTGGCTTGTGCTTGAACTCATCCTGAAACTTCCACCAACGCTTGGACTTCCAACAATCTCCATTAATTCCAGATACATTCCCCAAGCTTTGATGGAGTTCTTCACAAGCTTTGATCTCCTAAAGTCGATCCTCATGTATGCCCGGATCCCAAATCTTGTATCTACACCCATCTTGAAGTGGATCACCATTTTTCCACTCGGGTGGTGAGCAATTGGAATTCTCACTAAGGCATCCAAACAGCTTCCTAGACCCATTCATTCGAGCTCTACACCAACCCTTGCATTTAGACTTTGAGCTCCCAACCACAACGAACCTAGGATTGTGTTGCCAACTATTAACCATCTCCCTCTTACTCTTAAAGCTGCAAAGAGCTCTAAGTTGACCATCCGTTTCCAGTAAACCATATTCAAGTGGGAAAGTAAAGGTCAAGGATAAGAATTTTACCCACTTGAATATTGTATTGGATGGTAATGGATTTGGGGGAGAGGTCTCCAACAGCTTTGGCCAGGTGATTTCAAGCTCCATTCCCTTGTGCTCTCCCTTGGCAACTGTCATCTCTTTGCGAGCTTCTTCAGTTTCAACCTCTTCCTCTTGGTAGCTCTTTGCCAGTCCAATATCTTCTTCATTGCTTACCAGGGGTATGGGAGGTTGTGCTTCTTCTTCTTTAATCTCCATCTCGTGATCAACCTCTGCAAAGTCTTCAACCATGATATGCCTCGGAGGTTGTACACCCTTGACGTGGGCGGAAATTGGCGAGTTAAGAATTGTTATAAGATATGCGCTACGAGTATAGTCCTTAAGCAACCAGAAATCCGTTTATCAATTTAAAAAAGGGTGTCACAGAAATTAAAATTAAAATACTGGGAGTATGAATCCCAGGTCGTCTCCCAACGAGTTGCAGGAAAGTATGCTATTTTATTAATCGGATGGTTTTCAAAAAGATTTGAGTTGAATGACAGGAAATTAAATCAGAGAATTAATGTGACTTAAATAAAGGCCTTGACTGGGAGTAGATTAGTTGGAAGCCCTATTCTTGTTGCAGTACTCTCAAGATTAATTGATAATTGCGGGTTGTTCTGTTTAGTTATCCCTTACTAGGTAAGGGAAAGTCAAACAAGTTGAAATGCTGTTTCTATTCACAAGTCCCAGTCCGCTTACTCGGAAGGACTGGCGTTAGTGATTAGAGGGCAATCCAATAATAAACCCAATTATAATTTCTCCTTTGAGCATTCCAACTCAAGGGTTCCTTTCAATCAACTCCCCATCAAGTTAGGGAACTACTCACTCATTGTGAATGTGAAACTCATAATATAGGAAAGGGAATTAAAGAAAGACATGTTAAATAAAACTCAAAAGAATCAATTAAAAATAAAAATAACTCTTGTATTAATAAATTCTAAAATAATCCAATAGTAGAATTAAGTAAATTAAAGGACATGGAAGAGTAAAGCCAAGTAAAGAAAACGAACTAGAATGACGAAGTCCTGATGAGGTAATAACTCTTCTCAAAATCCCAATGCAAAAAGCAATAGAAAATAAGAATCCTAAAAACTATGAATGTATAGAGAGAAAAAAAACCTAGAGGAGAGGAAAACTAGATCTAAAAACTAAAACTATGCGGAATGAATGTTGTTGTTGGTTTCTGCATGTTCCCTAGCTCTAGTCTGCTTTTCTGGGCCGAAAACTGGGTCAAAATAGGGCCCGAAATCACCCCCAGTAATTCTGCAGATTATGCAGATCGCGCACGTCACGCGATCGCGTCATTCATGCGGACGCGTCATTCGGCGTTTTGCTTCTCCACGCGGACGCGTCGTCCACGCCTCCGCGTCACTTATGCTATTCCAATCCGCGTGGTCGCGTGAGCCATGCGGCCGCGTCACTGCGATTTCCTCTCTTTCGCGCGGTCGCGTGAGCCATGCGGCCGCGTCACTTTTCGCTGGTCATCTCCTTAATTTCTTGTGTTCCTTCCATTTTTGCAAGCTTCCTTTCCAATCTCCAACTCATTCGTGCCCTATAAAGCCTGAAACACTTAACACACAGATCATGGCATCGCATGGAATAAAGGAAAATTAAAATACATAATTAAAAGTCTCTAGGAAGCAAGTTTTCAATCATGTAATAAATTTAGGAAGGAAATATAAATGCATGCTAATCATATGAATAAGTGGGTAAAGATCATGATAAAACCACACAATTAAACACAATATAAACCATAAAATAGTGGTTTATCAACCTCCCCACACTTAAACATTAGCATGTCCTCATGCTTAGTTGAAGGAGATAAAATAAATGAGTAGGAACATGTGAAACTCATGCAATACAATGCAACCTATATATGTAAATGCAACTATATGATTCTTGTTCACTTGATCAAAAGTAAATAAGCTCTTCAAAACAATTACAAATCAAATTCCACTAATTCAATTCTTATACAACAAGAACAGCTAAAAATGCAAGAAGACAACTCATGAAAGCAGGGAACATAAAATTTCAAGCATTGAACCCTCACTGAAGATGTATGTACACTCTAGTCTCTCTAGTGTATAGGGTAATTACTCTATCCTTCTCTAATCATGCTTTCTAAATTTTTTGTTCTTCTCCTAACCAATCAACAACATTTAATATACCAATGCAAACATCATGAGGTCTTTTCAAGGTTGTAATGGGGCCAAGGTAAGGGTAAGGATATATATATGGCTAAGTAAGCTTATAAATTGAATCTTTAATTAACCCAAGCTTTTGCCTAACCTCTATGTATATTCTATATAACTTTAGAATGCATACCTAGCTACCCAGAAATTCCTTTCACATTCCATACTCATGTTTCAACCTTTTATTTTAATTTTATCATACATGCATTGACCTTTGAATTCTTAACTTAACATTGGGGTAATTTTGTCCCCTTATTTATTTATTGAAATTTTTTTTAATTAACATAAAAATAAACATAGCTTATCAATGCACATAGATTTTTAATTTTTATAGTTCCACATCAGTAGGTATCCAAATTCCTATTACATTATCATAACACATTCCCTTATTATCTTTTGTTCCCACAATTTCCCATACTTGATTGACTCACACAATTCTATCTTAAGCTAACCAAAGATTCAATTTGGGATATATAATTGTTTTTTCGCTTAAGGCTAGTCATGTGGTAAAATATAGAACAAATGGGATTTAAAGGCTCAAAGTGGCTAACAAAGATAATTGAAAGGGGTAGACTTAATTTGGATAAGTGGGCTAAACAAATAATGGCCTCAATCATATGCAAACATATAAATATAATAAACATTGGACATATAGGATGAAACAAAATATAGATTACAATTATAGAGAAGTAAACACACAAGAATAAAATAGTTATGGTTAAATAATGTAACCATTCATAAAGGCTCAAATCTCACAGGTTGTGTGTTCTTTAGCTCAAAAATTATGTTCCAAATACAACTTCAAGCAAATTTAACATAAAAATTTTGATTAAAATTAGTGAAATTTTGTTCCAAAGATAGGGTCTTCAAAGAAACCTATTGTCTTTTCAATCAAGCAGAACATGCATGCAACTAACCTATTACTATGTAATTTATCCTATTCTACAAAAGAAAAATCTTACTAAATATCCTCATTTATTGGTGTTTAGGAAAGAGAAATTACCTCCGGAAGTCAGGTACTGACCGACCTCCCCACACTTAAGGCTTTGCACCGTCCTCGATGCCATCTGTCAGGAACAAAGGTGGGTTGGTAGTAGTATCTCCATCATCGGGGCCATCGTGGCTCCCTGTGCTGGTAAAGGAAGTGGAGTCCGGGGT
>NC_029786.2:33333175-33345722 GCF_000816755.2 Arachis ipaensis | reverse complement strand
CATTCCCTTAACAACTTTTGTTCCCACAATTTCCCATACTTAACTAGCACACACAATTCTATCTTAAGCTAACCAAAGATTCATTTTGGGATATACAATTGTTTTTCAGCTTAAGGTTAGTAATGTGGTAAAATATAGAACAAATGGGATTTAAAGGCTCAAAGTGGCTAACAAAGGTAATTGAAAGGGGTAGGCTTAATTTGGATAAGTGGGCTAAATGAATAATGGCCTCAATCATATCTGAGTCCTTGAATTTTCCCAAAATCAGCTCCTTGAGGTATGTGAATTGGCATTTGTTACGGTGCTCTCTCATCTTAGCTTTCTGTTCCTACCGATCCAACCTTGCAAGTATCTGCTGGAGCAGTTGGTCAGTAGTGGGTGCTTGTGGTGTTGAAGAAGGAATATCTTCAACTGGTTCAGTAGGCTGGCTGATAGTGGCTGCTGGAAGTCTAAGGTACTTCCCGTTAGGGACATACTGATCATCCCGTAGAAGCATGGCTTTGGTGTCCCCAGCTCTGTAGGAGACTCCGGCGGATGAGACAAGATCTGAGATCAGGGCGGGGAAAGGTAAGTTGCTCACAATTTGTACGTGTCCCATGGCATTCCGGATATGTCTTGGTAGATTCAAAGGTTGGTCTGTAAGGATGCACCATAGTAGAACGGCCATGTCAGCAGTGAAGGAGGATTCGTGAGTGCTCGAAAAGACGTAATAGGACATGATCTGTGCCCATACGCGAGCCTCCAAGGTAAGTGCTGAAGCCGAAATTCCCTTAGGGCGGGTACGATGGTATCCGTAGATCCATCGGCTGCCAGGTAGTGCGATGACTCTGAGAACGGCGTCCCAGTAGAATTAGTACAGCTAGCGCTTGAGTGCGGCTTCTTGAAAGGCATCCAATCCTTCCGGAATAGGGGGAAGACCTAGATCTTGTTGAATGGCCTCTTCTTTAATGGGAACTTGCTTCTGACGGACGTAGACAGACTGCAGGGTTGGTAGGTGGAAGTTGGAGTAAAACTCGACTACCCAAGAAAGATTGACCTGCCTTGGCTGTCTCTGTAGGAAATCCCATTGTCTTCGTGTAATCTGCGGCTCAACAAATGTAGCAATATAGTTTGGGAGGAGAAGAAGGTATTCATTGTTGTAACTCCTTTCTGCCAGGATGGGGAACATCTGCTCACAGTAGCGATTGGGGAATCGCGCAGTGTCCTTTTGCTGGGAAGGCTCTTTCTTTATCATCAACTTTTATAATCCTCTTAATTTTCTTTGTTGAGGGCTTAACTACAGTTGAAGAGGGTTCTGCCACTAATGCTCTTTTCGTTCCTCTTCTTGCTGGTTGTTTGGGAGTGGCTTTCTCCTTTCCTTTCTTGGTGGCCATCCTGAAAAAGGGAAGAGAAAGAAAATTAAATTCAAAGAGATAGAGCAAGAAAGAGAACGGGAAAGGATGGTTATGAATGCACATTTAAAGGTAAATGATGTTAACACATGGTCATGACTACATGTGAAAAGTCATTAATGGAAGATAGCTAGCGCATATGATGACAAGTAAATGCAATGTGTTTATTGGCATGCTGGCAAAGGCATGAGTAGCATAGATCAAGCATTACTCGTAACAAACCATCATGTTTGTATTGACAATTAATTTCCAATTAATACAATAGTAAAGGGAATTTGTGAAAAGCAAGCATTGAATAGTAGGATAATGTAGAAAAATGCGTAATGCCATATGGGCCTTTTCACAAACACATAACATGCACGATAATTAAGTTATGGAAAGTATGAAAGTGAACATGCAAGCATCCCTTAAAAAAGTAATATATATAATTGTCAAACAAATTTATAACAATCCACAAGCATAGAATGAGAATTAATGACTCACATAAATTTATAACACCAAATAAAAAGGAAAAAGGAAGAAAAAGACAATATGAATAATGAAGGTAAAACGAAGAGAAAAGAAGATTACATATAAAAATAAGAAGAATAATTGAAAAGTAAGGAGGGAAGGAAAACAAGAAAAACCTTGTTAATGGGGGTGAGAGAGAGAAAGTGTAAAAAAAAGTGAGAAAGAAGGAAGAAGGAAGGAAGGGAGGGAGAAGAAATAAGGAGGGAAAAGAGAAAATAGGATTTGGGGAGAAAAAGATAAGATAATTGGCAAATCAGGAAAACTATACAACGCAAGCGACGCGGTCGCGTGAGGCACGCGGTCGCGTGACTTGCGTTGAAACTGATTGACACGGTCGCGTGGCCTGTTTTAGGCTAATGGCGCGAGGGTAGCCTCGCACTCGCACAACTCTTTGTTCAAAATCATATTAATGCCAAATTTTGGGTGACGCAATCGCGTGAGTGGGCTGGTAGAAGGATATGACGCGGTCGCATCGCTCACGCGGCCGCATGGAAAAGATTATGCGCTCAGCACCAATTCAGCACCACTCTAGCACAACTTTCGGTCGTGCACCCTTGTTACGTCGAAATCCAGGTCATGCAGCCACGTGGGGCACGCGGTCGCGTGGGAGGTCAGTATTCCCATTCGACGCGGACGTGTCAGCGACGCGGTCACGTGGGACGATTTGTGCCACGGGCACACCTCCAGCCACGCTCCTGCGTGACTCTCTGTTTGTTTATTATTTTCTCCCATCTCCTTGCGACGCGGACGCGTCAATGATGCGGTTGGTCGCGTAACGTTTTTTTTAAATAAAAATATGCAGATACAGATGCACGAAATGTACTAATAAAGAGAAGAGTTATTGAATAAGAAAATAAAAAATAAGGAAAAGAACGATCATACCATGGTGGGTTGTCTCCCACCTAGCACTTTGCTTTAACGTCCGTAAGTTGGACGCTCCACTAGCTCAGTCTTCGGCTATGTGGGGATCTTCCAAGAGGAAGATCTCGAGCTCCTTGTTTTTCTTTAGCTGCTCGCCATGGTACAGCTTTAAACGATGTCCATTAACTTTGATAAGTTCAGAGCTTGAAGGATGGCTTAGGTGATAAACTCCGTACGATTCGGCCTTCTCTACTCTGTATGGACCTTCCCATCTTGATCTCAACTTGCTTGGCATGAGCTTCAGTCGAGATTTGGAAAGGAGGACTAAATTCCCAGGTTGGAACTCTTTCCTCCTGATGTGCTGATCATGTACAGCCTTCATCTTCTCCTTGTATAGTCTTGAGTTCTCATAAGCTTCCAGGCGAAGGCTTTCCAATTCTTGCAGTTGTAATCTCCTTTCAGCTCCGGCTTTCTCAATTCCCATGTTGCACTCCTTTACTGCCCAGAAGGCTTTGTGCTCTACTTCAACAGGGAGATGACAAGCTTTTCCATAAACTAAGCGGAAAGGACTCATCCTAATGGGTGTTTTGTATGCGGTTCTGTACGCCCAAAGTGCATCTTGTAGCCTGGTGCTCCAGTCTCTTCTATGAGGTTTGACTATCTTCTGCAAGATACACTTTATTTCTTTGTTTGACACCTCGGCTTGCCCATTAGTCTGAGGGTGGTATGCTGTTGCAACCTTATGAATTATCCCATGCTTCTTCATTAATCCAGTTAGTCTCCTGTTACAAAAATGGATGCCTTGATCGCTCACGATTGCTCGTGGTGATCCAAAGCGACAAATAATATGGTTTCTCACAAAGGAAACAACAGTGTTAGCATCATCAGTGCGGGTAGGAATTGCTTCCACCCATTTGGAAACGTAATCTATAGCTAACAATATATATAAATAACCATTAGAATTTGGAAATGGACCCATGAAGTCAATGCCCCAAACATAAAAAATTTCACAGAAAAGCATAATTTGTTGAGGCATCTCATCCTTCCTGGATATATTACCAAATTTCTGGCATGGAAAACAAGATCTACAAAATTCAGCAGCGTCTCTAAAAAGAGTAGGCCACCAGAATCCACAGTCTAAGATTTTTCTAGCAGTCCTTTGAAGGCCAAAATGTCCTCCACTCTCAGATGAGTGACAGGCCTCTAAGATGGACTGGAATTCTGATTGAGGCACACACCGTTTAATTACCTGGTCAGCGCCACATCTCCATAAATATGGGTCATCCCATATATAATATCTGGACTCGCTTTTCAGCTTGTCTCTTTGATGCTTAGAAAAGTTCGGAGGGAAGGTGCGGCTAACTAGATAATTAGCTACAGGTGCATACCAAGGGGCTATCTCAGATACTGCTTGCAGGTTATCAAATGGGAAATTATCAGCTATAGGAGTGGAGTCATCTATAATATGTTAAGGTGACTCAAGTGGTCTGCCACTAAATTCTGGTTACCACTCCTATCCTTAATTTCCAAATCAAATTCTTATAATAGCAGTATCCAACGTAAAAGCCTTGGTTTGGACTCATTTTTAGCTAATAAATACTTTAGAGCTGCGTGGTCTGAATACACTACTACTTTAGTACCAAGTAAATAGGCTCGGAATTTATCCAGAGCAAAAACAATAGCAAGAAGCTCTTTCTCAGTAGTAGTGTAATTCGACTGAGGGGCATCTAAAGTTTTAGACGCGTAAGCAATAACAAAAGGATCCTTACCTTCACGCTGAGCCAGTGCTACTCCTACGGCATGGTTGGAAGCATCACACATTATTTCAAATGGTTGGCTCCAGTTTGGTCCTCTCACAATTGGAGCTTGAGTCAGGGCGGTTTTCAGCTTATCAAATGCTTGTTTGCAATTTTCACTGAACTCGAACTCAATATCTTTCTGCAGTAGCCTGGATAAGGGAAGTGCTACCTTACTGAAGTCCTTAATGAATCTCCTGTAAAAACCTGCATGGCCAAGGAACGAATGGACTTCCCTCACAGAAGAGGGGTAAGGTAAACTAGAAATAACATCCACCTTTGCTGGATCTACAGAAATGCCAGTATTAGACACAACATGTCCTAGTACAATCCCTTGTTTAACCATAAAATGACATTTTTCAAAATTTAATACAAGGTTTGTACTGACACATCTATCTAATACTCTAGATAATCCATCAAAGAAAAGGCTAAAGGAATCGCCATAAACACTAAAATCATCCATAAAAACTTCCATGCAGTCCTCAATAAGATCAGAGAAAAGATTCATCATGCACTTCTGAAAAGTAGCTAGTGCATTGCACAAGCCAAAGGGCATTCTCTTGTAAGCATAAGTCCTAAAAGGACATGTAAAAGTGGTCTTTTCCTGATCCTCAGGAGCTATATGAATCTGGAAATAACCTGTGTAACCATCTAGAAAACAATAATGTGATTTACCTGACAGGCGATCCAGCATTTGATCAATGAATGGAAGAGGATAGTGATCCTTACGGGTGGCTTGGTTGAGGCATCTGTAGTCAATGCAGACCCTCCAGGCATTCTGAACTCTGGTTGCTATGAGCTCTCCATGCTCATTCTTCACTGTAGTGACTCCAGACTTCTTTGGCACTACTTGTACTGGGCTCACCCATTCACTGTCTGAGATGGGGTAGATGATGTCTGCCTCCAGTAGTCTGGTCACTTCCTTTTTGACAACCTCGAGGATAGTGGGGTTCAGTCTTCTTTGGGGTTGACAGACAGGTCTTGCTCCCTCTTCTAAAAGTATTCTATGATCATAGACTTGAGGGTTGATGCCTACTATGTCTGCCAAACTCCAACCAATTGCCTTTTTGTGTCTCCTCAGCACACCAAGTAACTGCTCTTCTTGTTGAGAAGTGAGCTCCCTTGCAATGATAACTGGAAACTTCTACTTGTCTTCAAGGTAAGCATATTTGAGGTGTGGAGGAAGGGGTTTTAGCTCTAACTTCTGATCATGGTCAGGCTCTGGGTTGTCTGGAGCTGGTAACAATGGCAAAGCACTGTCATTGTCCTCTGAGAATGTCCCCACACTTAGACCTTGTCCTGTGTGCTTCTCTTCAAGTTCCTCCTGATGGACTTCAGCCACGGTTTCATCTATAATGTCACACTTGAGGATAGAGTGATCCTCTGGAGGATGCGTCATAACTCCATTCAGGTTGAAGATCACTATTCGGCCATCTATTTCAAAAGAGTATGTTCCTGAAAAAGCATCTAATTTAAACTTTGAGGTCTTCAAGAATGGCCTTCCGAGTAGGATTGATGATGGCTTGTCTGAGTCATTTTGGGGCATTTCTAGGATATAAAAATCAGTGGGGAACGTGAGTCCCTTAATGCCCACTAATACATCTTCAGCAACTCCAACCACTGTAATAATGCTTTTATCTGCTAACACAAAACGAGCTGCCGACCTTTTTTAGGGAGGGAGCCTTAAAACATCATATATAGACAAAGGCATTATACTCACACATGTTTTCTGTGATTTCAGGTATTTTCTGACTAAAATTGAGGGACTTGAGCAAAAATCAGATTCAGAGGTTGAAGAAGGACTGCTGATGCTGTTGGATTCTGACCTCCCTGCACTTAAAATAGATTTCCTGGAGCTACAGAACTCGAAATGGCGAGCTTCCAATTGCGTTGGAAAGTAGACATCCACGGCTTTCTGGCAATATATAATAGTCCATACTTTGGCCAAGTTTAGACGACGCAAACTGGTGTTCAACGCCAGCTCTCTGCCCAATTCTGGCGTCCAGCGCCAGAAAAGGATCAAAAACCAGAGTTGAACGCCCAAATTGGCACCAGAACTGGCGTTCAACTCCAAGAAGGACCTCTACACGTGCAACACTCAAGCTCAGCCCAAACACACACCAAGTGGGCCCTGGAAGTGAATTTATGCATCAATTACTTACTTCTGTAAACCCTAGTAGCTAGTTTATTATAAATAGAAATTTTTACTATTGTATTTGATAACTTTGGACGCCTGGTTCTTAGATCAGGGGGACTGGCCATTCGGCCATGCCTGGACCTTTCACTTATGTATTTTCAACGGTAGAGTTTCTACACTCCATAGATTAAGGTGTGGAGCTCTGCTGTTCCTCAAAGATTAATGCAAAGTACTACTGTTTTCTATTCAATTCATCTTATTTCGCTTCTAAGATATTCATTCGCACTTCAACCTGAATGTGATGAACTTGACAATCATCATCATTCCCTATGAACGCGTGCCTGACAACCACTCCCGTTCTACATTAGATTGAATGAGTATCTCTTAGATCTCTTAATCAGAATCTTCGTGGTGTAAGCTAGAATAATGGCGGCATTCAAGAGAATCCGGAAAGTCTAAACCTTGTCTGTGGTATTCCGAGTAGGATTCGATGATTGAATGACTGTGACGAGCTTCAAACTCGCGAGTGCTGGGCATTAGTGACAGACGCAAAAGGATAGTAAATCCTATTCCAGCTTGATCGAGAACCGACAGATGAATAGCCGTGCCATGACAGGGTGCGTTGACCATTTTCACTGAGAGGATAGGATGAAACCATTGACAAGGGTGATGCCTCCAGACGATTAGCCGTGCCGTGACAGGGCATTTGGATCATTTTCCCGAGAGAAGACCGAAAGTAGCCATTGACAATGGTGATGTATCACATAAAGCCAGCCATGGAAAGGAGTAAGACTGATTGGATGAAGATAGCAGGAAAGCAGAGGTTCAGAGGAACGAAAGCATCTCTATTCACTTATCTGAAATTCTCACCAATGAATTACATAAGTATTTCTATCCTTTATTATTTATCTTTTGATTGTCTAATCCAATCACATTTAACCCTACCTGACTGAGATTTGCAAGGTGACCATAGCTTGCTTCATACCAACAATCTCCGTGGGATTCGACCCTTATCTGCATTGCATCATTTTTCTTGTTTTTCTCTCTCATCATAAAAAATTCAAAAATCAAAAAAATATCTTTCCCTTTTTCTCTCATCAAATTCAAAAATTGGATTGACTTTTTTCAAAAATTTTTAAAATCAAGTTGTTTCTTATGAGTCAAATCAAATTTTCACTTTGAAAATCTTATCTTTTTCAAAATCTTTTTCAAAAATCAAATCTTTTTCAAATTTCTTAGTTATTTTCGAAAATAACAATAACAATTAATGTTTTGATTCAAAAATTTCAAGTTTGTTACTTACTTGTTAAGAAAGATTCAAACTTTAAGTTCTAGAATCATATCTTGTGATTTCTTGTGAATCAAGTCATTAATTGTGATTTTAAAAATTCAAATCTTTTTCAAAAACTAATTTCTATCATATCTTTTCAAAAATATCTTCTTATCTTATCTTTTTCAAAATTATCTTCTTATCTTATCTTTTTCAAAATTATCTTCTTATCTTATCTTTTTCAAAATATCTTTTCTAACTTCTTATCTTCTTATCTTTTCAAAATTGATTTTCAAATTTGTTTCAACTAACTAACTAACTTTTTGTTTGTTTCTTATCTTTTTCAAAACCACCTAACTAACTCTCTCTCTCTCTAATTTTCGAAAATATCTCCCTCTTTTTCAAAATTTCTTTTTAATTAAACTAATTATTTTATTTTTATTTGAATTTTCGAAAAACTACTAACATTTTTCAAAAACTATTTTCGAAAATCACTAACTCTTTTTCAAAAATTATTTTCGAAAATTCTCCTTCTCACTCATCTCCTTCTATTTATTTATTCATCTACTAACACTTCATCTCACCCAAATTCGAACCCCCTCTTCCATCTGTGTTCGAATTTCTTCTTCTTCTTTTCTTCTACTCACACTAGGACCTCTATACTGTGGTAAAAAGTACCCCTATTATTATTATTTTTCTGTTCTCTCTTTTTCATATGAGCAGGAGCAAGGACAAGAACATTCTTGTTGAAGCAGATCCAGAACCTGAAAGGACTCTGAAAAGGAAACTAAGAGAAGCTAAATTACAACAATCCAGAGATAACCTTTCAGAAATTTTCGAATCAGCAATTTACATTCTGCTCTTTAATTCATGCAATTTAAGATTCCGCCATTTCAATTCCTTGTCATTTACTTTTCCCGCCAATTTTACATTCCGCAATTCTCATCTAAAACCTTGATTCCGCTCAACTAGAACACACTTCTAATCTGGATTGCTCACTCAACCAATCCTTGTGGGATTCGACCTCACTCTATTGTGAGTTTTTACTTGATGATAACCGGTGCACTTGCCGGAAGGAATTTTGCCGATCATGCAATTTCCTAAATCGTAGCATAACTAGTTTATGCGCATCAAGTTTATGGCGCCGTTGTCCTATAACCTATCATGGAGAAATCATCCAAATCTCTCATGGAAGGATCAAAGGCCTCAACAAGGCTTTAATAATGGTGGAAGAAACAGGTTTAGCAATAGCAAGCCTTTCCCATCATCCACTCAGCAACAGACAGAGAATTCTGAGCAGAATCCATCTAGCTTAGCAAATTTAGTCTCTGATCTATCTAAGGCCACTGTGAGTTTCATGAATAAAACAAGGCCTTCCATTAGAAATTTGGAAGCACAAGTGGGCCAGCTGAGTAAAAGGATCACTGAAATCCCTCCTAGTACTCTCCCAAGCAATACAGAAGATAATCCAAAAGGAGAGTGCAAGGCCATTGATATAAGCACCATGGCCGAACCTATAAGGGAAGGAGAGGACGTGAATCCCAAGGGGGAAGACCTCCTGGGACGTCCAGTGATCAATAAGGAGTTTCCCTCTGAGGAACCAAAGGAATCTGAGACTCATCTAGAGATCATAGAGATTCCATTGAACCTCCTTATGCCATTCATGAGCTTTGATGAGTACTCCTCTTCTGAAGAGAATGAGGATGTTACTGAGGAGCAAACTGCCAAGTTTCTTGGTGCAATCATGAAGCTAAACGCCAAATTATTTGGCATTGATACTTGGGAAGTTGAACCTCCCTTGTTCATCAATGAACTAAGTGATCTAGATCAACTGACATTGCCTCAGAAGAGACAGGATCCTGGAAAGTTCATAATACCTTGTACTATAGGCACCATGATCTTTAAGGCTCTGTGTGACCTTGGTTCAGGAATAAACCTCATGCCCCTCTCTGTAATAGAGAAACTGGGAATCTATGGGGTGCAAGCTGCTAAAATCTCATTAGAGATGGCAGATAATTCCAGAAAACAGGCTTATGGACAAGTAGAGGACGTGCTAGTAAAGGTTGAAGGCCTTTACATCCCTGCTGATTTCATAGTCTTAGATACTGGGAAGGAAGAGGATGAATCCATCATCTTAGGAAGACCTTTCCTAGCCACAGCAAGAGCTGTGATTGATGTGGACAGAGGAGAATTGATCCTTCAATTGAATAAGGACAACCTTGTGTTTACAACTCAAGGATCTCTCTCTGCATCCATGGAGAGGAAGCAGAAAAAGCTTCCCTCAAAGCAGAGTCAAACAAAGCCCCCACAGTCAAACTCTAAGTTTGGTGTTGGGAGGCCACAACCAAACTCTAAGTTTGGTGTTGAACTCCCATATCCAAACTCTAAGTTTGGTGTTGGGGAGTTTCAACAATGCTCTGCACATCTGTGAGGCTCCATGAGAGCCCACTGTCAAGCTATTGACATTAAAGAAGCACTTGTTGGGAGGCAACCCAATTTTTATTTATCTAACTATATTTTTCTTAGTTATATGTCTTTATAGGTTCATGATCATGTGGAGTCACAAAATAAACAAAAAATTAAAAACAGAATAAAAAACAGCAGAAGAAAAATCACACCCTGGAGGGAGCATCTGCCTGGCGTTCAACGCCAGAACAGAGCATGGTTCTGGCGCTGAACGCCCAAAATGGCAGTATCTGGGCGCTGAACGCCCAAAAAGGGCATCATCTGGGCGCTGAACGCCAGAATGGAACCCTGGAGAAGAGTTGGCGCTGAACGCCCAGAACAAGCATGGTTCTGGCGTTCAACGCCAGAAATGGCCAACAAATGGGCGTTGAACGCCCAAAATGGGCACCTACCTGGCGCTGAACGCCCAGAGTTGTGTGCAAGGGCATTTTATATGCCTAATGGGTGCAGGGATGTAAATCCTTGACACCTCCGGATCTGTGGACACCACAGGATCACCTCAAGATCTGTGGACACCACAGGATCATCTCAGGATCTGTAAAACCTCACAGGATCCCTACCCACCTCACCCTCTTTTTCTCCATTCATGACCATCCCTTCTGTTTTCTATTCACCACTCACATCCATACACACATCCCCCCATCTCCTCCATATCTTCTTCTTCTTCTTCTATTCTTTCTTCTTTTGCTCGAGGGCGAGCAACATTCTAAGTTTGGTGTGGTAAAAGCATAAGCTTTTTGTTTTTCCATTACCATTAATGGCACCTAAGACCGGAGAAACCTCCAGAAAAGGGAAAGGGAAGACAAAGGCTTCCACCTCCGAGTCATGGGAGATGGAAAGATTCATCTCAAGGGTCTATAGCTCAGTGGTAGAACATGTGGCTGCAAATCAAGAGATCCCTGAGATACCTCAGGGGATGCACTTCCCTCCACATAAATATTGGGAGCAAATCAACACCTCCCTAGGAGAATTAAGTTCCAACATGGGACAATTAAGGGCGGAACATCAAGAGCACTCCATCATCCTTCATGAAATTAGAGAAGATCAAAAAGCTATGAGGGAGGAGTAACAAAGACAAGGAAGAGACGTAGAAGAGCTCAAGGACATCATTGGTTCCTCAAGAAGGAAACGCCACCATCACTAAGGTGGATTCATTCCTTGTTCTTATTTCTTCTGTTTTCGTTTTCTATGTTATGTGCTTATCTATGTTTGTGTCTTCATTACATGATCTTTAGTATTTAGTAACTATGACTTAAAGATATGAATGTCCTATGAATCCATCACCTCTCTTAAATGAAAAATGTTTTAATTCAAAAGAACAAGAAGTACATGAGTTTTGAATTTATCCTTGAACTTAGTTTAATTATATTGATGTGGTGACAATGCTTCTTGTTTTCTGAATGTATGCTTGAACAGTGCATATGTCTTTTGAAGTTGTTGTTTAAGAATGTTAAATATGTTGGCTCTTGAAAGAATGATGACAAGGAGACATGTTATTTGATAATCTGAAAAATCTTAAAAATGATTCTTGAAGCAAGAAAAAGCAGCAAAGAACAAAGCTTGCAGAAAAAAAAATAGGCGAAAAAAAAAGAAGAAATAAAAAACAAGCAGAAAAAGCCAAAGCTCTTAAAACCAAGAGGCAAGAGCAAAAATCCAATAACCCTTAAAACCAAAAGGCAAGGGTAAATAAAAAGGATCCCAAGGCTTTGAGCATCAGTGGATAGGAGGGCCTAAAGGAATAAAATCCTGGCCTAAGCGGCTAAACCAAGCTGTCCCTAACCATGTGCTTGTGGCGTGAAGGTGTCAAGTGAAAACTTGAGACTGAGCGGTTAAAGTCAAGGTCCAAAGCAAAAAAAGAGTGTGCTTAAGAACCCTGGACACCTCTAATTGGGGACTTTAGCAAAGCTGAGTCACAATCTGAAAAGGTTCACCCAATTATGTGTCTGTGGCATTTATGTATCCGGTGGTAATACTGGAAAACAAAGTGCTTAGGGCCACGGCCAAGACTCATAAAATAGCTGTGTTCAAGAATCATCATACTAAACTAGGAGAGTCAATAACAATATCTAAACTCTGAGTTCCTAAAGAAGCCAATCATTCTGAACTTCAATGGATA
>NC_029786.2:33315962-33332809 GCF_000816755.2 Arachis ipaensis | reverse complement strand
CGAATAATTTATACGTTTTTTGGCATTGTTTTTAGTATCTTTTTAGTAGAATCTAGTTACTTTTAGGGATGTTTTTATTAGTTTTTATGTTAAATTCACATTTCTGGACTTTACTATGAGTTTGTGTGTTTTTCTGTGATTTCAGGTATTTTCTGGCTGAAATTGAGGGACTTGAGCAAAAATCAGATTCAGAGGTTGAAGAAGGACTGCTGATGCTGTTGGATTCTGACCTCCCTGCACTCAAAATGGATTTTCTGGAGCTACAGAACTCGAAATGGCACGCTTCCAATTGCGTTGGAAAGTAGACATCCAGGGCTTTTCAGATATATATAATAGTCCATACTTTGGCTAAGTTTAGACGACGCAAACTGGCGTTCAACACCAGCTCTCTGCCCAATTCTGGCGTCCAGCGCCAGAAAAGGATCCAAAACCAGAGTTGAACGCCCAAACTGGCACCAGAACTGGCGTTCAACTCCAAGAAGGACCTCTACACGTGCAACAGTCAAGCTCAGTCCAAACACACACCAAGTGGGCCCCGGAAGTGGATTTATGCATCAATTACTTACTTCTGTAAACCCTAGTAACTAGTTTATTATAAATAGAACTTTTTACTATTGTATTTGACATCTTTGGACGCCTGGTTCTTAGATCAGGGGGGCTGGCCATTCGGCCATGCCTGGACCTTTCACTTATGTATTTTCAATGGTAGAGTTTCTACACTCCATAGATTAAGGTGTGGAGCTCTGCTGTTCCTCAAAGATTAATGCAAAGTACTACTGTTTTCTATTCAATTCATCTTATTTTGCTTCTAAGATATTCATTCGCACTTCAACCTGAATGTGATGAACGTGACAATCATCATCATTCCCTATGAACGCGTGCCTGACAACCACTCCCGTTCTACATTAGATTGAATGAGTATCTCTTAGATCTCTTAATCAGAATCTTCGTGATTAAGTATTTCTATCCTTTATTATTTATCTTTTGATTATCTAATCCAATCACATTTAACCCTACCTGACTGAGATTTGCAAGGTGACCATAGCTTGCTTCATACCAACAATCTCCGTGGGATTCGACCCTTACTCACGTAAGGTATTACTTGGACGACCCAGTGCACTTGCTGGTTAGTTGTGCGAAGTTGTGAACCATGGTATTGGCATCATGTTTTTGGCGCCATTACCAGGGATAGAAAGAGCGATGAATTTTACATAATTAAAGTGTAATCACAATTTCTGCGCACCAGTCTGCGCCTTTTGATGCTTCCTCCTGTGGTCGAGCTTCTTCTTTTTCAGCTATGTCCTGTATGTCTTCTTCCTCTTCAAGATCTTCTATTTCCACTACCTCTTCAGCTGAGGTGTGTTCTAGTGAGCTTGGCTCCTCCTGATTGCTCTCCTGCAGTGTGGTTCCGGACCTTAGGGTGATGGCATTAATACCACCCTTGGGATTGGGTAATAGTTGAGAGGGAATTCCACTGGAGCTCAAAGGTTGATTATTGGAGTTATTCATTGAACCAATCTGTGAGACAAGAGCTTGCAAAGTAGCGTTCAGACCATTCAGAGTGGCATTGATGTTATTTTCTATGGTCTGCTGTCTCCGATCAATTGATTGTAGTAAGTCATCATTAGCAGAAGAAGAAGGATAGGTAATTTGAGAGGTCTGCTGTTGGGTATTCGGTGGTCCTTGGGATTGCCTCAGGTGAGGTGCTCTGTAAGGCTGGAACTGGTTCTGTTGCCTGTTGTTGTTGTTATTCCACCTCTGATTTCCTTGATTATCTCTGCCTCCTCTGTTGTTGTTGTTGTCCCTCCAATTCTGGTTAGAATTGTCCTGCCATCCATGGTTGTAATTGCCACTTTGATTGTACCCTTGGTTGGGGCGGTCATAGAAGTTATGAGTGGCTGCCACGGTGTTGTCTTCCTGTTGGAGTTGTGGACATTCATCAGTATAATGGCTATAATCAGCACAGACTCCGCAAACTCTCTGTGGGACTAACTGTTGGTTTTGCTGTGGTGGAGAAGGTTGAGTTTGCTGAACTTGTTGTTGATTCAATTGCATCTGCTTCAGCAAGTTAGTCATTTCATAGATACTCTGAGTTAAAGCAGCAGTCTCTCTGCTAGAGGATACTTCTGCAACGGCTTTTGCATGGCCTTGTTTCTGCCTGTGATTCATAGTAGATTCAGCTAAGTCCCTGATCAATTGCCATGCCTCATCAGTGGTCTTGTACTTTTTCATAGACCCATTGCTAGCACTTTCCAATGTGGTCTTGTCTTGGGGCCTCATGCCTTGTGTGACGTAACCGAGTAACACTATCTTGTCAATCATATGGTGGGGGCAAGCTTCCAAAAGATTATTGAAGTGCTCCCAGTACTCATAGAGAGTTTCAGAATCATCCTGAACAATCATGGAAATATCTTTCTTCAGTTTATCAGTAATTTCAGCTGGAAAGAACTTTTCCAAGAATTCTCTTCTCAGTGTATCCCAGTTGGATACAATTGCTGCTGGTTGAGTGTAGTACCACTCTCTTACCTTTCCCTCAAGAGAAAATGGGAAAGCTTTCAGCAAAATTAAAGTTTCATCTGCACCATCACGCCTGACAGTAGAAAAGGCTACTTGAAAATCTCTCAAGTGCTTGATAGGCTCTTGAGCAGGCAAGCCATGAAACTTGGGCATCAAATTGAGCAGTGCGGTCTTTATTTTAAAGTCTGTAGCCACCACTGGGTGATGCACTTGAAATGGTTGCATTGTAAAATCAGGGACTCTAGCCTCCTGGATAGTAACTCTCCTAGCTGCTGCCATGTTACCTGCACGTAAAACAACTAAATCAGTAGAGCGGGGGCTGTTTCTTTCTCAAGTGACGTTTCAAATCCGTCCTCAGAGAGGACTAACCGACACTGAGCTTGCCTTATTCGTGAAATAGTTCTTTCAATCTCAGGATCGAATACTAGTAAGCTTGGGTCAGGAAGCGAATGCGTCATCCAACGAAAGAAACAAGCAACTCATAGTAGTAAAATAAAATAAAATGCAAAAAAATAAAATCCAATCAATAACTTTAGCACTCTATTGCAACTCCCCGGCAACGGCACCAAAAATTGATGTGGGCGAAAATTGGTGAGTTAAGAATTGTTATAAGATATGCGTTGCGAGTATAGTCCTCAACCAACCAGAAATCCGCTTATCAATTTAAAAAAGGGTGTCACAGAAATTAAAATTAAAATACTGGGAGTATGAATCCTAGGTCGTCTCCCAACGAGTTGCAGGAAAGTGTGCTATTTTATTAATCGGATGGTTTTCAAAAAGATTTGAGTTGAATGACAGGAAATTAAATCAGAGAATTAATGTGATTTAAATAAAGGCCTTGACTGGGAGTAGATTAGTTGGAAGCCCTATTCTTGTTGCAGTACTCTTAAGATTAATTGATAATTGGGGGTTGTTCTGTTTAGTTATCCCTTACTAGGTAATGGGAAGTCAAACAAGTTGAAATGCTGTTTCTATTCACAAGTCCCAGTCCGCTTACTTGGAAGGACTGGCGTTAGTGATTAGAGGGCAATCCAATAATAAACCCAATTATAATTTCTCCTTTGAGCATTCCAACTCAAGGGTTCCATTCAATCAACTCCCCATCAAGTTAGGGAACTACTCACTCATTGTGAATGTGGAACTCATAACATAGGAAAGGGAATTAAAGAAAGACATGATAAATAAAACTCAAAAGAATCAATTAAAAATAAAAATAACTCTTGTATTAATAAATTCTAAAATAATCCAATAGTAGAATTAAGTATTTTAAAGGACATGGAAGAGTAAAGCCAAGTAAAGAAAATGAACTAGAATGACGAAGTCTTGATGAGGTAATAACTCTTCTCAAAATCCCAATGCAAAAAGTAATAGAAAATAAGAATCCTAAAAACTATGAATGTGTAGAGAGAAAAAAAACCTAGAGGAGAGGAAAACTAGATCTAAAAACTAAAACTATGTGGAATAAATGTTGTTGTTGGTTTCTGCATGTTCCCTGGCTCTAGTCTGCTTTTCTAGGCCAAAAACTAGGTCAAAATAGGGCCCGAAATCGCCCCCAGCGATTCTGCAGATTATGCAGATCGCGCATGTCACGCGATCGCATCATTCATGCGGACGCGTCATTCGGCGTTTTGCTTCTCCACGCGGACGCGTCGTCCACGCCTCCACATCACTTATGCTATTCCAATCCGCGCGGTCGCGTGAGCCATGCGGCCACGTCACTGCGATTTCCTCTCTTTCGCGTGGTCGCGTGAGCCATGCGGCCGCATCACTTCTCGCTGGTCATCTCCTTAATTTCTTGTGTTCCTTCCATTTTTGCAAGCTTCCTTTCCAATCTCCAACTCATTCGTGCCCTATAAAGCCTGAAACACTTAACACACAGATCACGGCATCGCATGGAATAAAGGAGAATTAAAATACATAATTAAAAGTCTCTAGGAAGCAATTGCGGGTTCAACGAGACCAGCCTCGTCGCCGGAAACCAGCGCACGCGCCGCCACGCGTCGTCTGAAGGTCGCCGTCCATTTTGCTTCTTTTTCTTTGATGTGGGTGGAAATTGGCGAGTTAAGAATTGTTATAAGATATGCGTTGCGAGTATAGTCCTCAACCAACCAGAAATCCGCTTATCAATTTAAAAAAGGGTGTCACAGAAATTAAAATTAAAATACTGGGAGTATGAATCCCAGGTCGTCTCCCAACGAGTTGCAGAAAAGTGTGCTATTTTATTAATCAGATGTTTTCAAAAATGGGTTGAGTTGATAAACAGGAAATTAAATTGGAGAATTTATGTAATTTTAAATAAAAACCTTGACTGGGAGTAGATTAGTTGGAAGCCCTATTCTTGTTGAAGTACTCTCAAGATTAATTGATAATTGGGGGTTGTTCTGTTTAGTTATCCCTTACTAGGTAAGGGAAAGTCAAACAAGTTGAAATGCTGTTTCTATTCACAAGTCCCAGTCCGCTTACTTGGAAGGACTGGCGTTAGTGATTAGAGGGCAATCCAATAATAAACCCAATTATAATTTCTCCTTTGAGCATTCCAACTCAAGGGTTCCATTCAATCAACTCCCCATCAAGTTAGGGAACTACTCGCTCATTGTGAATGTAAAATTCATAACATAAGAAAGGGAATTAAAGAAAGACATGATAAATAATGATCAAAGGATTAATTGAAAATAAAAAGTAATTCTTGTATTTAATAAATGCTAAAATAATCCAATAGTAAAATTAAGTAAATTAAAGAACATGGAAGAGTAAGAGACAAGTAAAGAAAATGAACTAGAATGTCGAAGTCTTGATGAGGCAATAACTCTTCTCAATATGCCAATGCAAAACAATGAACATAACAAATCCTAAAAACTATGAATGTGTAGAGAGAAAACCTAGAGGAGAGGAAAACTAGATCTAAAAACTAAAACTATGTGGAATAAATGTTGTTGTTGGTTTCTGCATGTTCCCTGGCTCTAGTCTGCTTTTCTAGGCCAAAAACTAGGTCAAAATAGGGCCCGAAATCGCCCCCAGCGATTCTGCAGATTATGCAGATCGCGCACGTCACGCGATCACGTCATTCATGCGGACGCGTCATTCGGCGTTTTGCTTCTCCACGCGGACGCGTCGTCCACGCCTCCACATCACTTATGCTATTCCAATCCGCGCGGTCGCGTGAGCCATGCGGCCACGTCACTGCGATTTCCTCTCTTTCGCGTGGTCGCGTGAGCCATGCGGCCGCATCACTTCTCGCTGGTCATCTCCTTAATTTCTTGTGTTCCTTCCATTTTTGCAAGCTTCCTTTCCAATCTCCAACTCATTCGTGCCCTATAAAGCCTGAAACACTTAACACACAGATCACGGCATCGCATGGAATAAAGGAGAATTAAAATACATAATTAAAAGTCTCTAGGAAGCAAGTTTTCAATCATGTAATAAATTTAGGAAGGAAATATAAATGCATGCTAATCATATGAATAAGTGGGTAAAGATCATGATAAAACCACACAATTAAACACAATATAAACCATAAATAGTGGTTTATCAACCCTCCTCAACATCAACATCAAATACCTTGGAAGGAGGCTCTATGACTGGACTTTCCTATGGAGGTTCCGCATCTCCCAAGTCTTCAACCACTTCCTCTTCTTTGATAATTTCAGCTCTCTCCATTTGCTCTAATACAAAATCAAACTCCTCCTTGATGTCGTCCTTCATTAATTCTTCAACTACTCCTTCATCTTCAAGGGTCTCTGCTACCTCCACCTTTAGGGCCTCCTCTAGCTTCTTATGAAGTATGAATTCGTGGAGACGATCCCTTCTCTCTTGTTCTACCTCCACCTATAGGGCATGCTCTAGCTTCTTATGAAGTATGAATTCGTGAAGACGATCCCTTCTTTCTTGTTCCATGTCAATAGCATAATTGAGATCATCTTGCTCTTGGATTGATGTGTAACACCCTAATTAGTCTAAGCTTTACCTCGCATCATAAAGCAAATATTAATCAAGGATTACGACAGTTCTAAGCTCATACATATGATATATAAAAGGAATAATATTATCTAGAAGCCTGATGAAGGATATAGCTCAAAAACAGGATTTAAAAGCGCAAAACGAACTAACGAAGCGTCTAACTTAAAGCACAAGAAACAGGTGTGACATAAACAAAGTATTAGTATAATAGTGTAATATCATAGGAAACTAGCCACGGCTCGCGGAGTTTAAGCCAGTTAGCCAGATATACAGATAAGAGGAAATTGAAGTTTAAAATGGCTTATACAAGGTTTGTTCTCTCTCAAATATAAGCCTCTAGGCCAAAATAAAAATACAAAAGTGAGATATATATATAAATAAACAAAATAAATCAAAAGATTCCAAGATCCTCCGCTTCTGTCACCATCCAAAGCAACTTACCGAGGTGGGTTGCGACCTGCATCTGAAAAACACAACAGAAATATGGTATGAGAACTGGAGGTTCTCAGTATGGTAACAGTGCCCGGTGATGTAGGATATAAGACCCCGGGACGCCAAAGGCAATCCTGAGCTCCATATCCATCATAAGATTCAAACTTAAAGCATTCTAAAACAATTAAGCATAATATGTAAAATCTTAACGAAACTTAAACCATAGGACCATAACAGGGTAGTCTATCTTAGGGGATTTCTAATCTAGTCAAACACCGCTGTACCCCACAGCCCTCGCCAACCTACCCTCCGAGCGATCCCATCGTCACCGCCTACCTGACCTCCGCAACACCGAACAATCACAATTAATACAAACAAGTAAAACACAATAATATTCATATACAACAAGTAGTTCAAGAAGCAGATAGGCATGTTATTCAATTAGGAAACCTCAAGTAAACAAAGCAAGCAAGCATCTAGAAGATGCATATGATGAATGTCTATCCTATTGGCTCGTGATATCACTTGTTGGTCCGTAATGCCGACCCGACACATCCTCCCGGATTTAGCCTTTTCTGCTACGACAGAGATATAGTGCCCTGCGCACTCCTATAGCAGCAAATCTGCTACGTCAGAGATATAGTGCCCTGCGCACTCTTGCAGTAGGGAGTCTACTACATCAGAGATATAGGCCCCGCACACTTCCTGCAGCAGAGAAGGAAATAACCACAACTACGCATGTAGCAGAACAATCTGCTACGCCGGGGGTATAGGCCCCGTGCACTCTTAACAACACTAATCATACAGCAGAAAAATCTGCTACGCCGGGGATATAGGTCCCACACACTCACAACATTCAACAAGTCAAGCGATAGTAACATCCGCCACGCCGGAGATATAGGCCCCGCACACTCTCTCATGACCTGATCATTTCCTCATATTCCTTTCCAAGTTCTCAACTCATAACAACCATCATTAACTCATAAATTTCCATTCCGGACTCATCAGTTCATCAACTTCTCAATTCGTATATCTTCCTTCCTTCACACTCTACCAATCTCATCCCCAACACACCAGAAACCTAAGCCTCTGTCCGCTAACTTTCAAAAACAAACATCAACTAAAACCTTAACTTATTTCCCTTATTCCCATACTCAAATCTAAGCCCAAAAGCCTTAAAATGGTGTTATAGAAGCTTACAACCTTGTTGGGAAGGTGGAATAGTTGAAAACAAAGTTTAAATTTATGAAATAGGGCATGTGCGTCCGCACAGGAGTGTGCGTGCGCACGCCCAGGAAGATTTTGAAAGTGTGCGTACGCATAGGGGTGTGCATACGCACAGGTACTAAAAATTTCATGCCTGTTCACTCGCACAAGCTGTACGAGTGCCCCCAACAGATGACCCTTCCCGACTTGTGCGTGCGCACAGGGGTGTGCGTCCGCACAGGTCGTAATCCTTCATTGATGTGCGCGCGCACAACTTTTGCTGGCGCTGCTACAAGAGCCATTTCCCCTGCCTGTGCATACACACAAGTCTGTGTGTCCGTACGGAATAGAATTTTTGCAGGGTTGTGCGTGCGCACAAGGCTGTGTGTCCGCACATATCAGAAAATTCTGAAATTATGCAACCTTGCAGAATTTTAGATTTTCAACACCAACTTTGAACGATCATAACTTTCTCTACAAAATTTCAAATTTTACAAACTTTATATCAATTTAAAGGGTTTTCAAAGATCTTTAATTCTAAATAATTTTTAACTAATTTTGAAAACCGAGGCAAAAGTTATAATCAGACAAAGTTCACCAAAAATCCACTTTTACCCAAAATCTCAAAAACTCAACTTTTAACCAATCCTTAATCCAATACCAATTCAATCAAATTTTAACCATACCAAAACAACCCAAAAATTCATACAAACACTACCTCAACCATTTCTTCGCTCACACAACCTTCTAAACCATTCAACAACTCAAAAACCCAACCTAATATCACATCCCATTCCCTTAATACCACCATTCAAATTCTCAACATTAATTAGTGCTACAAGTACCAATTCCTTTATTCCATTATCATCATCCAATCCATTCAAATCATCAAACTACCTCACTCACTTAATTTCAACATGAACCACAATAACCAATAATCAAAATAATCATCAACGTCCAAAACCATCATAAACCCTCATAATCATCATCAACCATCAACAACATCAATATTCACTACAAATCCTTATAAAACTCCCATCCTTCAACAATAATCATCAAATAACGTCAATATTAGCATTCATTATCAACATGCACTTTCATCACCGTCAACTCACATCATAATATTAATTCAAACAACCTACAATTATCATCAATTCACAATTTCCAACTACATTATCAACCAATCCATATCAATATCACATTTATCAACACAGCCCACTCCTCAACTTCACCATCCTTCATCTTCATCATATCCAACTGAATCATTACAATTAAATTCAACATTCATCAAATCATCAAAATCATCATATAACATCATTCAACAACTTAACAACCATTCAAATCCAAACCTATCCTATGGGTCACTAGCCTAAGTGTCCATGAATATTATATACTACATAGAGGAAATCGAAACCATACCTTGGCCCATTTTCAATATGAACCAAATAAGCTTTCAACCAAAATATAACCACCAAAGTAGCTCCAACAAGCTCCAAACTCACAACAAACAAGCTATATACACACCAAACATCACTAATCAAACTAGGGCTCAACATAAACATAATCTCACAAGGATGTTAAGAGCTTTTACCTTGCCCAACAGTTTTGGAAGCCAAAACCACCAACAATCAAGTGCTAGAGTGTACCTAAAACGCCCAAGACACAAGATTTCTCTCAAAACCAAACCCTAAAACTCGAAATGCACAAGGGTACGAAAAATGAGCATGGAAACTTGAGAGACTTACCATAAAGCTTAAATAGAAAGGACGGGCTCGGCGAGAGCTTCGCGTAGCCGCTGACGGCACGCGGATCAGAGCATCGTAGCTCAAGATATCGCAGATTGAATGGAGAGGTGAATAGTGTTCTTCTCTTTTCTCCTCTCCCCTTTGCAGCTCTGTGTGTGTTTATGGGTGAAGGGTTCATTAATGAACCATTATATATGTTGGACTTGGGCCCAACTTGGGCTCGATTCAACCCGTTAGCGTTTTTAGCCCGTTTGGCCTAACTTCGGGCCAAACCTTTAACACTAAAGCCCGGTTTTCCATGTCTAATGTTTTTCTAAGGTTTTTGACTATTTCCACTTTTTCTCATGCGGTACCGGGCAGACTTGAACCGGTTCAACCGGTTCAACTGTCGGTTTGCAGTTTTTCACAATTTTTCGCAGAAAGCACATTTCCTGACTCAGAAAAATCTACTGAGTCCAAAAATCATATTTAAATTCCCAAATTCTCATCCTAACTTTTTGTAATTTAATTTGGACATTTAAATAATTTTATCCGTGAAAAATGCCGGTTCTTACATGATGGATATGGGTATTCTTGCACGGAGGGTGGTGGTGCACTAAAGCTAGAGGGTTGAATATTGGAGGTAGAGGATTGGTCTCTGCGGGATATAAGATTTTGGAGTTTAGAGGTGAGATTAATGAGAGTAGAGATAAGTGTGGTTTGACGCTCTCCTTGCTCTTGGCTAATAACATTAAGGGTATCATTTATGAGAGCTTCGGGTGGATAGGAGGGTTCATTTGTTGGGAGAAAGGGCTCATGATAGGAAGGTGGTTCATCTTGATAAGGATATGGAGATGGTGTATATTGAGGTGGTGGTTCTTGGGAGTAATTGGGTTGGAATTGTGGTGGTTCTATGTATGGTTCATTTGGTGGTTGGTTAAGTGGATATGGATTGGGGTCATATGGAGGTGACTGGTTGTAGGGGACACTACAAGAAAATAGAACATTTGTAACAAAAAATTTGTATCAAATTTAAAATTGTTACAAAAAAAATATTTTGTAATAATAATTTTTTATTGTTACAAAAGAATAATATTTTGTAACAACCTGTTTTATTTTGTAACAAAAAAAAAACAAGTTGCAAAAATTCAAAATATTTTGTAACAATTTTTTTTTCTTTCAAAAACTCCAATTGTTTTGTAATAAAACAACTTTTTGCTTCAAAAACTCCAGTTATTTTGTAACAAAAAATTAATTTGTCACAAAATTCAGTATTATTTGTAACAAGTTAATTATTTGTCACAAATTATAAGCATATTTTATAACAATTTTTTTTCAAAATGTTAAACACTTTAAGAGTAAAAAAAATTGTGTATATATTTTTTTCAAAATAATTTTATTTTATTTCAAAAATTTAAATTTTTTATAAAATGTATGTATTCATTAATTTTTAAAAATTATAAATATTATTTTATATTCTTTTAAATAATTAATATATAATTTTTATTAATAATTAGATTTTTACACTACAAATTTTTAATAATTAGTGGAGATTTTTTAGTGAAAATTCTTAAAAACTTACACAAAATATTTTATTTGTGGAAAATTATAAAACTCCCCTACATAATTTTAAAAATTCCCATTATTACACATAATTAAAATTCTCAACCCCTCCAAACAAACCCTAAAGCTCTCAGCCGTCGCAGTGTGAGAGAGAAGATCTCGTGGAAATCTGCAAGCCACCGCCATCACCACCACCATATCTGTAAGACCCGGAACTTTTGAAAAATCTTATTATGATCAAGTCTCAAATCATATAGTTATTTATAGTCTTAATTTCAGAAATTATTTTATTAAAAATAATTAGAGCAAGTTTTGATTAATTGAATTTGAAATAATTAGGATTATTATCCAATTTTACAATTATTGGATTATTTTCTATATTTAAATTATAAAGTTGGTAATTATGAAATAATAAGAATTTTATATGATTTGGACTAAATAATTAATATTAAAAATATTAATACTGCTGTTTTGGAAAATAAAGAAATTAATTATATTATTTCTAATTTTTGAATTTGAATATTTTATTGAAAGTAATTTGTAAAATTGATGAACAAATAGTATTTTTATACATTATTATTGTTGGAGTAAAATTTATTCATAATTACTATATTATCCCCACTTTTATTTGAAATTACAAAACTACCCCTAGACCTATTTTTACTCAAAACCCTAATCCACCCTCACTCATCTCCCAGTCGCAGCCCTTCCCCAAACCTAAACGCCATCAGCAAACTCATCAAGCTTGAAACACACACAGCATCACCGGACTCAAGAAACAGAAAGGGTAGAGAGGAGAGGGGTTCACAGAAAGAAGGGGAGGGGAGAGTGAGGATGGCGCCGCGGGCGTCACTGCCGCTGCGCCGTCATGTCGCATAGAGAAGAGAGAGGTGGAGCGGAGGAAGGAGAATGAGGAGAAGGCCGCGCTGTTGCCGCCGCTGTTCGATCCGTCCAAGAGCT
This sequence comes from Arachis ipaensis, assembly GCF_000816755.2. Taxonomy (NCBI): domain Eukaryota; kingdom Viridiplantae; phylum Streptophyta; class Magnoliopsida; order Fabales; family Fabaceae; genus Arachis; species Arachis ipaensis. Next base: position 33,320,450 of record NC_029786.2, on the reverse strand, counting down.
GCTGTCAGAACCGCGCGAGGAGGAGCGTCGCCATCCTGTGGAGCCGTGTTGTCGCCGTTCAGCCCACTATCAGAGCAGAGATGCACGAGGGAGGAAGCCGTCGTGAAGAGAAGCGTCGCGTCGCTGCCGCTGTCCGGGCCGTCTTTGTCGTCGCCGCTGTTGTTGATGAGCCTAGTCACCGCCGATCTGGTCTGAGGGTGAGGGAACGCGAACAGAAGGGAAGACGGGGAGCCACTGCCACTGCTGGCTGAACCCCCCTGTGCTCCATATCGCATCTGCCGTCTGGAACTGGCTTCGCCATAGCTGAAAGGCTGGGCTTGGAAGGTGCTTTCGTCGTCATCTCTTCTCGCAAGCAGGTCCTTTTCCCTTTCTCTTCCTCTTTGCCTCCAATTAATTATATTCATTACTCAATTTCCTTGTTTCTACAGCAAAATGTTGACGAGGCTGCAGAGAAACTTAGGGCTAAAGGAATTGAATTTTTGGCCCTTGTTTGCTATGTCTCCAACAATCAACAGAGAAAGGATTTGATTAAGAAAACCGCACAGGTCACCCTTTTCTATTCATTTTTATCGAATGCATTATCCTTTATTAAAATTTGTTTGAATGCTGTTGAATATGCTGTTGAACATTACATAAGTGTGGAAATATAGATGTGATTGTGTCAAACGCAGCTGCAAATCCTTCTGTTGACCCTATTTTGCGAACCAAAAACTCTGTTCTTGACAAGCTTTAGGAGTTTAATGTTAAGGCCTCTATACTTCTTCTCAAGGTAAATTAGTTCAAGCTATCAATTGTTTGTTGTTATGAGATAATGTTCTAATTGATGTGTTAACGACCTTTATGTTCTTGCAGGATGCAGCTCCTCACTTGCACAAAGGCTCATCTGTGGTTATTATTTCCTCCATCGCCGACTTCAATCCTCCTGCTTCTATGTCTATGTATGGAGTGACCAAAACAGTCCTTTTTGGACTTACCAAAGTAGGTACTTCACTTGCCCTGCAAAGTGTTCCTTGAACATCTAACAAAACTACATATATCTTCTTGTTTTTAAGTCTGATAATTATTCGTAATATACTGCATAGGCCTTGGCTGCTGAAATGGCCCCAAACACTCATGTAAACTGTATTGTTCTCAGTTTTGTGCCAACTAATTTTGCCTCGTTTATTACCAGTTATCAATCCTTATCTTATTTCTCCTGGTTTTGGTTCTTTAATTTCTATCATTATCTTATTGCCTTCAAGCTGTCATGTACTCAAGTTTATGAAGAATCTGCAAAAAATCTTAATTATATTAAACAAGTTTTTATAAACATTCTAACTATGTTCAAGTTGTGCAATTCTAACTATGCTAATAAATATGCTAACAAATTTTTATAATTTATTTTTTGTGTTTAATAGGCAAAATAGATCCATATGTTGTGATACAATACAAAGGGCAAGAGTAAAGGAGCACAATTGCTAATGGTTAGTTATATGGCATATTCAAGTTCATTTTAACTTCATGCTTAAATTTGGTTTGATAAATTTGGTTGTGTATTGGCTGAGAAATAAGTTGTGAATTGGTTATTTTTGTTGGAATCGTAGACGGTGGAAATATCCAAGTTTTAAGGGAGGTTCTGTCCAAATTTTTTTTAAACATTTTGGATAAAACTTAATGGAAAAAATTATAATTGGTGTTATATCTTGTTTCTAATTTTTTGTTTCGATTTTTCTTATTTACAGGAGTACTGAAATGGTGACCACATGCTACCTTGAGGGCTCAAGAATATTTTGATTCATAGAGACACTAATTTATGTTAGAACTTTTAACTTTTAGTTGAACTTGTGCAAGACATATAACTTGTAGAACTAATAAATGTACTCACTAATGTTATTTTGTTTGAAAACAATTTTAGCTAAAAGGATCTTGTTTGAATTATGTATGTTTTTGCGTATTATATAGATGTAGACTTGCTTATTAAAATGGTTAATATATTAGTTAATTTAAAAAATAATTTAGTAAATTATGCATGCAATTTGTATTAAAAAAAATTGTTACAAAATAATTAATTTACTTTTGTAACTAAAGAAAAAAAAATGTTACAAAATCATGTTACATTTTGTAACAAAATTTTTTTATAGGAAAAAATATATTGTCACCAAAAATACCTTGAAGATCAAAATTTGTTATCACTTTTGTAATGGCTTCTAGTTTTTTGTATCAGAAAAAATTGTTACAAAATATCATATTGAATTGTAACAGCTCCATTTTTTGTTACAAAAACTTTTTGTAATGGGACATACTGCAACGGCCCCTTTTTTTGTTACAAAAAACTTTTGTTTCAAAATTTCGATGTTTTGTAACAATTTTTTTTGTTACAAATATGGCTTTTTCTTGTAGTGGGGCTTGTGAGTATAGTGGTTCAAAGTTATGTTGAGGAGGTGGTTCATAAGAATATGGTGGAGCTTGTTGGTAACTACAAGGGGGTCCACCATATTCATCATCTTGGTACGCACCGTGGAATGGCTCTTAACCATAGTAATTTGGTGGAGGTTGGTTGTCACGAAAAGGTCCACCATAACTATTGTCTTGGTATGCATCATAGAATGGTTGTTGGTTATAGCGCATTGAAGGGGGTTGTTGCCAAGAGGGTTGATCAAATCCTTATGGCTCCTCCCATCTTTGATTGTTCCAACCTTGATGCATGTTCTTATTATAGCGCCCATTCCCTGCAACATAATTGGAACCAAACTCATAGCGACAGGGGTGAGAATTCATAGTAGCAAATAAAAATTAAAAACAAAAACAAATAATCAAGCAAAAAGAAAATATTTACAATAACCAATAATAAGGCATACGTTTGCAATTTTCCAGTAACGGCGCCATTTTGATGAATGGAATTTTGTCGGTAAAGAATTTACAAATAAGTTCTCATTGCTAGTATAGTTTCTAAACCAATAAAGAATCCTTTCATACAAAAATTTGGTTGTCACTAAAGTAAACCCAATAAAATTAAATCGAAGTATTTAAACTTCGGGTTGTCTCTCAAGGAATTGCAGGGAGATGTAGTTATTATTGGTTATGAGATTATATCTTTTTGGGTTTTTTTGTAAAGGTTGAACAAGAAAAGTAAATTGCAAGAATAAAACTAATAGCTAGTAAAAGTCTTGGCAAGGTATGAGAATTAGAAGTCCTATCTTAGTTATCCTTATCAATTGTGACATCAATTATTCATTACTCCCACTTAGTTAACCTCTAACTATGAAGGTAGGTCAAGTGGATAAATCAATTGAGGTCCTAGTCAATTCCTATGGAAAGACTAGAGTTAGTGGAATTCAAATCAACTAGCAAACATAACAATTATCAATCAACAAAGGAGTTTGAAAACTCAAGAGTCTCCAATTACTCAACCAAAGCCAAAAGGAGAGAAATCTAAATTAAATTGAAAGCATAAATAATATAAATTGAAGAAAGCAATCATAAATCTGAAATACCTCAAATTGCATTAAATAGAAATTGAATCTAACATGGAGTTCATAAACTAAATAGCAACATAAAGTAATCAATAGGGGAAATAGATAAACTAGAATGCTAAGACAAATAAAAGTAAAAGAGAAACTAAATTAAAGGAACATTGAACCTAGAATTGAGAAGAAATAAACCTAAAACTAAGAGAAATCCTAAAACCTCTCTCTAGAAACTACATCTAAAACCTAAATTGTGAATAATGAGAAGTGAATGAATGTGTGCCTTGATTCCCCCACTATGTAGCCTCTAATCTGTGTTTTCTGGGCCGAAAACTGGGTCAATAACAGCACGTGGCTCTGTCATGTGTACGCGTCGTCCACGCGTACGTGTGGATTGAACTTTTGCCAGGTCACGCGTACGTGTAATCCACGTGTTTGCGTCGCCTAACAACATGGAAACTATGGCAAATTATATATTGTTTTGAAGCCCCAGATGTTAGCTTTCCAACACAACTAGAACCGTCTCATTTGGATCTCTGTAGCTCAAGTTATGGTCGATTTAGTACGAAGAGGTCAGGTTGGACAGCTTAGCAATTCCTTCAGTTTCTTGTATTCCTTCCACTTTTGCATGCTTCCTTTCCATCCTCTAAGTTTTTCCTTCTCTATAAACCCTGAAATCACTTAACACACATATCAAGGCATCGAATGGTAATAAGGGAGGATTAAACATAGTAAAATTAAGGCCAAAGAAGCATGTTTTCAATCATAGCACAAAATCAGGAAGGAAAATGTAAAACATGCGATTTCTATGAATAAGTGTGAGAGTAGTGGATAAAATCCACTCAATGAAGTACAAAATGTACCACGAAATAGTGGTGCATCAGGTATTAATATAAAATAAATTATTAACTTATTACACTATTTAAAAAAAATTGGTATTTCCTATATATATAGTTGGTTTTACATTTTTTTTGGCACTATATAATAATAAAAAATATCAATTGAAACAAAAAACATCAAAATCGAAACTAAAATTAGTTTT
>NC_029786.2:33313268-33315825 GCF_000816755.2 Arachis ipaensis | reverse complement strand
GATTATCGATTTAAACAATTATTTTTTTAAATGAAAAAATGAAGGTAAAAAATAATAAAATTTAACAAAAAATACATGTAATTTGGAGAGTACGTACTCAATAATAAATAAAATAAAAAACTCAATAAATACATATTTTAGTTCTAATTAGAGCTCTATTTTTCTTTAATTATCTTATCTATATACTCAAAGATACAAAAATCAAGCCAAAAATAAAAAATCAAAAGGATAAAATGAAATAAAAAAATTCACCTTTTTTAAAAGATGTTTGTATAAATTGTAGGATAAGTATTATTTTAGTCCCTAAAGTTTAGAGTCAAAATTAAAATCGTCCTGACCTTATTTTGGATTTAAAACCATCCTAAACGTTTTATTTAGTATTATAATCGTCCTTTTTGAATAAAATATTTTCTAAATGACAAAAAATACCATCTTTTCCCCAATGTTTCACCCTTCTTCGTTATCTTCTTCTTCTTCTTCTTCTTCTTCAATTAACAAAACTTTCATCATCTTCTTCTTCTTCAATTAACAAAACTCAAAAGCTAGATTTAACTAACCAGAATAAAATATTTCCAAATTCATCTCTAATTTCAAGAACTAAAAATTTATAAATCCAATTACTAAGAACATATAATTAATATATATGAACCTTGATCTTCTCATAAGTGACATCGCTGTAACAAAGAAAAGAGCATATAACTTTAATCCTTGCTTCACGAGCCATTGGAGGCGCCACAATAACCTCTTCAATAGTCAATGGCTCCCCTGATTTTCTTCCAACCGCCACTATTCAAACACATGAAACATAGCAACCTTAAAAAATGGAAAAAAAAAAATAACTTCCATGTTCAATTCTTCTTGCTGCTTTGTCTTCTATGGAGATTCAAAAACAATCAACCTCACTCACTTCACTGTCTTAATATCTCTCACGCTACAAATCAAACTCTTGCTTCCTCATTTATAATTGTGTGCTTATATATATGAACAAGAACAAGAACAGCAATCAAGAACAAAAATTAAGAAATTAGGGATTGTAATGAACAAGAAAAATTAGGAACTTAAATCTTAACTTGCCTGTGATGGCAGCACCGGTAGAGCTGCATGGTGGTGGTGGCAGTGAATATGGAGTGTGGAGGACAGAGAAGTAAGGAAGGGAGGCGCGACAGTGATGCTGAAAAATGCGAGGAACATGACCACGATCACCACCACCATCATCTTCCCGGATGACGACGAGGAACACAAGGAGGGCGAGGGTCAGGCGCGGCGCTGCTAAGGCGAGGCGCGACGCTACGAGGGGGAGTCACACCGCTGGCGAGGGGGAGTCACTGCGCTGCGAGGGTGAAGGTGAGGGTGAGTCGTGACGGCGATGGCTAGGCGCGACAAGACTTCCTTCTCTCTGAGACTCTGCTTCTCTCTGTCTCTTTGAGTCTCAACTGCTCTCTTTCTTCTGGCGGTGTGAATAAGAATATGGGGTTGTGATGGAGAAGATGATACGAGGGTATAATTTTCCCGAAGGACGATTTTGATACCAAATAAAATGTTGGGGATGATTTTAAATAAAAAATAACATTGAGGATGAATTTGATTTTGACCCTCAATCTATGGGATCAAAATAATACTTACCCATATAAATTGTAGGTAAATAATGGATATCCTAACAACAAACATATAGAGAAAGGAGGAAAAGACGGAAAAAAATGAGCAAAGTACATTGGGTGAATATATGGTGAAAAAAAACATATAAAAACGAGTAGGAGAGATTTGAACATTTGTTCCAAAACCAAAAACACCACGTTTTGGTTAGAAAATATTTTCAAAAGTTAAAACTAAAAAAACTGAAAACATGAAAATAGCGTTTTTAACTTTGTTCTGTTTTTTTGAAAATGTTTTCGTTAAAAATAATTTTAAAATATTTAATCAATCATATTTTCATGTCTTATTCTCATTTTCATCGAAAATGGAAATGAAAACTCTTAAACTTATCAGCATCTAATATTTTTTGTCTATTATCACAATTTTTTTGTCACGTTTAAAAATCGTGACCATAGACCCTCTATAGTCACTTTTTTGGTCATGACTTAAAAAAAATTTTGTAAACCGAGACAAAAAAAAGTACCTACGGTCACAATTTTTAAAAAAAGGATGACCTAAAAGTGTCTATGGTCACAGTTTTAGGAAGTGACCTAAAGGGATCTATGGCACGATTTTAAAGAGTGACCTAAAAAGGTCTATGGTCACGGTTTTTCAAAAGAAAGTGACCTAAAAGGATCTATAGTGACGATTTTAGGGGATGACCTAAAGAGATCTATAGTCATAGTTTTAAAGAATGACCTAAAAGGATCTATGGTAATGGTTTTTTCAAAAAAGGGTGATGTAATGACCCGATTTCCAGTATGTCGAGATCATTGCCAGCCATTAGGCACTACCTCTTAGTAACCTTATAAGACTCTAGACTCTGTACTATTTATTGTATATGAGCCTGTCGTGCTAGCGGAATCGTGTAAGTTAGTTAGGTTTTATACTTTTTTTTATCGCGTCTATGATAGAGTCAATCTTT
>NC_029786.2:33294899-33313220 GCF_000816755.2 Arachis ipaensis | reverse complement strand
TATTGGCATAGCAAATAATAGAAAATTTATAGAAAAAAATAGAATGGCATCCATATATGTACATTCAAAGTTAGTTCATACAGACTCGACCATCTGGTTTAGGTGCACACACACAGACACACACATACAGACTCTCAAAACTTGCAACCTTTCAGACACCTGGTCTATGTTGTAAACCCCTAATCTGGTATCCAGACTAACAAAAGAAAGATCAAATCGTATTGCTAGAAAGACATCTACAAAAGTGAAGGGAACAGAGTTTAGGAAAAACAAAAATAAACTATGATGCAGTCAAGGAGTGTCAATCAGCAGTCATCACCTCAAGATGTGTCTCAAACTCCACTCGCACCACCGCAGGTGCTCCCTACGTCTGGTACTGTATCGATGGCATCATCGAACTTCTAATCCGAGTCCTTCTCTGGATCTTCCTTGGAAGTAGTAGAGATATAGCATGTCTTAACAGGCCTTACTGATCTAAACATCTCTCCCATTGGTTCTAACTGAGTGTCCAGGTCTGGTACCAGTATCTAATCAGGCTGTGGATCTGGTGATAAGACTGCCTGAGGTATAGGTGATATGTTGGGTAAAGGACTAATGTAAAACATGTCAGACATCGCTGGATTACTGAAGTACTGAGACAAAAAGGAATGATAGTTGCTTCATGGGTGGAACATGTCCACTATAGACCTACCATAGTGCTCATCAGGGTCGAAGTGGGGTTGTACAGAGGATAATCGAAGGATCTACTATAGCGCATATACATACGATTACGTGGCTCTCCCCAGATGACAGGTCAATCTTTAATGGGATCCACGAACATGTGCTCATTTGGCAGCTCGATGAACAACACTCCATTGGCCATGACGACATCCAACTACTCCATCTGTGGAAAAACGTGGAGGAAAAGATATGCATAATGAGCAACTGGTCTTTCATGTCTTTAAAGATATGCATTCAGCAAGTGAAGAGAAGAAGTGCATGCAGACTGAGCTTATTACTCCAAACCTTCAAGAATCCCCTGATGATGCATAGCAGAATCTGCAACTCAACCCTCCTTTTGGTGACAGTCAATAAAATTCCTCCTGACATCAAACCTAAGTTTGGTGTCGGGAATGCATCATCCATCAAGTAGGAGGTTCCCAAAAAGAAAAAAGTACCCAGGGGATGGAGAAACAAAAAGATTCCCACTGAAGACTTCTCCCCAGGAATCCTGTCTCATACAGTAAAGTGGATCCTGTCTCTTGAGCATATAGAGATGATCAATGGGAGTACAGGAAAGAAGTTCACAGTGAGGGGTGAAGAACTGAGCCCCTATGATCCTCCTCCTTAGAGGAGCTGACCGTCAAGCTAGTGACGGTAAAGAAGCATTTGTCGGGAGGCAACCCGATAATTTCGTATCATTGGTTTATTTTCCGTTGCGTTGGTTTTATTATTTATTTATTTTATTGAGTTTCTACTATTTTTCCTTTGTTTTACGTGTATTTTGATCATGCAAAAATTTTAGAACAAGAACCAGACACTTAGAATAATTTCTGCCCACTCTGGAGAAGGTTGATTCGGTCAGGTCTACGCCGAACTTGGGATTTCCATGTTTAGCGCCGAATAGTACGTGCAACAGAGGAATTGGTCTCTGCCAGGTCCACACTGAGCTTGAAAAATCCTAAGTTCAACATGGTAAACGACGTAAATAGCGTGAAATTGATGGAAGGCCCATGCAGAACTTGGAAAACCCCAAGTTTAGCGTGGAGAATGACATGAAAGTAGCGTAAAAGTGAGCCAAGAGTCCATGCTGAACTTGGAAAATCCCAAGTTTAGCGTGGGGAACGATGTAATAAAGATGCAGATTTGAGAAGTCTACAACACTGAACTTGACCCCTGGCGTTCGGCGTAGGAATTAAAAAAAAAATAAAAAATGAGGGAGTTGATGCTGAAATTGAGGTACACTAAGTTCAGCGTGGAGAATGAATACCACACACGAAACCTCTGACGCCGAACTTCCCTTTCTTCAAGTTCGGCGTGGACTTCTTGATTCCTTTCCCTTTTTCTTTTTTTCCAACCCCCTAATGCCCCCCTTATCCACATACATACATACATACATACATACATACATACATACATACATACATACATACATACATACATACATACATACATACATACATACATACATTCCTCCGTGTAATTTTTTTGTCTCCTTCTGTTTTCCATTCTTCTTTGCTTGAGGACAAGCAAACTTTCAAGTTTGGTGTGATCTATTCGCTTGTGGATTTTCTGTTTATTTTAATGGCACAAAAGAGAGGCGAATCATCTTCACGGAAGAGCACAGCCTAAAGAATGAAACGGCCACTACGATAACTGAGGTAGTTGAGTTCCTTTCATTCTATATTCCCTCCCGTTCTTACTATGTTATGTTCCTGTTTCTGCTATTTTTGTTATTGCATGATGAATTTTTATTTCAATTCCTAGGTTCTAGTTTAATTTACTGTTTATTTTGTTATTTGATTTTTAGTCTAAAAAGGTGTCTCATGTATTTCTCACTGAGTTTGAAATCAAAAGAAAAGAAAGAAGAAAAAGATGTAATGCATGAGTAAGAGAGTTTATATTGAAGAGTAGTCTTATTTACTTGAATGTGGTGGTGTTTTTTGTGATTCTGAATGCATGACATGAACCGTGCATATTTGAATTTGAATCAAGGAATGTTGATGTATAAGGTAAAGGAATTTAGAGAACTATTATGACTTCTCTGAAATTAGTTAAAGCTTAATCCTTGAAGTAAAAGAAATAGCAAAAGAAGAATAAGAGCAAGGTCCAAGGCTCTAAGCATCAATGACTAGGGAGGTCAGACATGATTAAAAGCTCAAAGAGTTGTTTCCCTAGTCATATATTTGTGGTCTTCTTGTGTCAAGTAATCCTTGAGACAGAACATTTAGAGTCGAGACCAATTGCATTTAGCAGAGTATGCCAAAGGCTTTGAGCACCACTGTCTGGGAGTAGCTGTTAGAAAAATCAGAACTTAAAGTGAGTTCCCCAATTAATTGCTTGTGGTGTTCTTGTGTCAATTAACCCTTGAGACAAAACATTTAAAGTCATGGCTAGACTCAAGGTGCAAAGCCCCAATTCATTGAGAAGTAAAGGATATCTCCTGTGTTCAAGGATTAAATGGAAGTGTAAAGATCAGAGAACTCATAATATGATCCGGATTCTGATTCTGAATGACAGTGATATTCCTCTGATTCAAAGGAGAGTGAGATGCCAAGACTGTTCAGAATTACAATAGATAAACCCCACTTTAAGAAGAGACATGAGCATAATTGAACTCTAGCTTCTCATGCAAATTCACATCTTGATCATGTACTAATTTTGGTTTCTTGAGGACAAGCAACAATTCAAGTTTGGTGTTGTGATCCGTGAGCATCTTCTCTATCTTTTTCTAGTGAATATGCACTTGAATTACTAAGTTTAATCAAGATTTAATTAATTTTAGCCACTATAAATGCTAATTTGAATTGTTTGAAATTTCTGTTTATTTCAGGTAGCATTCGGATGGATTTGATGGAATTTTTAGCAGAAAAGGAAGAAAGCAAATGAATGCTGTCAACCCCGACCTCCTTGCACTCAAACAGAAATAACTTGAACTATAAAGGTCCAATTGACGTGATTCTAGTGGCATTGGAAAGCTAACTTTCATAGCTTTTCAACGATATATAATAGTATACCCTTTTTTTCCATTTCATACGTACAACTAGATGCTGAACTTGAAAAACTCCAAGTTCAGCGCCAAATCAAAAGCTCGAAAGAAAGTTTGCGCGCATCACTCCATGCTGAACTTAGGTTAATCCAAGTTCAGTGTGGACTTAAGAAAAAGCACGAGTTTAGCCAGTGCCTCCTCCATGCTGAACTTGGGAATTCTCAAGTTCAGCGTGGAGCTTAATGAAGGAGTGGTCCCTAATGCGTTCCAAAGGCTACGAGAATCAATTAATTTATTTTGGATAAACTTTTATTTTATTTATAATTAGGAAAAGATATTATTTTAGTTTTAGGAAATATATTTTACATTAATTAGGATTAGATATAAGGAAAAAGAATCAGCCCTAGAATCTCTTCTTTTCTACCTCATTCCGCAATTTATAGTTTTTCTAAATCCTAGTTTTCTCTCTGAACCATGAGCAACTAAACCTCCACTGTTAAGGTTAGGAGCTCTGTCTATTGTATGGATTGATACTATTAATTTTCTATTTTAATTTATGTACTGATTCATAATTCAAGAATTGTTTTCATTCTTTATCTTATGAATTTGGGTGGAACGGAAGTATGACCCTTGTTCTAATTGTGTTCTTGTATAACTTAGAAAAGCTCTTTACTTGAACAATAACTAACTTGAAAATAATTTCTCCTAAATTTCTAATTATCTGGACTTAACGGGATACATGACATATAATCCTCTTATATTTGGGTAATTAGGATTTTTGTGGCATATAAACTAGAATTGAACTTCACCCTCTAATTGGAATTAAGTGACCAAGAAATTGGCGGTTAATGAGAGTTAAAGGAGACTAAAAAGGTCTAAGGAATTAGAGTTAAGTCACATATAGTTTGCCATGAATTGAATCTTGCATGATTAAAATAGTTAGTAAGAAAAGTCAATATGGAAAATAGATAACTCTGAAGCCTTAACTATTTCTCCATATATTATTCACAACCCCATTACTGCTTGCTTTCTAATATTCTGAATTTACTGTTTAATGCATTTGAACTTAAAACACCATTTTCTGTTAGTCTAACTAAGTAAATCATTTAACCATTATTGCTTAGTCCATCAATCCTCGTGGGATCGACCCTCACTCACCTGAGGTATTACTTGGTACGACTCGGTGCACCGGTTAGTTTGTGGGTTATAAATTCCGCACCAGCTACCCACACCCGACATTACTCGAGGTTATGCTCAGATATGGTTTTCTTAACATAGTCATTCATGCACATTTATCATAATGTTTATAATATGCGCCATTGCTTGAGATACAAGTTTGTAAAGTTACGTTTATGGTGGGCATCCTTACATAGCCTTTGTCTAGTATGGTTTCCTAGGAGGGGTCTCCCGGCCAGTACATTTTTCCTGGCGGGGTTCCTTTTTCTCAGCCAGTACATTTTCTATGGTGGAGTTCTATTACCCAGCCAATACATTTATTTGATTGGGACCATGATGCGTGAGCATCTTTCCTATCTTTTCCTAGTGAATTTGCATCTAAATTGTTGAGTTTAATCAAGAATTAATTATATTTTAGCCACTACGGATGCTACTTTGAGTCTTGTTGATGAGCGGATAATTTATACACTTTTTGGCATTGTTTTTAGTATGTTTTTAGTATATTTTAGTTAGTTTTTATTATGTTTTTATTAGCTTTTAAATAAAAATTACTCTTCTGGACTTTACTATGAGTTTGTGTGTTTTTTTGTGATTTCAGGTATTTTCTGGCTGAAATTGAGGGACCTAAGCAAAAATCTGATTCAGAGGCTGAAAAAGGACTGCAGATGCTGTTGGATTCTGACCTCCCTGCACTCGAAGTGGATTTTCTGGAGCTACAGAAGCCCAATTTGCGCGCTCTCAATTGCGTTGGAAATTAGACATCCTGGGCTTTCCAGAAATATATAATAGTTCATACTTTGCCCGAGATTTGATGGCCCAAACAGGCGTTCCAAGTCAGCTCAAGAATTTTGGCGTCAAAACGCCAGAACTGGCACAAAAGCTGGCGTTTAACTCCAAGAAAAGTCTCTACATGTGATAGCTTCAATGCTCAGCCCAAGCACACACCAAGTGGACCCAGAAGAAGATTTCTGCATTAATTACCTATTTCTGTAAACCCTAGGCTACTAGTTTTCTATAAATAGGACCTTTTGCTATTGTATTTTCATCTTGGTTCTTTTGGTTCCCTCTCTGAGGCCGAAGCCAATGACCACCATTATCACTTTTGTATTTTCAACGGTGGAGTTTCTACACACCATAGATTAAGGTGTGGAGGTCTGCTGTTCTTCATGAATTAATGCAAAGTACTACTGTTTTTCTATTCAATTCACGCCTACTTCTTCTCTAAGATATTCGTTCGTTCTTCAACTTGATGAATGTGATGATGCGTGACACTTATCATCATTCTCACCTATGAACATGTGCCTGACAACCACCTCTGTTCTACTAGCAATGGCTTGAATGCGTATCTCTTGGGTTTCTAATCTAAGATTGGAACCTTCGTGGTATAGGCTAGAATTATTGGCGGCCATTCCTGAGATCCGGAACGTCTAAACCTTGTCTATGGTATTCTGAGTAGGATCTGGGAAGGGATGACTGTGACGAGCTTCAAACTCGCGATTGTTGGGCGTGTGACAGACGCAAAAGGATCAATGGATCCTATTCCAACATGATCGAGAATCGACAGATGATTAGCCGTACGGTGACAGCGCATTTGGAACATTTTCACTGAGAGGACGGGAAGTAGCCATTGACAACGGTGATGCCCAACATAAAGCTTGTCATGGAAAGGAGTATGAATGATTGGATGAAGGCAATAGGAAAGCAGAGGTTCAAGGGGAACAAAGCATCTTCATACGCTTATCTGAAATCCACCAATGAATTACATAAGTATCTCTATCTTTATCTTATTTTATGTTTTATTCAATTGCATGATTCCTGGAATTCTCATTAAAAGTTTTGATTCTCTTTATTTTCTTTTCCATATAAGTTTCGAAAATCACAAAAAAAAAATTTTAAATCATAAAACCAAAAATATTTTATGTTTCTTGTTTGAGTCTAGTGTCAATTTTTAAGTTTGGTGTCAATTGCATGACTTTCTTCTTCTTGCATTTTTCGAATATATGCATATTGTTCTTCATTGATCTTCAAGTTGTTTTTGATGATTTCATTGCTCTGATATTTAAATTCTCTTATTTTGTGTGTTTTGTTTTTTTTCATATGCATTCTCAATTTGTTAGTATCTCTTATATGAAAATTTTTAAGTTTGGTGTCCTGCATGCATTGTTTGTTTGATTTGAGTTTCCTAAGATTAGTTGTATTTTGATTGTTTCTCATCATTGAAAAATTCAAAAAAATTTTAAAAACTGTCTTTCCAAGTCAATAATACAGAGAATTGAAGATTCAGAACATTCAGCAGAGGAATCAAACAAAAAAAGCTGGGCGTTCAAAACGCCCAGTGAAGAAGGAAAACTGGCGTTTAAACGCCAGCCAGGGTACCTGGCTGGGCGTTTAACGCCCAAAAAGGTAGGATTTTGGGTGTTAAACGCCAGAATGGATGCCATTCTGGGCGTTTAACGCCAGAAGGACACTAGAGGGAAGATTTTGTTTTTAATTCAAATCTTTTTCAAATTTTCATAATTTTTCAAAATCAAATCTTTTTCAAATCATATCTTTTCAATCATATCTCTTCAAAATCAATTTCTTTCTAATTTTTTTATTATTCTCGAAAATCCTTGCTACTATTAATGATTTACTTCAAAATTTTCAAGTTGTTACTTGCCTATTAAGAAAGGATCAAATTTTAAATTCTAGAATCATATCTTCTAATTTCTTGTTAGTCAAGTAATCAACTTTAATTTTAAAAACTTTCTTTTTTTTAAATTGAATTTCAATCATATCTTCTTAATCATATCTTTTCAATCACATCTTTTTTCAAAATTAACTCTCAATCATATCTTTTTTATTTCTAATTTCAAAATCTTTTTCAAAAATCACTTAATTTCTTTCCCAATCTTAATTTTCGAAAATCTCAATCAAATTTTCAAATTTCTTTTTATTATTTCAAGATCTTTTTAATTTATTTTCGAAAATTCTTCCCCTCTTATCACATCCTTCTATTTAAGGGACTAACACTCCTCCTCAAGGTGCAATTCGAACTCTATCCCTCTTGATGAGTTTGAATTCTCTTCTATCTACCTCTTCCTTCTATTCTTCTTTTCCTCTGACACCTCAAGGAATCTCTATACTGTGACATAGAGGATTCCCTACTTTCTTGTTCTCTTCTCTGTCATATGAGCAGAAGCAAAGATAAAGGCATACTTGTTTAAACTGATCCTGAACCTGAAAGGACCTTGAAGAGAAAGCTAAGAGAAGCTAAAGCACAACTCTCTCTAGAGGGCCTAACAGAGCTCTTCAAGGAGGAAGAAGCCATGGTAGCCGAAAACAACAATGCCAATAATGCAAGAAAGGTGCTGGGTGACTTTACTGCACCTACTCCCGACTTCTATGGGAGAAGCATCTCAATCCTTGCCATTGGAGCAAACAATTTTGAGCTTAAGCCTCAATTAGTTTCTCTAATGCAACAAAATTGCAAGTTTCATGGACTTCCATTGGAAGATTCTCATTAGTTCTTAGCTGAATTCTTGCAAATCTGTGACACTGTCAAGACCAATGGGGTTGACCCTGAAATCTATAGACTTATGCTCTTCCCTTTTGCTGTAAGAGACAGAGCTAGGACATGGTTGGACTCACAACCTAAAGAAAGCCTAAACTCTTGGGAAAAGCTAGTCAATGCCTTCTTGGCAAAGTTCTTTCCACCTCAAAAATTGAGTAAGCTTAGAGTGGAAGTCCAAACCTTCAGACAGAAGGAAGGTGAATCCCTCTATGAAGCTTGGGAAAGATACAAGCATTTAATTAGAAGGTGCCCTTCTGACATGCTTTCAGAATGGAGCATCATAGGTATCTTCTATGATGGTTTGTCTGAACTATCCAAGATGTCATTGGACAGCTCTGCTGGAGGATCTCTTCATCTGAAGAAGATGCCTGCAGAAGCTCAGGAACTCATTGAAATGGTTGCAAATAACCAATTCATGTACACTTCTGAAAGGAATCCTGTGAATAATGGGACAACTCAGAAGAAAGAAGTTCTTGAGATTGATACTCTGAATGCCATATTGGCTCAGAATAAAATATTGACCCAACAAGTCAATATGATTTCTCAGAGTCTGTCTGGAATGCAAGTAGAAACAGGCAGTACTAAGGAAGCTTCCTCTGAAGAAGAAGCTTATGATCCTGAGAACCCAGCAATGGAAGAGGTGAATTACATGGGAGAACCCTATGGAAACACCTATAATCCTTCATCGAGAAATCATTCGAATCTCTCATGGAAGGATCAACAGAGACCTCAATAAGGTTTCAACAACAATAATGGTGGAAGAAACAGGTTTAGCAATAGCAAGCCTTTTCCATCATCTTCTCAGCAACAGACAGAGAATTCTAAGCAGAGCCACTCTGACTTAGCAACCATTGTCTCTGATCTAATCAAAACCACTCAAAGTTTCATGACTGAAACAAGGTCCTCCATTAGAAATTTAGAGGCACAAGTGGGTCAGCTGAGTAAGAAAATTACTGAACTCCCTCCTAGTACTCTCCCAAGCAATACAGAAGAGAATCCAAAAAGAGAGTGCAAGGCCATAAACACGTCTCACATGGCCGAACCTGGAGAGGAGGAAGAGGCAGTGATTTCCACTAAAGAAGACCTCAATGGACGTCCACTGACCTCCAAGGAGTTCCCTAATGAGGAACCATGGGAATCTGAGGCTCACACTGAGACCATAGAGATTCCATTGAATTTACTTCTGCCATTCATGAGCTCTGATGAGTATTCTTCCTCTGAAAAGGATGAAGATGTTACCGAAGAGCAAGTTGCTAAGTACCTTGGAGCAATCATGAAACTAAATGCCAAGTTGTTTGGTAATGAGACTTGGGAGGATGAACCTCCATTGCTCATCAAAGAACTGGATGACTTGACTAGGCAGAAATTACCTCTTAAGAGACAAGACCCAGGAAAATTCTAAATCCCTTGTACCATAGGCACCATGACCTTTGAGAAGGCTCTGTGTGACCTGGGGTCAAGTATAAACCTTATGCCTCTCTCTGTAATGGAGAAGCTAGGGATCATTGAGGTACAAGCTGCTAGAATCTCACTAGAGATGGCAGATAATTCAAAGAAATAGGCTTATGGACTTGTAGAGGATGTCTTGGTAAAGGTTGAAGGCCACTACATCCCTACTGACTTCATAATCCTAGAGATTGGGAAGTGCATGGATGAATCCATCATCCTTGGCAGACCCTTCCTAGCCACAGCAAAAGTTGTGATTGATGTTGACAGAAGAGAATTGATCATTCAAGTGAATGAAAACTCCCTTGTGTTTAAAGCTCAAGGATATCCCTCTGTAACCATGGAGAGGAAGCATGAAGAGCTTCTCTCAATACAGAGTCAAACAGAGCCCCCACAGTCAAACTCTAAGTTTGGTGTTGGGAGGCCACAACCAAACCTTAAGTTTGGTGTTGAACCCCCACATTCAAACTCTAAGTTTAGTGTTGGGAGGTTCCAACATTGCTCTGAACATCTGTAAGGCTCCATGAGAGCCCACTGTCAAGCTATTGACATTAAAGAAGCACTTGATGGGAGGCAACCCAATCTTTAATTATCTATGTTAAATTTCTATTTTCTTTTGTTATTTTATGTTTTCTGTAGGTTGATGATCATGTGAAATCACAAAAACAATTGAAAAAGCAAAAACATAATTAAAAACAGAACACCCTGGAGGAGAAACTTACTGGCATTTAAACGCCAGTAAGGGTAGCAGAATGGGCGTTAAACGCCCAATCTGGCACCATTCTGGGCGTTTAACGCCAGAAATGGGCACCAGACTGGCGTTTAACACCAGGAATGGGCAAGAAGCTGGCGTTAAACGCCAGAAATGGGCAGCAGCCTGGTGTTTAACGCCAGAATTGGCAGAAAGGGGCATTTTTGCACGCCACTTGGTGTAGGGATGAGATATCCTTGACACCTCAGGATCTGTGGACCCCACAGGATCCCCACCTACCCCACCTCTCTCTCTCTTCTTCACCCATTCACCAATCACCTCAATACCTCTTCCCCAAAAACCCCTCACCTATCAAATCCCACCATTCTCTTCACCACTCACATCCATCCATCATAAAACTCCACCTACCTCACCATTCAAATTCAAACCACTTTCCCACCCAAACCCACCCATAATGGCCGAAACCTAACCCTCTCTCCACTCCTATATAAACCCATCTTCACTTCTTCATTTTCACATAACCTAAATACTACTTCTCCCCCTTGGCCGAAACACAAAGCCCCCTCTATCTCCTCTATTTCTTCTTCTTCTACTCTCTTCTTTCTTCTTTTGCTCGAGGACGAGCAACCTGCTAAGTTTGGTGTGGTAAAAGCTAAAGCTTTTTATTTTTCCATAACCATTTATGGCACCAAAGGCCGGAGAAACCTCTAGAAAGAGGAAAGGGAAGGCAAAAGCTTCCACCTCCGAGTCATGGGAGATGGAGAGATTCCTCTCAAGGGTGCATCAAGACCACTTCTACGAAGTTGTGGCCAAGAAGAAGGTGATCCCCGAGGTCCCTTTTAAGCTCAAAAAGGGTGAATATCCGGAGATCCGACATGAGATCCGAAGAAGAGGTTGGGAAGTTCTCACCAACCCCATTCAACAAGTCGGGATATTAATGGTTCAAGAGTTTTATGCCAATGCATGGATCACCAAGAACCATGATCAAAGTGTGAACCCGGACCCTAAGAATTGGCTTACATTGGTTTGGGGGAAATGCTTAGATTTTAGTCCGAAAAATGTAAGGTTGGCATTCAACTTGCCCATGATGCAAGGAGATGCACACCCATACACTAGAAGGGTCAACTTTGATCAAAGGTTGGACCAAGTCCTCATAGACATCTGTGAAGAGGGCACTCAATGGAAGAGAGATTCAAGAGGAAAGCCGGTTCAACTAAGAAGGCATGACCTCAAGCCCATGGCTAGGGGATGGTTGGAGTTCATCCAACGCTCGATCATTCCCACTAGCAACCGGTCTGAAGTTACTATAGACCGGGCTATCATGATCCATAGCATCATGATTAGGGAGGAAGTAGAAGTTCATGAAGTTATATCCCAAGAACTCTACAAGGTGGCGGACAAGTCCTCTACTTTGGCAAGGTTAGCCTTCCCTCATCTCATTTGTCACCTCTGCAATTCAGCTGGAATTGACATAGAGGAAGACATCCTCATTGATGAGGATAAGCCCATCACTAAGAAAAGGATGGAGCAAACAAGAGATCACACTCATGGACAAGAGCATGAGGACGCTCCTCATCATGAAATCCCTGAGATGCCTCAAGGGATGCATTTTCCTCCACAAAACTATTGGGAGCAAATCAACACCTCCTTGGGAGAATTAAGTTCCAATATGGGACAACTAAGGGTGGAGCACCAAGAGCATTCTATCCTCCTCCATGAAATTAGAGAAGACCAAAGAACCATGAGAGAGGAGCAACAAAGGCAAGGAAGAGACATTGAGGAGCTCAAGCACTCCATAAGATCTTCAAGAGGAAGAACAAGCCGCCATCAGTAAGGTGGACCCGTTCTTTAATCTCCTTGTTCTTTATTTTCTTTTTTTCAAATTTTTATGCTTTATGTTTATTTATGTTTGTGTCTTTATTACATGATCATTAGTGTCTAAGTGTCTATGTCTTAAAGCTATGAAAATGAATCCATCACCTTTCTTAAATAAAGAGTGTTTTAATTGAAAAGGAAAAGAAGTGCATGAATTTCAAATTTTAAAACTGTTTAGTTATTTTGATGTGGTGGCAATACTATTGTTTTTCTGAATGAATGTTTGAACAATGCATATTTTTTTTTTGAATTTGTTGATTCATGAATGTTAAAATTGTTGGCTCTTGAAAGAATAATGAAAAAGGAGAAATGTTATTTGATAAGCTGAAAAATCATAAAATTGATTCTTGAAGCAAGAAAAAGCAGTGAAAAGCTTGCAATATATATATATATATATATATATATATATGCGAAAAAAATGCGAAAAAAAAGAAAAGAAAAAAAAGAGAAAGAAAAAAAAAGAGCAAGCAGAAAAAGCCAATAGCCCTTTAAACCAAAAGGAAAGGGTGATAAAAAGGATCCAAGGCTTTGAGCATCAGTGGATAGGAGGGCCCACAGGAATAAAATCCTGGCCTAAGCGGCTAAACCAAGCTGTCCCTAACCATGTGCTTGTGGCGTGAAGGAGTCAAGTGAAAACTTGAGACTGAGCAGTTAAAGTCGTGGTCCAAAGCAAAAAGAGTGTGCTTAAGAGCTCTGGACACCTCTAATTGGGGACTCTAGCAAAGCTGGGTCACAATCTGAAAAGGTTCACCCAGTTATGTGTCTGTGGCATTTAAGTATCCAGTGGTAATACTGGAAAACAAAATGCTTAGGGTCACGGCCAAGACTCATAAAGTAGCTGTGTTCAAGAATCAACATACTTAACTAGGAGAATCAATAACACTATCTGGATTCTGAGTTCCTATAGAAGCCAATCATTCTGAATTTCAAAGGATAAAGTGAGATGCCAAAACTGTTTAGAAGCAAAAAGCTAAAAGCCCCGCTCATCTAATTAATACTGATCTTCATAGATGTTTTTGGAATTCATTGTACATTCTATTCTTTTTATCCTATTTGATTTTTAGTTGCTTGGGGACAAGCAACAATTTAAGTTTGGTGTTGTGATGAGCGGATAATTTATACACTTTTTGGCATTGTTTTTAGTATGTTTTTAGTATATTTTAGTTAGTTTTTATTATGTTTTTATTAGTTTTTAAATAAAAATCACTCTTCTGGACTTTACTATGAGTTTGTGTATTTTTCTGTGATTTCAGGTATTTTCTGGCTGAAATTGAGGGACCTGAGCAAAAATCTGATTCAGAGGCTGAAAAAGGGCTACAGATGCTGTTGGATTCTGACCTCCCTTCACTCGAAGTGAATTTTCTGGAGCTACAGAAGCCCAATTGACGTGCTCTCAATTGCGTTGGAAAGTAGACATCCTGGGCTTTCCAGCAATATATAATAGTCTATACTTTGCCCGAGATTTGATGGCCCAAACAGGCGTTCTAATTCAGCTCAAGAATTCTGGCGTCAAAACGCAAGAACTGGCACAAAAGCTGGAGTTAAATGCCCAAACTGGCACAAAAGCTGGCGTTTAACTCCAAGAAAAGTCTCTACATGTGAAAGCTTCAATGCTCAGCCCAAGCACATACCAAGTGGGCCCGGAAGAAGATTTCTGCATTAATTACCTATTTCTGTAAACCCTAGGCTACTAGTTTTCTATAAATAGGACCTTTTCCTATTGTATTTTCATCTTGGTTCTTCTGGTTCCCTCTCTGGGGCCGAAGCCAATGACCACCATTATCACTTTTGTATTTTCAACGGTAGAGTTTCTACACACCATATATTAAGGTGTGGAGCTCTGCTGTTCTTCATGAATTAATGCAAAGTACTACTGTTTTTCTTTTCAATTCACGCCTACTTCTTCTCTAAGATATTCATTCGTTCTTCAACTTGATGAATGTGATGATCCGTGACACTCATCATCATTCTCACCTATGAACATGTGCCTGACAACCACCTCTATTCTACTAGCAATGGCTTGAATGCGTATCTCTTGGGTTTCTAATCTAAGATTGGAACCTTCGTGGTATAGGTTAGAATTATTGGCGGCCATTCCTGAGATCCGGAACGTCTAAACCTTGTCTTTGGTATTCTGAGTAGGATCTGGGAAGGGATGACTGTAACGAGCTTCAAACTCGCGATTGTTGGGCGTGTGACAGACGCAAAAGGATCAATGGATCCTATTCCAACATGATCGAGAACCGACAGATGATTAACCGTGCGGTGACAGCACATTTGGAACATTTTCACTGAGAGGACGGGAAGTAGCCATTGACAACGGTGATGCCCAACATAAAGCTTGCCATGGAAAGGAGTATGAATGATTGGATGAAGGCAATAGGAAAGCAGAAGTTTAGGGGGGAACAAAGCATCTTCATACGCTTATCTGAAATTCTCACCAATGAATTACATAAGTATCTCTATATTTATTTTATGTTTTATTTATCTTTTAATTATCAATCCTCTATAACCATTTAAATCCGCCTGACTGAGATTTACAAGATGACCATAGCTTGCTTCAAGCCGACAGTCTCCGTGGGATCAACCCTTACTCACGTAAGGTATTACTTGGACGACCCAGTGCACTTGCTGGTTAGTTGTGCGGAATTGTGACAAAGTGTGATTCACGTTTGAGAGCTCCAAGTCTTTGGCGCCATTGTTGATGATCACAATTTCATGCACCACTTGTGCACTTCTATTTATTTTAGGTAGCATTCGACTGGATTTGATGGAGTTTCTGCAGCACAAGAATTAAAGGAGATGGCAGCGAGGAGCGACGCGTACGCATGACTGACGCGTGCGCGTGACTGACGCGTACGCGTGATTTGAAGATTTGCTCAGCGACGCGTACGCGTGACACGCGAAGAAGACCATCGATGCGTACACGTGACTGACGCGTACGCGTGACATGCGCCACGTGCAGAAAACGCAGAAAAACACTTGGGGGATTTCTGGGCTGTTTGACCCAGTTTACAGCCTAGAAAACATAGATTAGAAGCTGCAGAATGGACGAAACAAGTGGTCCACACCCATCAACTGAAGACTTGCTGATTATTCAAATTTAAATTCAAATCTTAATTTTAGGAAAAGATATTATTTAATTTTAGAAATTAGATTTTAAATTTATTAGGATTAGATATAAAAGGAAGAAAACTTTTCTTCCCTAGGGGGATTCTATTTGAATTTACATTTCGTATTTTTACAGTTTATCAGAATCCTTATTTTCTTCTCTGAACCATGAGCAACTAATCCTCCATTGTTAAGGTTAGGAGCTCTGTCTATTTCTATGGATTGATTTTATTGCTTTTTTCTATTTTAATTCATGTATGAATTTATAATTTAAGAATTATTTTCGCTCTTTATCTTATGAATTTGGGTGGAACGGAAGTATGACCCTCTTTCTATTTGAGTTCTTGTATAACTTGGAAAAGCTCTTTACTTGAACAACAGCTTGAAAACATATTCTCCTAAATTTTAATTATCTGGATTTAACGGGATACTTGACATATAATCCTTTTATTTTTGGGTAATTAGAGTTTTTGTGGCATATAAACTGGAATTGATCATCACCCTCTAATTGGAATTAACTGACCAAGGAATTGGCAGTTGATAAATTTTAGAGGAGACTAGAAAGGTCTAAGGAATTAGGGTCTAGTCACATATAGTTTGCCATAAATTAAATCCTACATGATCAAAATAGTTAGTAAGAAAAGTTAATCCGGAAAAATAGATAACTCTGAAACCTTAACTGTTTTCTCCATATTTTACTCCCAATTAATTTACCTGCCTTTCTTCAATATTCTTTATATTGTTTAATGTCTTTTAAACTCCCAAACATTACTTTCTGTTTGTCTGACTAAGCCAATCACCCAATTATTGTTGCTTGATCCATCAATCCTCGTGGGATTGACCCTCACTCACCTGAAGTATTACTTAGTACGACCCGATGCACTTGCCGGTTAGTTGTGGTTAGAAATTCCGCACCAGACCATGAGAAATCTTTGGGCATATCATCTTTTCTCAACTTATTTATAATCCATACATATTCATTGAGTAAGCAACGTGAGGTATAAGAAGAAGACTTTGAACTGAATGGAGGAAGAGAAGAAACTAATGGTGTTCCTATTTACATAGCTATTTTTTCATGAAACAAAAGGACTTGGTGAAGCTGATTCTTCCTCCGCCTAGCTTTAGGGATGGCTGGATCTTAACTTTCTCTTTACTTTACCTATTAACCTAAAGAATGGTAGTGATGAGACGAAGAGAAGGTGCTCTTGTCTTTCTCTTACTCTCGCTGCTTACTCACTCACTCACTCACTACTCACGGTGATTACTTCCTATCTTGCTCTTCCCTTCTTGTTCTTAAATTTCACTTAATCAAGGATTATTATATGTTGAAATAAGGTGGGATAAAAGGATATTATGTTGCCACCAATGTTACACTTATTTAGTTGCATGTTCACCATTATTAATTACTCACAAAAAATAAATCTGATTGCTTGCCTAACTCTTGGAGGGAATTCGGCCAGCACAATGAGAGTAGAGAGAGTGTAGTTAAGTGTGGTTTAGTAGAGAAAGAATGGTTAAGTTAGAGAAGAGAGAAAGAGTGATTAAAAAGTATAATCATGTATTATTTTTTAGATGATGTATACATCTTTCTTTGATTAATTCATCATAGGATGAATTAAAGATGTGGTGATTAATCAAGACAAGTGATTAACTTGTGGTAAAGATTAATCTAGAAAGAGAAATTAACTAACCGTGGTTAAGGTTTAAACACTGTTTTTTGCCATTGGAATTTCAAATAGAGAAAATTCACTGACATAGTGAGTAACACTGTCATGTAATCTTTCAGCTTCAAAACACATTTATTACAAAACCACGGTGTTGAAAAACAAGTTCTTATAATCTCTTCTTTGTACCCTCTAGTTCTTTATCTACTTTTTTATCTTTTGCATTATCTAATTATCTATGTCTCTCTTGGGTGCTTATGATTAAAGGTAATTCTTAGAGTTTGTGAATTCTTGTCACAGAATTTTCAAGAAATAATTCTGCGAAGAATCGGAGTGTTATATGTGACCTAAAAGAATCTATGGTCAAGATTTTTCAAAAAAAAGGTTACCTAAATGAGCCTATGGTCACGATTTTTGAGGATGACCTAAAGAGATTTATGGTCACAGTTTTAAAGAGTGACTTAAAAGGGTCTATGGTCATGATTTTGGAGGAGACCTAAAAAGTGATCAATGATCACGATTTTGAAGAGTGATCTACAAGATTCTATGGTCACGGTTTTAAGAAAAGGTGACCTAAAAGGGGTCTATGGTCACGGTTTTAGAGGGTGATCTAAAGGGATTTATGATCACGGTTTTAAAGAGTGACCTAAAAAGGGTGACCTAAATGGAACTATGGTCACAGTTTTAAAGAGTGGCCTAAAAAGGTCTATGGACACGATTTTACACAAGGATGACATAAAAGGGGTCTGTGGTCATGATTTTAGAGGGTGACCTAAAGGGATCTATGGTCATAGTTTTGAAGAGTGATCTAAAAAGGTCTATGGTCATAGTTTTACAAAAGGGTGACCTAAAAATAATCTATGGTCACAGTTTCAAAATGTGACCTAAAGAGATCAATAGTCACAGTTTAAAAGAGTGATTTAAAAGGGTCTATAGTGACGGTTTGATGAAAATGATGATCTAAAAAGGATCTATAACCATGATTTTATTGCGTTACCTAAAGGAATCTATTTGATATTAATTAATGTTTTGACAAATAAAAATTTTATGTGTTTTTAAAATAATTTATTAAGTTAATTTTTTCATAAATTACTTC
>NC_029786.2:33286138-33294686 GCF_000816755.2 Arachis ipaensis | reverse complement strand
GTTTTATTCGTTTCTTTTAAAAATTTAATTCTCTTTTATTTATGATTTATTTTATTAATTTAAGAATTTTATTTTAAAAAATTCATTTATTAAAACTAATTAAAATATCGTATAAGTAGTAAGTATTGGAAATTAGGTTTCAGTTTCACCTAGAGACTCACATCCCCTCCCTTCCTTCTGCCCTCTTTACCATTGTGATTCCCTTCTCTCTCGCAGTCGTAGCACAGGGCAGGAGGCAAGGTCGTAAGCCGTAGCGGCTTAGAGTATTGGCGGCGGCAACCACTGCTTCTGCCTTTCTCCCTTGCATCGACATCCTGGCTCTCTCTCCCAGATGCATGTCTTTCTCTCCCTTATAGTTGTGAAGGTGTTCTTTCTCTCTCTCAGTCTCTCTTTCTCCTCTCTCTTTCCCCTCTCAGGTCTACATCAGACGGCGGTGAGGTACCCCTTTCTCTCCTCCTGATCTTCGATTGATGTTTGATGATTCTGTTGGATGAATATGTTATTGATTACTAATTTATTGAGTTTTTTGTTAGTGATTATTGATTATACTAATTATGTCCTCTGTTATTTAGTTACTAATTATTGATTTTGATCTCTATTATTTTGTTATTCTGATCTCTATTATTTATTTATTGTTATTGATTTTATAGTGTTTTTTATTATTATTATTATTATTATTATTATTATTATTATTATTATTATTATTATTATTATTATTATTATTAATTTACTTTTTGATCTAGTTACTGATTTAGATATTGTTATGTATTTTAGGTTTGAGTTATGGATTCAATGAGGGATAATTCTTTCTCTGTAGAAGTTAATGTTGGGAATTTAACACAAAATTTGAAGCTACAAAAGACATTATGGAATATGGATTTGTCATTATGCTAGATTTTATTTAATTCGTCATTCAACTATTTGAACTTTTTTACTTTATGCTTCTTGTTGCAGCTGTTAAGTGGGATTGCTTTGCCTGTGTACTCTAAATTCAAGGCATTAGAAAATAGAGATCAAAATGCTCAACGAAAGTGTCTTTTCTACTTGGTAGGTACCATTTTTTTACATATATTTGCACCACCTCCTAAATTTCTACAAGTTATCATATCTTAAATAATGGTTGATTCACTAGAAGAAATTACTGGAATAGCGACTGATTTAACGACCGATATTTTTTGAAATTCAGTTGCTATTAGCTTAGTGACCGATTTAGTGACCGATTCTGGTAGTCGCTAAAAGCTTGGTCGCTAAATTCAAAATAGCGGCCAATGTTGGTCGCTAATATTTAGTGACTGATTTTCAACCAAGGCCACCTAACTCATACTAAATAATTCCGGTCGCTAAATCGGTCGCTAACAAAATCTATTTCTAAATAGGAACCAATATTTCGATTGCTAAATCAGTCACTGAGGTATTCGGTCCCTAAATGGCGACCAATATTTTGGTTGCTAAATCGATCGCTAATTTTTTGATCTCTAAATCAGTTACTACTGCTGCTTCCTAATTATGAATTTTAACTAAATTTCGCATATATCACTACTAAAACTTAATTTTTAAATATAATTCTAATTCAACAAAATATATAAATAATCAAAGATAGATAATTATTTATTAGGATCAAATGCCAACAATTATTGAAAATAAAAATGATGGAAAAAGTGAAATCATACAAAGATGATATGGAAAATGGATTATAATATAAATAAATTTATATTTATATATACTACATATATGTATTGAAAAAAATGAAGGTACAAACAAATCCATACAAATGCAACAAATTATATTTATGTATACTACATATATGTGATGCTGCCATCTTTGATCAATGATAATGACCTCTTCAGCTTCCTCCTCCTCTCTTCTTCATTCTCATCACCACAATGTGACAGCTTCAATATCACGTCTATTTTGTTGCTGCACTTCTTCTTCTCCTCAGTATAAACCCTCTAAAATAATAAGAGCAAACAATGAATAAGACCATATCACATATTGAAGATAGATTATAATTAAGACTAAAATAGAAATAACAAACTATGAAAATAGTTTCCATCATGATCAATAGAGTAATCCTATTCCTTACCATTATACATACATGGAGCCAGCAGCAGGTTCCTACCATTGCATGCTTTTGGTGCAGCAGAACACGGTAGTATCAATATTTTCAACAATTTTCAAAGACCAATCCCTTATGGTTATGGTGGTACTATGACAGAACAACCGAGAATTGAGCCACATATTCTGCTGGAGTACCTTAAGGAGATGGAATGGAGACTCCAACGAGATCCTACATACATGGGAAATTAACACTTCCTCATATGAAACTCTCATTGCATGTTTCCATAATTGTAATATAGGCATCCTAATTGATAATTATATCAGTGTGACTAGTTTCAGGACTTGAACCCATGATCTTGACGGCACACAGAGACGACCCGACTGTTTCTCCAGGACTTAAATAAACACTTGAATATAAAAAAAAGATCTGCACAAATTTCTTTGTTTAGAAACTAGAGTGGTTGGTATTGGATATCTGAGAAACACTGCTATAAAAAATTTAAATCTTAATTGCATAAGATTGTAAAGTGATGGAAATGGTGAAAGATAAAAACTAATTTGCACTTATGCTGCAGATACCTCATTCTTGCTCCAATCATCATAGGCAATGCACACAATTGGAAACTTCTTTTACACCCAACCCCATCTGTGATCCAACCACTAAAAAGAGACCCAAAAAAGCACCTCTTAAATAGGTACTNTAGGGAAATCGTTAGTTTGGAATTTCTCAAAAATAATCTCGTCAAAGTATAGATCCAAACCGATAGATAACCCTCAATAAAAGTTTAATTTGTTTGTCACGTATGTAAACCAATAAAAATCGAGAGTATTTAAACCTCAGGTCGTCTCTCAAGGAATTGCAGGAAAGTGTGCATATTATTGGTTATGAGTATACGGGGGTGGTTTGCGGATAAAGAGGCAAGAAAGTAAAATGACAAGAAAGTAAAACTACCACTAAGATAATAGAAATGCTAAAAGATATTCATGGAAATGATCAAGAGTTAAGCTTTCCCATCTTGTATTATTGACCACAACATGGTAATTACAAAGAGTTAATTCCACTTAGTTTTCCTCTAACATCGGAGGGTTAAGCCAAGTGGACATAATTAATTCTAAAATCAACTAACAACCCTAAATTACCAATGACACTGGACATCAATGATATCAATGTACCTAAGTCCTCAATCTCAAGCCAAGAGTATAAAAATCTACTCTAAAATCCACCCAAGCATTTTATCAAACACTTAGAAGGTATAAAAGAAAAGTATAGTAAAATTGCAATAATAATAAAATCTACAACTACCAAATGCAAGATAGCAATGATAACAACTCAAATAAACATCAATAACATAAAAATATCAAAATTGCATTAAATGAAAATCAAAATCAACAAGGGTTCATAAACATAAAAGTGACCAAAATGAGAAATTAACAAGAACTAAGAAAATTAAAGCAATGGAACAAGGAAAAGTAAAGGAAACTAAATCAGAACAAGTAATTAAACCTAAATCTAAGACGAGATAAATCTACCTTAATTCTAGAGAGAAGAGAGAGCTTCTCTCTCTAGAATATAACCTAGAGCATGGCTAAAACTATTCTAATTTCTCTCCCTTGTTCTTTCTTGAATTCGGCCTTAAATACTTCAGAAATGAGTTGGATTTGGGCTTGGATGGGCTCAGAAATCGCCCCCAGTGTGTTTCCTTAAATGAGGTCAAGTGCCAAGTGTCACGCGTACATGTCGTTAGACAAATCTCCACTCACGCGTACGCATGAATCATGCATACGCGTGCCCATAAATTTCTCCAAATCCTTATTTCTTCATGAATTCTCCATTTTGCATGCTTTTTCTTCCCTTCTTTGATCCAATCCTTGCCTCCTAAGCCTGAAATCACTAAACAAATACATCAAGGCATCGAGTGGAATCAAAGTGAATTAAATTTAGCGAATTAAGAGCCTAAAAAGCATGTTTTCACTCTAAAGCACAATTTAAGGAGAAATTCACAAAACTATGCTATTTCAGTGAATAAATGCAAGATAAGTTGTTAAAATCCACTCAATTCAGTCCAAAATTTACCATAAAATTGTGGTTTGTCAACCTTCATCAACATAAAAAGCAAAGAAAATAGAGAAATATTCACATTCAGAACATGAGAGTGAGCATTAATATTAATCAAACAAATACAAGGAAGTACCTTCAGCTATTGTATTCCCACTAAAGTAAAGATCTTCAAAAATGCTCTCTAAGGTTTCATTGACTACTCTACATAACCAATAATATAGCAAGAAGGTAATTAAATAATTTCACATACATAAGAGATATAAAGCTTATTCAAGCTTCAATATAGAAGAGCATACCCAATATGGTAGCCATATAAGAATGAAGATAGAGAAGCCACTACAACATGCCGCAAAGATCACCGCCAAGGTTTTACATTTGGTAAACGCACTGAAGCTTGAAATAAAATTTTTTATGTTAGTGATTGATAAACCCATATTTTATGATATATTTTGTGCTTAATCTGAGTGATTTATTCAATCCTTCACCCACTTATTCATATTAATTGCATGGTTTTGCTTTCCCTTCCTTATTATGTGATGTATGTGAAAAACATGTTTCCTATGCTTAAAAATAATTATTTTGATTACCCTTTATTTCCATTCGATGCTGTGATTCGTGTGTTGAGTAGTTTCAGATCTTCTAAGGCAGGAATGACTTAAAGGATGGAAAGGAAACATACAAAAATGGAAGGAAAGCACAAAACAGGGTTTTTCAAGAAACTGGAAGCCACGCGATCGCATGGGCGACGCGGCTGCATGCCAGCACGAAAAGGCATTGACGCGGCCGCATGACTGACGCGACCGCGTGACAAGGAAAACTCCGAATGACGCGACCGCGTGACCTACGCGGACGCGTGACAGAGGCCACGCACCAGAAATTGCAGAAAACGCTCATAGCGAATTCTGAAGCCCTTTTTGGCCCAAATCCAAGTCCAGAAGGCATAGACCAGAGGTTATGAAGTGGGGAAATGAATTCATTCAAGGAGAGTCTCCAATTAGTTAGTTTTCCATGATTTAGATTTAGTTTTGAGAGGGAGATTCTCTCCTCTCTCTTTAGGATTAGGATTTAGATTTAGGATTTTATGCGCTTTCAGGATTATCTCTTTTTATCAGGTTCAGTATTCCTTTTTATTATTTTCCCAATTTTATTTATGAATTCTTCTATGTTACAGATTACTCTTTGAATTAATGTTATTTGAGGTATTTCAGTTTATTATTGCTTTCTTTTATTTACATTATTGTTATTCCCATCTGAAGACATTTTTATTCCAGTAGATTTACTTTTCTCCTTTTGGTCTTGCTTAAGAAATCAGTAACTCAGGAGTTATCAAAATCAAGCATGATTGATAATTGTTATCTTTGCTAATTGAACTGAACTTCTATAATCCCAATCTTTCCTTAGGGATTAACTAGGATTCGAAGATCAAACTAATTAGTCACTTGACCTTTCTTTACTTTAAGTAAAGACTAATTGAGTGGAATTAAGATTCAATTTTCATCATCATTGATAAGGATAACTAGGATAGGACTTCTAATTTCTCATACCTTGCCAAAAGTGTGTTTTACAGTTATTTATTTAAATTACAGTCTTTTATTTATTTCAATTGCAATTTAAGTTACTTGTTCCTCATCTTAAAAAACCCCAAATCACAATTTTCATAACCAATAATAAGAACATACTTCCCTGCAGTTCCTTGAGAAGACGACCCGAGGTTTAAATACTTCGGTTATCAATTTATTTAGGGGTTTGTTACTTGTGACAACCAAAACATTTGTAAGAAAGGTTGATTGCTTGGTTTAGTAACTATACTTGCAACGAGAGTTTACTATAACTTCTAAACCATCAATCACTAGTTCTTTCAAACTGGCGCCGTTGCCGGGGAATTGAAATCGTGTGCCTTATTATTGGTTATTGTAAATATTTTTTTCTTTTTTTATTTGTTTTTATTTTCTTCTTTTATCTTCATTAGGTACTATGAATTCTCACCCCTCTCGCTTTGAGTTTGGTTCTAATTTTGTTGAAAGGAATGAAAGTTATAACAGGAACATGCATCAAGGTCAGAGCAATCAAAGATGGATGGAGCCAAGAGGATCTAATCAACCCTTTTGGCAGCAACACCCTCCAAGATATCATGGACAAAGACCATTCTACAATGCATACCAAGGCAATGGATATGGTGGACAACCTCGTAGTTACCAACAAGCCCCACCCTATGCTTATAGGCCATCCTCTCAACACAACCTTGAACCACCACACTGACAAGCTCCTTTTCACCATTCGCCACCATATAATCCTCATTTATCCCGATTTCAATCCAATTACTCCCAAACACCACCACTTCCCAATGTACCACGTCCAAATCCATCACCCCGAGAATCAGAAGTTCCCCTCAAGGGAACAGTAGATCAACTTCAAACAACCCTTCATCAACTGGAGCAAGCAATAAGTCAATTATCTTCTAGACGTTCGAACATTCAAGGGCCTTCCAGAGCCCCATGTGGGCAATCTAATGAAAGGCGTAGCATGAAGGAGATATTAGAAACTCCAGTGGACAAGACAGAGCATGACTTCGTACTAGAACAAGCAGAGGAAGCTATCATTATACAAGAAGAAGAGTTGGTTGAAGACTTAGGAGACGCTGAACTTCCATGGGAACCCAGAGTTGTGGAGAATTCTGTCAAAGCCGTTACAATTGATGCTAAAGAGGATAGTGTACAACCCCCAAAGCAAGTCTCTTATGAAGAACTAGATGGAATGACCCAAGAAGCAAATTCTCTTGATGATGATAGTCACAAGTCCAGTTCTTCTAGTAATGAACTTGCATCCGCGAGTGAATTCTCTGAGATCAAAGAATCTTCCCCAAGCGAGTACGAAGATGATACGGAGGTAGATTTTTCCCAACCTCCCGTTTATGACTTGAGTGACGAGGAAGACATAGAAGGCTTTGATCAAGACATGGATACATTTAAAGAATCTTGCAAAGAAGTGAAGAATTTCATAGAAGAGCACAAGGGAGTAAAACTCACAGAACCACTGGAACCACCTATCCCGAGGCCATTACCACCCAATACAAGCTTCAAGTGGGTACAATCTTTAACCTTTAGCTTTATTTTTCCACTTGAATATGGTTTGCTTGAAACAGATGGCCAGCTTAGAGCTCTCTACGGCTTTAAGAGTAAAAGGGAAATGGCTCGTACTCAGAGCTGGTGCACAAGGTTCAATAAGGTTCCACGCTTCGACTCGAAGTGTGCGGATTGGCATCATGATCTATCAAATGGATCTCGGAAAACGTTTGGTTATTCTGGTGAGAATCTAATTTCTAAACTGTCCGGATGGAAAAATATAGATGAAGACGAAGGCGGATTTAAAAGCCAAGTTTGGGATCCGAAAATCTATTCTGACACTCGTCACCCCGGGAGCCTGAGAATCTATTTGAAGCTTCTCAGAAGCTTTACATGCCTAGTTTGGGACCCCGGAGGCTATTGGCATTCCAAGCGTTGGTGGAGATTTCTGGATGAATTTAAGCACAAGCCACCATAACAGGAAGCTCATCCAATGTCCAACTTAAGGACTTTAACTAAAAGTGCTAGGTGGGAGACAACCCACCATGGTATGATCGTTCCTTTTTTCAATTTTAATTTTATTCCATTTTGTTTATTTTTGAGTTTTATTTTATTTTACTTCATTGAACCTGGAATCATGCATAACATTCATATTAGCATTGCGTTCTGCATTTTGCACAAAAAAAAAAGAGGGTGTGCGACGCAACCGCATCATTCATGCGATCGCGTCAAGTTACGAAAAACACTTCCCACGTGACCGCGTCATTCACGCGGCCGCGTGATCTGGAGGTCGGTGTAAACATCCAATGACCAGAAAGTTAGGCTGGAATCGTGCGGCCATTATGCGTTTTGCACAAAATGCCAACGCGATCGCGTCCCTAACGCGATCGCGTCACTTGCACAACATCAATCCCATGCGACAGCGTGAGCGACGCGATCGCGTCGCATGGATTGCACAACACCCCAAAAGGAGACAGAGAGTTGCGCTGAAACGATGCTAGAATCGTGCGTTTAGCACAATTTCTAGCGACGCGATCGCATGCCCCAGGCGATCGCGTCATTCGCTCCCTAATCCATTCCATGCGATCACGTGTCCCATGCGATCGCGTCAACCACCATTTCAGCCCAACCACGCGATCGCGTGGATTCAAATTTATAACCCCCCCAGTCACGCGAACCCTACCATTCGCGCCCCCCAAACCCTTCTCCTTCCTCCCTTCTTCTCCAACCACCACCCAGCCACCATCACCGACCGCCGCCACCCCGCCGACCACCCAGACCCCGTCGCCACGCCACCCCCTTCCTCCTTCCCCTTCTTTCTTCTTCTTCCTTCTCCTTCCTCCCTCCACCGCCACTGCCCCCCTCCGCC
>NC_029786.2:33263545-33285715 GCF_000816755.2 Arachis ipaensis | reverse complement strand
CATATTTTTCATATTTTTCTGTTTATGTTCATATTTAGGCTAGTTAGTTATGCATGTTGTAGTGGATTTTAGGTTGTTAGGTAGCCTAGGATGTGGTTAGTGGATTTAGGCCTGTTTAATTGCGCTGTTCGTGTTTCTTGTTTTATAATTTTCGCAATTCTGCTGTTGCTAGATGTTAATAATGTTCATATGCTGTTCTTCAAGTTCATTCTTGTTCATACTCTTTAATTGAAATCTGTTTTCATTCATATGAACTATTCTGATTGTTGTTTATTTTCCGGGACAATCCAATTTCAGCCAAAATGCTGCCCAAATTTTTATAAACTGTTTTTGACTTTCATTCATGTTTTGGTTTTGGCTATTTAAACTCTGATTTACTCTGCTTTTACCAAACCAATTCATGAATGCCAGGGCAAGCTTTCTTATTCTTTTTGATTTCCTGGTTCTTAATCTGCATTTTTGATGTTTAGATTCCAATTTTTACTATTTCTATATCTATCTGAATCATCATCAACTTAATTTCCTTGTTTGGATATGAGTTACCTATAGCTTCTATTTGTGAATGCCTGTTACTTGGAATATAATCATTATGCCACTTACTTTACCCACTTTTTACTAACTCACTAATTTTAACTTCCTAAACTACTTTTCGTTTCTAACCAAACCTAACCTTTCAAAACATTTCTTCTGGTTTTTCACTTTCTTTTAACATTCTAACCAAGGCATGATGATACTTTTTCTAATTAACTTGAACTGAATCTTTAATTCATGCAATTTAAGATTCCGCCATTTCAATTTCTTGTCATTTACTTTTCCCGCCAATTTTACATTCCGCAATTCTCATCTAAATCTTGATTCCGCTCAACTAGAACACACTTCTAATCTGAATTGCTCACTCAACCAATCCTTGTGGGATTCGACCTCACTCTATTGTGAGTTTTTACTTGACGATAACCGGTGCACTTGCCGGAAGGAATTTTGCCGATCGTGCAATTTCCTAAATCGTAGCATAACAAGTTTATGCGCATCAAAGTACATTTTGGATTGTGACATTTTTCTTCTCAGTATTCTAACTCTTATACAATCCTTAATGCAAATTTGCTTAACTCAATCTCCTCTTCTATTGCTCCTTTGCCACTTTGTGTTTCTTTTGATTATTTGCCTATTTGTTTTCTTATTTTTTTATATCCTAGTTTTCTGTCTTTCAAGATGTCTGCCAGCCAAAGAAAAGGAAAAGCAAAGGCTACTACTGGCAAACATAAAAGAGGAGAATCCACTATGTCCATTATGGATATCATGCACGATGACTCCTGGTGGGAGAAAAACTTTACCCCGCAGGAGAAGGCTGACCAGCTACTCCCTGCTACTGATCCAGTAAAGTTTGCAAGCCGATACTGTGAGCTGAAGTATCCGGTATTTGCAACCTCCAGGAACCTCTACCTGGAGAGGACTCTGAAGATCCCAGAAGAACTCTAGCAATACACCTCTGATCAGATCAAACAAAGAGGCTGGTTCTTCCTGGAAAGAAACCTGACTGAGGTCAATGCATCTTGGGTAAGGGATTTCTACTGCAATTACTTCAAGACTTCCCTAGATGCAGTGAACCTAAGAGGGAAGCAGATTCTGGTCACTGAAGAGGCCATAGAGGATGTTCTGAAACTTCTGCCTAAATCTAATCAGTTGGATGGTTATAAAAAAGTTGAGGAGGATATGCGCTTCATGAAGTTTGATTGGGATGCAGTCAAGGCCAGGATAGCCCTTGACCTGATCGTTCCATGGATCATGGGTCAGAACACCACCATGCCAAAGGGAATCAAGCGAATTTACTTAAATGATGAGGCTCGGCTATGGCACCAGATCCTGAGCAATTTTGTCATGCCGAGTACCCATGAGACAGAGATCCCTGCCGCTATGATCACCCTCCTATGGTGTGTGATGAAGGGTAAGGACCTGTACCTGCCACGCTTTATCCGGTACTATATGGCCATGGTCCACGTCCGAGGCACTCTTCCCTTTCCTTATCTGATTACACAGCTAGGCCTTCGAGCTGACGTGCCTTGGGAGGATGCTGATGAAAAGCCATCTGCTGCAAAATGCAAGAAGATTATCCCTCACAGCAGGAACTTTCTGGCTTTGGGCTACAGACCTCCATTCCTCACTGCTACTGTTGAGACAGCCACACCATCTGCCGGCCCTTCTTCTTCCACAGCTACCCCTGCTACCACCACTGCACCTTCACCTACCTCAGAGCCCATCTATCACCTAGTGCACCGCCTATTTCGACGGCTTGACCAGATGGAGCGTCGCAACAAGCGACGCTATGAGCACCTGAAGCTGATGATACGATCTGGCGACATCCCCTCCGAGCCTGACATACCATCTGAGGCATCTGAGGAGGAGGCGGATGATCACGAGGCAGAGACCCATCCACAGAGCGAGGCTGCGCAGGCAGGCACAGAGCAGGCCGCATCACATCAGGAGGCTCCGCTTCAGATTCAGGCTGTAGACCTAGAGATTCCTATCCAGTCAGCACCTCCTCTGCAACAGGCAGATCTTCAGACCACCACCACAGAGACTCCAGCTATCCACCCTTCCAGTGATGACACCCCTTCACACCCTGTTTGAGTGAGCATCAGGGACGATGCTTCTTTTTAAGTGTGGGGAGGTCGCCATCTCTGGCGTATTCTTTTGGTGACCACTACAGACTCTTTCATTTTATTTTGCTATTTTTTTGTATTTTTCTCTTTATTTTTATTTTTATTCTCCCAGTACTTATACATTGCTATTTTCATGTATTTATACTCTATTTTCTGCATTTCACATTTTCAGTTCATATTTTAGCCATTTAGTTTAGTAGCAATTCTAACTTATT
Source organism: Arachis ipaensis (assembly GCF_000816755.2). Classification (NCBI taxonomy): domain Eukaryota; kingdom Viridiplantae; phylum Streptophyta; class Magnoliopsida; order Fabales; family Fabaceae; genus Arachis; species Arachis ipaensis. The sequence continues at coordinate 33,282,843 of NC_029786.2, read as the reverse complement.
AGTTATAGAAATTGTGGATTAATTAGTATAGTTTACCCTTTTTAGCATAGGATAGCTTAGTTTAATTTGAAAATATAAAAAAGAAGTAAACTAGAGACTTGAACATAATAGAAACAACCCACACCTTGTATATATAGCATTATATGTTAGTTAGTTAACAACATTTCATCAAGGAGAAACACAAACTTTAAAGCCATTCAAAATAAATTTTACATTGAGAATAATGGGAACTTTTAATTTTACTTGCATGACATACATAATTGATATATAATTTCTGAGTTAGAGAACACACAGCCTGTGAGTTTTGGGCTTAATTGTATGGTTACATTCAAACCATAATTTTTATTCCTGTGTGTTCTGCCCTTCTTTTTTTTTATTCTGATGTTCTTTACTTTGTTTTAATCTATATGTCAGATTATAGAATAGAAATACATACCAAGAGAGTGATTGAGGCCATTATTTAATTTTAGCTCACTTATCCCAAATTAGCCTACCCTTTACATCACCCTTGTTAGCCCCCTTGAGCCTTTAAATCCCCTCTTATTCTATAAGCCCCAATACTAGCCTTAAGCAGAAAAATAAAATAAAAATCCCAAGTTGGATCCTTGGTTAGCTTAAGATAGAAAGTGTGTAATTGTTTAAGTGTGGGAAACCTATTGGGAACATGGATGATAAAAACAAAAGGTAGAAAAGTTGAAAAGAATAAAATTATTCAAATAAAAATTTTGGGAAGCATGCTCATGTAAAATCAAATAATTGAATTACCATGTGCAATAAAAAAAAATGTGTTATATTTCAGTATTAGAATAAAGGGGATACAAAAAGATTCCCCAAATGCAAAATAAATGCACATGTGACAAAAGTTAAAGTATGAGCATGTAACATCAAAAGTGGGAAAAAGTGGGAACATAGGTAAAGAAGTTTTACTTTACAAAGTATGTATGTTAGGTGAGATCTTAGACTAATCAAGGATTCGCTTAATTAGCTCACTTAGCCTTATACATATACCTTTACCTTTACCTTGGCCCCATTACAACCTTAATTAAAGACCTCATGACTTTTGTATGCCTATATTCTATAATTGTTGATTGGTTAGATGAAGAACAAAGTTATAGAAAGGAAGGATAAAAAGAAGAATAGAATGATTAACCCAATAAACACTGAGTGACTATAGAGTAAACACAAAATCCAGTGAGGGTTCAATAGCTCATTAACATATATCTCTGCTTGAAATTGTCTTGCAAGTTTATAAAATGCTTTTCTCTCCCATCTCAACTGTAAATGTGCTTTATCATTATCTAAGGTTTGGCTATATATATATATATATATGACTCCTTGAGAATGTGAATTAATTCAACTACATGTAAGCTTTATATACAAGTGAATAAAAATTAAGAATTACGTGATTCATGTAGGTAGTTGCATTTAGAGTAGATAGCATTGCATGAGATTCCACCACTTTAACCTTAACATACTCTTTATCTTGGACTTAGCATGAGGACATGCTATTGTTTAAGTGTGGGGAGGTTCATAAGCCCATATTTTATGATATATTTTGTGCTTAATCTGAGTGATTTATTCAATCCTTCACCTACTTATTCATATTAATTGCATGGTTTTACTTTCCCTTCCTTATTATGTGATGTATGTGAAAAACATGTTTTCTATGCTTAAAAATAATTATTTTGATTACCTTTTATTTCCATTCGATGCCGTGATTCGTGTGTTGAGTAGTTTCAGATCTTCTAAGGCAGGAATGACTTAAAGGATGGAAAGGAAACATACAAAAATTGAAGGAAAGCACAAAACAGAGTTTTTGAAGAAACTGACAGCCACGCGATCGCATGGGCGACGCGGCCGCATGCCAGCATGAAAAGGCATTGACGCGGCCGCATGACTGATGCGACCGCGTGACAAGGAAAACTCCGAATGACGCGACCGCGTGACCTACGCGGACGCGTGACAGAGGCCACGCACCAGAAATTGCAGAAAACGCTCATAGCAAATTCTGAAGCCCTTTTTGGCCCAAATCCAAGTCCAGAAGGCATAGACCAGAGGTTATGAAGTGGGGGAATGCATCCATTCAAGGAGAGTCTCCAATTAGTTAGTTTTCCATGATTTAGATTTAGTTTTGAGAGGGAGATTCTCTCCTCTCTCTTTAGGATTAGGATTTAGATTTAGGATTTTATGCGCTTTCAGGATTATCTCTTTTTATCAGGTTCAATATTCCTTTTTATTATTTTTCCAATTTTATTTATGAATTCTTCTATGTTATAGATTACTCTTTGAATTAATGTTATTTGAGGTATTTCAGTTTATTATTGCTTTCTGTTATTTACATTATTGTTATTCCCATATGAAGACATTTTTATTCCAGTAGATTTACTTTTCTCCTTTTGGTCTTGCTTACAATCTTCATAACCAATAATAAGAACATACTTCCCTACAGTTCCTTGAGAAGACGACCCGAGGTTTAAATACTTCGGTTATCAATTTATTTAGGGGTTTGTTACTTGTGACAACCAAAATGTTTGTAAGAAAGGTTGATTGCTTGGTTTAGTAACTATACTTGCAACGAGAGTTTACTATAACTTCTAAACCATCAATCACTAGTTCTTTCAGTGATATCATTAGAAGCCAATTTTTCCACAGGAGCTATAACAAATTCAAATGGAAAATACATGAAGAAAATGAGATAGAAGCTAATTATTTTCTAACCTTTTAACTTTATTAAGTACATAAGCCATTATTATAATATCTTTAGATGTTAATTACTCTATGTATATGCACAATCATCTTTCTATCTCAAATTAAAAATTTGCAAGCTTGTAAACAGAATGGATCATCAAAATACGAGCACAATTTTTAAACACATGCTACTAAAAAAATAGACATACGTAAACATAAATAATTATCACTATATATACTCAAAAAAAGGGAGTAATGTTTAATGATGTCATGAGCACACATATATAGACATAATATGATGTCATAAAGATAGTTTACTGGAATTTCTAAATAATAAATATTATCCATTTTAAAGTACCCATTTCCATTTTTTCATTCTGTGCTTAAATCATATATTATATGGAAATACCTTTCTCTTTGATAATTTGTAAAATCACTTAAACCAAAGTTTTCTAAATGAACAGGGTGATTGGAATGCTCAGAAATACAACAAAGTATGAATACATGAAGAAGATAACAAAAGCAGCAAGGTACCTGAATTTTCTTCTTTTCTATGCCCAATTATGTAATCTCTAGAAGCAACTCACTATCGTCCCCGCAAGGATGACCTGGCAGACCTGCAACAAGTAAAACACAAAGTGAGTGGCATGAAATTGCACCAAACAAACAATGCTAATGAGAATGGAAGTGGGACTTGAAACCTGCTAAGACTGGCAACAGACAAACCGCGATCTAAGGCTTCTTTACAAATATGTGAGCCAACAAATCCAATGCCTCCCAACACAAGCAACTTGAATTGCATTGAGTACATATTAGGTTACACTTACACACACAAAATTAAGTAAAATAGAGTGAAAGTAAATGTCGGTAGTAGAATAGAATGAATACCTTGTCTGTTGGGGGCGGAGGTATGTTTATCATTTCAGCTTCTTCGACCTTGAAGGGTTCATCAACCTCATTACTGTGTTAGTAAAAGTGCATGCTCTCTAAGTCAAGATTTGAATAACACCATCTCATCCCCCAACATAAGGAAAGAAGTTACAACTCCAAGATGCATGGAAATAAATAACTGAAGAATGACTAACTAATTAACTGATGCAACCAAAATTACACATCTTTCTTTTGATCCAAAATCGAAAGAACCAAGGACATTTTGTTAGCTCTAACTACCAAAATAATTTTGAATCCTTATGTTGATATGCACATAATAAGGTTATTTGGTTAGAGCAAAATGCGTGCACCTTCAATGACAAATTTTCTGAATAGCTTTAAATAGATATATTAAAGTATCATTTATTATCAAAAAATAATCAACTAACAAATATATCAAACTAACAATTAACCTTTAACAAATATAAATTTTAAGGACATTTTTAGAATGTACCTGCCTAGAACAGCGATGGGAGAAAGTGAGAGAGCAGAAAAGAGGCACAATGATGACTGAAAAAGTAGAACCACTGATGAACGTAAATATTCGTATGCCGGTTAGAAACTAACAATGAATCCGGTCGTGAGTATAGTCTAACCAACACACAAATACCGCATCAAACAATTCTAAAATCTATAACCGAGAGTATTGATCTCGGGTCGTTCTCCCTAGGAATTGCCTTAGAATGCTCATCATTGATTAGGAAAGCCTTTGTTGTTTTGAGAGTAGGTGCAAGAGTTCAAACTGACCAAAAGCAAACAACAATTAATTGCGATAAAAGCCTTGGCTAGGGGTAAGCATTGAAAGTTCCATCACTATAGCTTCCTTCAATTATGATAAGGATTGATTGTTGCTTTACTTAGTTAACCCCCTAACAATGGAGGAAAGTCAAGTGAGAGTAACTAACTTGAGTCACAAGTCCTAGTCTCACCCTTAGGAAGTCTAGCTTTAGTGCACTCCAAGTCAATTAGCAACTTCACAATTCATAATCTACAATTGATATTCACTATTCAAGTGTCTCCAATAACTCAACCCCTAAGCCAAGTGAGAGAAATCTACTCCATAGCTAGGGTTGTCATTATCACAAACAATTGGTAGGCAATTAAAGAAGACTTGATGTAATTAAGAGAGGAGAATTGAATTAAAGTTATCTAATCCAAGCAATCATTAACAATCAAACAATTGAATGAAATTACACAATTCATTAATCCAAAATCAAGGTAACAAAGTCAACCAAATCTAGATCTAAGAAATTGAATCAAAAGAGCATTAATTAAGAGTAGAAGAAGAGTAGATCTACAACTTGTACCAAAGTAAAAGTGAATTAGCAAAGGATCTCACCAAGAAATCAAAGGAGAATTGCTATGGAGGAAGTGAAATCCTAGAGAGAAGTTGGAGCTTCTCTCTTTAAAAACAAAATGTAACTAACTTCCTAAAATATCTAGAATTATGACTAATTGTCCTAACACCACTAATCCTTGGCCTTCTTAAGCTTTTCCCTCCAAAATTCTGCTCCAAAATAGGGCTTGGGACTCCCTGAAATTACTGGGCATGTGCTCTTTTAAAAAATCATGTGCGCACATCGACGCGTACGTGCACTGCACGCGTACGCATCCTTGGAGTCTTATGCGATCCGCGCGCAGGCGTAAGGTGTGCACGAGCGTCACAGGGAATATGGCTCAGCCATATAAATGCGCCGGCTCCTCGCTCGGCTCCACTGCGCTGGCTCTGGATGCGCGCATGTACGCGTATGCGCAACGTGCGCGTGCGCGTGCATGTCCAAATTCCAAATCTTCAATTTGTTCCATGCTCCTTCCATTCATGCATGCTTCCTTCACTCCTCTTAGCCATTTTTGCCCTGTAACTTCTGAAACCACTTAACAAATGAATCAAGTTATCTAATGGTAATAGGTGCGGATTACAAATTGTCAATTTTAATACAAAAGAAGCACATTTTCATCTATGAGGCAAAATGGAGAAGGGAACACAAAATCACGCAGTTTTATATGAATAAGTGGGGAAGATCATGGATAAAATCATTAGATTCTATACATGATAAACCCTAAAAACGGGGTTTATCAACCTCCCCACACTTAAAGTGTAGCATGTCCTCATGCTAAGGGAAAGCAAAAGATCAAAGGACCATAAGGGAATAGGACTCATGTAATGCAATGTACCTACATGAATGCAACTAGGGTGTATGCTACTACCTACTTGGTTAAGAGCAATTCAATCTTCCTAGAACATTCATATGTATATGCACATAGGGCAAGATGATGACCAATGTATGAACTCTACGAATTCTAGAATTGAAGTGAAATATGCATGGCTTGCATGAAGAACGCTCGCGAGAGCCAGGAACAAGGAGTTGAGCTTCGAACCCCTTACCGGAAGTATTTACGCTCTATTCGCTCGGTGTATAGGGTTGATCACTCAATCCTCCCCTACTTCATGCTTTTCCAAAATTTGTTTTTCTTCTAACAATCAACATATATTCCATGCTTGCATACAAGTATCATGAGGTCTTTTCTTTGGGTTGTAATGGGGCTAGGGTTAAGGTAAGGATGTATTTTTGGTCAAGTGAGCTTGAAATTTGAATCTTTGACAAGTTTAGACTTCCCACCTAACCTATGACATCCTATACGATTGAGTTCTAACCTAACTACCAATTTTTTTCACTTTTTGAACATACTCATGCATTTTCTTTTCATTTTCCAACACTTATGCATTGACTCTTATTGAGCTTTGCCTTAGGGCATTTTGTCCCCTTTTATTTCTTCCTTTTTTTTTCTTTGTTTCTTTCCTTTTCTATTTCTATTTTTTTCTTCTTTTCCTTTTCATATATTTTTTTATATGCAAGAACGTCAATGCATAAGGTCTATACATTTAATCAATACATGAGCATGTACCCAATTCCCAATAATTTCAATAAAAATACAAAACTACCCTTTTATTTCCCCAATGTCCTAAGGTTCCCACACTTGAATGATATACACACTCTAGCCTAAGCTAATCAAAGATCCAAATAAGAACATTCATTGTTTTCCGCTTAAAGGCTTGTAATATGCTAAATTAAGAACAAGTGGGTTAATCGTAGGCTCAAATTGGCTAACAATGGAAGACAAAGGGTGAGGCTATTTGGGCAAGTGAGCTAGTAAAACGATGGCCTCAATCACATAAATGCATGGATACAAGGGATAATGGACATATAAAATTAAGCAAATCAAAGATCACAATCGTAAGAAGAGAACAATTGCACACAAGAAAGGAGAATAAGTGGTTATAAGATGTAACCACACCATTAGGCTCAAAACTCACTTGCTTGTGTTCTTGGCTCAAAATCCATGTTCCAAATTACACTCTTCGAACAAGCGTGTGCATAAAAAATTTTCAAAGAAATTGGTAGGGTCGCCCTAAAATTCTATTTTTTTCTAGGAGAGAAGTCATTACTCTAACCAAGTGGATTTATTAAGGGATAATTAGTATGCAAGAGATGCAAAAAATGAAAAATCTAACATTCAATCTATTCTAATTAGCAAAGGTGATTCAAAATTTATTCGGGTGTTACCTATGAAGACCGGTCAGCCGACCGACCTCCCCACACTTAGAAGTTGGCACGGTCCTCCGTGCCTTGAGTGAGACGCAGTGGTTGATCGGCTTCTGAGTGTCCATCTTCTCCATCATTATCGCTTTCCGCATTATCGGTGCCGGTGGAGGTGGAAATTTCTGGTTCTTCCATAGGTGGCGCTAGGCAACTTAGAAGCTTCTTGACAAAGGTGTATCGGCGTTGATTACGCTGCTCATAACGGTCAAGCTTCTTGTGAAGGTCCTCTATACGTTGCATTGATGACTTTGGTGGTGCGGATGAGGTGGTGGGAATGCCCATGGGGACGGCTAAGTCTGGCTCTTCGGTGTCCACCGGAGGGTAAAGATATCTCCCATTTGGAACAACATCTCCATCTATCGGGATCATGGCCCTCTAATCCCTAGTCTCTCGTGGAACGCCGGCTGTGGCAACTAGATCGGTCACCAGAGTGGGAAATGGTAGGTTCCCTTTTGCGTGGATACGGGCCATAGCTTGGCGAATGAGACGGGGGATATGCACCGGTCTCTCGGTGAAGACACACCAAACTAATAAGGCTAACTCAGTAGTGATAGATGAGCCATGGGTGCTTGGGAGCACATAGTGGGCCAGAATTTAGGCCCATGCCGGAGCCTCTCTAGTGAGAAAACGTGCGATGATGCCCTTGGGTCGAGGTCTCGTCCTTCCTCGAATCCAGAATGATTTGGGTATAGCAATAACCTTGAGGATGGCATCCCAATCAAACTCATATTCGCACCGTGCCGACAAAATCTCTTGATATGCATCAATCCCTTCCGCTAACGGTCCGGTCTTAAGCACACGTTGAGTGGCCTCCTCTGTGACGGGGACTTGTTTTCGGCGTACAAAAATCAATGCAAGGGATGGGGAATGGTAGTTAGTGTAGAATTCTACCACCCAGGACAAGTTTGCCTCCCGTGGCTTCCTCAATAGGAACTCCCATTGCCGCCGCTCGTTGCGGGGCATGATGAGTGGAATGACTTGAGCCGGAGGGGATAGTAGAGGCTCCACATGATAGTTCCTTGGTTTGATCAAGGGGTAGACAAGTGATGAGCGGATAATTTATACGCTTTTTGGCATTGTTTTTAGTATGTTTTTAGTAGAATCTAGTTACTTTTAGGGATGTTTTTATTAGTTTTTATGTTAAATTCACATTTCTGGACTTTACTATGAGTTTGTGTGTTTTTCTTTGATTTCAGGTATTTTCTGGCTGAAATTGAGGGACTTGAGCAAAAATCAGATTCAGAGGTTAAAGAAGGACTGCTGATGCTGTTGGATTCTGACCTCCCTACACTCAAAGTGGATTTTCTGGAGCTATAGAACTCAAAATGGCGCGCTTCCAATTGCGTTAAAAAGTAGACATCCAGGGATTTCCAGCAATGTATAATAGTCCATACTTTGAACGAGTTTAGATGACGTAAAAGGGCATTGAACGCCAGTTCTACGCTGCTATCTGGAGTTAAACGCTAGAAACAAGTCACAATCCAGAGTTGAACGCCAAAAATACGTTACAACCTGGCGTTCAACTCCAGAAAGAGCCTCTGCACGTGTAACATCTAAGCTCAGCCCAAGCACACACCAAGTGGACCCCGGAAGTGGATTTATGCATCAATTACTTACTTCTGTAAACCCTAGTAGCTAGTTTATTATAAATAGGACTTTTTACTATTGTATTAGACATCTTATGATCTTCGGATCATCTTTGATCACGTTTTGGGGGCTGGCCTCTCGGCCATGCCTGAACCTTTCACTTATGTATTTTCATACGGTAGAGTTTCTACACTCCATAGATTAAGGTGTGGAGCTCTGCTGTTCCTCAAAGATTAATGCAAAGTACTACTGTTTTTCTATTCAATTCAACTTATTCCGCTTCTAAGATATTCATTCGCACCTCAACCTGAATGTGATGAACGTGACAAGCATCATCATTCCTTATGAACGCGTGCCTGACAACCACTTCCGTTCTACCTTAGATTGAATGAGTATCTCTTAGATCTCTTAATCAGAATCTTCGTGGTGTAAGCTAGATTGATGGCGGCATTCATGAGAGTCCAGAAAGTCTAAACCTTGTCTGTGGTATTCCGAGTAGGACTCTGGGATTGAATGACTCTGACGAGCTTCAAACTCGCGAGTACTGGGCGTAGTGACAGACGCAAAAGGAGGGTGAATCCTATTCCAGTATGATCGAGGACCTCAGATGATTAGCTGTGCTGTGACAGAGCATTTGGACCATTTTCACAAGAGGATAGGATGCAGCCATTGGCAAGGGTGACGCCCCCAGACGATTAGCCATGCAGTGACAGCACATCGGACCATTTTCCAGAGAGGATCAAAAGTAGCCATTGACAACGGTGATGTCCTTACATAAAGCCAGCCATAGAAAGGAGTAAGACTGATTGGATGAAGACAGCAGGAAAGCAGAGGTTTAGAGGGACGAAAGCATCTCCATGCATTAATTTGAAATTCTCACCAAGGATTTACATAAGTATCTCTATCCCTATTTTATTATTAATATTCAAAAACTCCATAACCATTCTATATCCGCCTAACTGATATTTACAAGATGACCATAGCTTGCTTCATACCAATAATCTCCGTGGGATCGACCCTTACTCGCGTAAGGTTTATTACTTGGACGACCCAGTGCACTTGCTGGTTAGTTGTGTGAAGTTGTGATAAAGAGTTGAGACTACAATTGAATGTACCATGTTGATGGCGCCATTGATGATCACAATTTCGTGCACCAAGTTTTTGGCGCCGTTGCCGGGGATTGTTCGAGTTTGGACAACTGACGGTTCATCTTGTTGCTCAGATTAGGTAATTTTCTTTTTGTTTTATTTTCAAAAATTTTTCAAAAATCTTTCAAAAATTTTCTCCATTGTTTTCGAAAAAATTTTAAAAAATTTTTTTTTCAAAAATATATTTTTCTTCAGAATTTTTAAGAATGAATTCTAGTGTTTTATGAAGCATGTTGAAGCCTGGCTGGCTGTAAAGCCATGTCTAAATTCTTTTAGACTGAGGTTTCACTTATACTCAAGAGAAGAGCTTCTTTGTCTTTCTTAGCAAATTAGCTGATGCATGTAATAGCATACTAAAGCTTGGCTGGCTATTAAGCCAAGCCTCACCCTCAGATTGGAGCTTTAGTTTAAAGAGTACAAGATTCCTGGAATTCATATTAAAAATTTTGGAATCCTTATTTTCCTTTTTCAAAGTTATTTTTGAAAAATATAAAATAAAAATACAAAAAAATTAAAAAATCATAAAAATCAAAAATAGTTCATGTTTCTTGTTTGAGTCTTGAGTCAGATTTAAAGTTTGGTGTCAATTGCATATTTATCTTGCATTTTTCGAAAAAATTCATGCATTCATAGTGTTCTTCATGATCTTCAAGTTGTTCTTGGTAAGTCTTCTTGTTTGATCTTGATGTTTTCATGTTTTGTGTCTTTTCTTGTTTTTCATGTGCATTTTTGCATCCATAGAGTCTAAACATGAAAGATTTCTAAGTTTGGTGTCTTGCATGTTTTCTTTGCATATAAAAATTTTCAAAAATAAGTCTTGATGTTCATCATGACATTCAAAGTGTTCTTGGTGTTCATCTTGACATTCATAGCATTCTTGCATGCATTCGTTGTTTTGATCCAAAATTTTCATGCATTGAGTCTTTTTCATGTTTTTCTCTCTCATCATAAAAATTCAAAAATCAAAAAAATATCTTTCCCTTTTTCTCTCTCAAAATTTCGAAAATTAGATTTGACTTTTTCAAAAATTTTTAAAATCTAGTTGTTTTTATGAGTCAAATCAAATTTTCAATTTAAAAATCTTATCTTTTTCAAAAATCAAATCTTTTTCAAAAACTAATTTAAATCATATCTTTTCAAAAATATCTTCTTATATTATCTTTTTCAAAAATTTGATTTCAAAATATCTTTTCTAACTTCCTAACTTCTTATCTTTTCAAAATTTGTTTCAACTAACTAACTAACTTTTTGTTTGTTTCTTATCTTTTTCAAAACTACCTAACTAACTCTCTCTCTAGTTTTCGAAAATATCTTCCCTCTTTTTCAAAAATTATTTTTAATTAACTAATTATTTTAATTTTTGATTTTAATTTTTGAAAATTACTAACCTTTTTCAAAAACTATTTTCGAAAATCACTAACCCTTTTTCAAAAATAATTTTCAAAAATCCTTCTCCCTCATCTCCTTCTAATTATTTATTCATCTACTAACACTTCTCTTCATCTCACTTCACTGCTCCTATCCTTACCCTTATGTTTGGATTCTTCATTTTTCTTCACCCCTATTCCTTTTCTTCTTCTACTAACAATAAGGAACCTCTTTACTGTGACATAGAGGATTCCTCTTCTTTTTTTGATTCTCTTCTCTTTCTTATGAGCAGGAACAAGGAAAAAGGCATTCTTGTTGAAGCTGATCCAGAACCGGAAAAGACTCTGAAGAGGAAACTAAGAGAAGCTAAATTACAACAATCCAGAGACAACCTTATTGAAAATTTCGAACAAGTAAAGGAGATGGCAGCCGAACCCAACAACAATAATGCAAGTAGAATGCTTGGTGACTTTACTGCACCAAATTCTAATTTACATGGAAGAAGCATCTCCATTCCTACCATTGGAGCAAACAACTTTGAGTTGAAACCTCAATTAGTTTCTCTGATGCATCAGAACTGCAAGTTTCATGGACTTCCATCTGAAGATCCTTTTCAGTTCTTAACTGAATTCTTGCAGATATGTGATACTGTTAAGACTAATGGAGTAGATCCCGAAGTCTACAGGCTCATGCTTTTCCCTTTTGCTGTAAGAGACAGAGCTAGAGTATGGTTGGACTCTCAACCTAAGGATAGCCTGAACTCTTGGGATAAGCTGGTCAAGGCTTTCTTAGCCAAGTTCTTTCCTCCTCAAAAGCTGAGTAAGCTTAGAGTGGATGTTCAGACCTTCAGACAGAAAGAAGGTGAATCCTTCTATGAAGCTTGGGAGAGATACAAAGGACTGACCAAAAAGTGTCCTTCTGACATGCTTTCAGAATGGACCATCCTGGATATATTCTATGATGGTCTGTCTGAATTAGCTAAGATGTCATTGGATACTTCTGTAGGTGGATCCATTCACCTAAAGAAAACGCCTGCAGAAGCTTAAGAACTCATTGACATGGTTGCTAATAACTAGTTCATGTACACTTCTGAGAGGAATCCTATGAGTAATGGGACGCCTATGAAGAAGGGAGTTCTTGAAATTGATACTCTGAATGCCATACTGGCTCAGAATAAAATATTGACTCAGCAAGTCAATATGATTTCTCAGAGTCTGAATGGAATGCAAGCTGCATCCAACAGTACTCAAGAGGCGCCTTCTGAAGAAGAGGCCTATGATCCTGAGAACCCTGCAATAGCAGAGGTAAATTACTTAGGTGAACCTTATGAAAACACCTATAACTCATCATGGAGAAATCACCCAAATCTCTCATCGAAGGATCAACAAAAGCCTCAACAAGGCTTTAATAATGGTGGAAGGAACATGTTTAACAATAATAAACCTTTTCCATCATCCACCCAGCAACAGACAGAGAACTCTGAACAAAATACCTCTAATTTAGCAAACTTAGTCTCTGATCCATCTAAGTCCACTGTAAGTTTCATGAATGAAACAAGGTCCTTGATGAGCGGATAATTTATACGCTTTTTGAATGTATTGAGATCAGAGCACCAAGCTTTGGAGCCATTACCAGGGATTGTTCGAGCCTGGAGATCACAATTTCGTGCACCAAGTTTTTGGCGCCGTTGCCGGGGATTGTTTGAGTTTGGACAACTGACGGTTCATCTTGTTGCTCAGATTAGGTAATTTTCTTTTTGTTTTCTTTTCAAAAACTTTTCAAAAATATTTCAAAATTTTCTCACTTGTTTTCGAAAAAAAAATGTTTTCAAAAATATTATTTTTCTTCATACATCTTGACATTCATATCATTCTTGCATGCATCACATGTTTTGATCTAAAAATTTCATGCATTGCATCTTTTTAGTGTTTTTCCCTCTCATCATAAAAATTCAAAAATCAAAAAAATTATATCTTTCCCTTTTTCTCTCATCAAATTCGAAAATTGAGTTGACTTTTTCAAAAATTTTTAAAAAAATTCAAATTGTTTCTCATGAGTCAATTCAAATTTTCAATTTGAAAATCTTATCTTTTTCAAAATCTTTTTCAAAAATCAAATCTTTTTCAAAATTCTTAGTTATTTTCGAAAATTCCAAAAATATTTTTCAAAAATCTTTTTCTTATTTTTATACCAAATTTTCGAAAATAACATAATCAATCAATGTTTTGATTCAAAAATTTGAAGTTTGTTACTTGCTTGTTAAGAAAGATTCAAACTTTAAGTTCTAGAATCATATCTTGTGATTTCTTATGAATCAAGTCATTAATTGTGATTTTAAAAAAACAAATCTTTTTCAAAACAAATTTTTATCATATCTTTTCAAAAATATCTTCTCATCTTATCTTTTTCAAAAATATCTTTTCAAAATATCTTTTCTAACTTCCTAACTTCTTACCTTTTCAAAATTGTTCCAACCAACTAACTAACTTTTTGTTTGTTTCCTAACTTTTTCAAAACCACCTAACTAACTCTCTCTCTCTCTAATTTTCGAAAATATCTTCCCTCTTTTTCAAAAATTTCTTTTTTATTAACTAATTATTTTTATTTTTATTTTTGATTTAAAAAAAAAAACTAACAATTTTCAAAAACCAATTTTCAAAAATCACTAACTCCTTATCAAAAATAATTTTCGAAAATTCCATCCTTCTCTCTCATCCTATTCTATTTATTCATTCATTAACTAACATCTCTTCCTCACATCATCACCAAATTCGAACCCCCTCTTCTATCTGTGTTCGAATTTCTTCTTCTTTTCTTTTTCTCTCCTCTTTCTTATGAGCAGGGACAGAGAAAAAGGCATTCTTGTTGAAGCTGATCCAGAACCTGAAAGGACTCTGAAGAGAAAATTAAGAGAAGCTAAATTACAACAAACTAGAGACAACTTGATTGAAAATTTCGAACAAGTAAAGGAGAGCTATCAAAGATGTCATTGGATACTTCTGCAGGTGGATCCATTCACCTAAAGAAAACGCCTGCAGAAGCTCAAGAACTCATTAACATGGTTGCTAATAACCAGTTCATGTACACTTCTGAAAGGAATCCTCTGAATAATGGGACACCTATGAAGAAGGGAGTTCTTGAAGTTGATACTCTGAATGCCATATTAGCTCAGAATAAAATATTGACTCAGCAAGTCAATATGATCTCTCAGAGTCTGCATGGAATGCAAGCTGCATCCAACAGTACTCAAGAGGCTTCTTATGCAGAAGAAGCCTATGATCCTGAGAACCCTGCAATAGCAGAGGTAAATTACTTAGTTGAACGCCCAAAATGGGCACCAACCTGGCGCTGAACGCCCAGAGTTGTGTGCAAGGGCATTTTGCATGCCTAAATTGGTGCAGGGATGTAAATGCCTTGACACCTCAAGATCTGAGGACCTCACAGGAACACCTCAGGATCTGTGGACCCCACAGGATCCCCACCTACCTCCACTCACTCTCTTCTCTCTTCTCAATCATCCTCTATTCCCAATAAACACTCTTCCCTATTAACTCTTTACCACTCACATTCCCACCCAATCCCACCCATATGGCCGAATACACATCTCCCTCCATCTCCTCCATATCTTCTTCTTATTCTTCTATTCTTTCTTCTTTTGCTCGAGGGCGAGCAACATTCTAAGTTTGGTGTGGTAAAAAGCATAGCTTTTTTGTTTGTTCCATAACCATTGATGGCACCTAAGTCCAGAGAAGCCTCTAGAAAGAGGAAAGGGAAGACAAAAGCTTCCATCAAGGGTCTATAGCTCAGTGGTAGAACATTTGACTGCAAATCAAGAGATCCCTGAGATACCTCAGGGGATACATTTTCTTCCACACAATTATTGGAAGCAACTAAGGGTGGAACATCAAGAGCACTCCATCATCCTTCATGAAATCAGAGAAGATCAATCATAAAAATGATTCTTGAAGCAAGAAAAAGCAGCAAAGAACAAAGCTTGCAGAAAAAAAATATAGGCGAAAAAAAAATATAGAAAGAAAAAGAAAAAGCAAGCAGAAAAAGCTAAAAGCTCTTAAAACCAAGAGGCAAGAGCTGCTTCATACCAACAATCTCCGTGGGATTCGACCCTTACTCACGTAAGGTATTACATGGACGACCCAGTGCACTTGCTGGTTAGTTATATCGAAGTTGTGACAATTATGTATTGAGATCAGAGCACCAAGCTTTGGAGCCATTACCAGGGATTGTTCGAGCCTGGAGATCACAATTTCGTGCACCAGTCCTCTATTAGAAATTTGGAGGCACAAGTGGGCCAGCTGAGTAAAAAGATCACTGAAATCCCTCCTAGTACTCTCCTAAGCAATACAGAAGAAAATCCAAAAGGAGAGTGCAAGGCCATTGAAATGACCATCATGGCCGAATCCAAAGAGGAAGGGGAGGACGTGAATCCCAAGGAGGAAGACCTCCTGGGACGTCCAGTGATCAATAAGGAGCTTCTCTTTGAGGAACCAAAGGAATCTGAGACTCATCTAGAGACCATAGAGATTCCATTAAACCTCCTTATGACATTCATGAGCTCTGATGAGTATTCCTCTTCTGAAGAGAATGAGGATGTTACTGAAGAGCAAGCTGTCAAGTTTCTTGGTGCAATCATGAAGCTGAATGCCAAATTATTTGGTATTGAGACTTGGGAAGATGAACCTCCCTTGTTCATCAATGAACTAAGTGATCTGGATCAACTGAGATTGCCTTAGAAGAAAAAGGATCCTGGAAAGTTTGTAATACCTTGTACCATAGGCAACATAATCTTTGAAAAGGCTCTGTGTGACCTTGGTTCAGGGATAAATCTCATGCCCCTCTCTGTAATAGAGAAACTGGGAATCTATGGGGTGCAAGCCACTAAAATCTCATTAGAGATGGCAGACAATTCAAGAAAACAGGCTTATGGACAAGTAGAGGACGTGTTAGTAAAGGTTGAAGGCCTTTACATCCCTGCTGATTTCATAGTCCTAGATACTGGGAAGGATGAGGATGAATTCATCATCCTTGGAAGACCCTTCCTAGCCACAGCAAGAGCTGTGATTGATGTGGATAGAGGAGAATTGATCCTTCAATTAAATGAGGACAACCTTGTGTTTAAAACTCAAGGATATCTCTCTATACCCATGGAGAGGAAGCATAGTAAGCTTCTCTCATTGCAGAGTCAATCAGGCCCCCACAGTCAAACTCTAAGTTTGGTGTTGGGAGGCCACAACCAAACTCTAAGTTTGGTGTTGATCTCCCATATCCAAACTCTAAGTTTGGTGTTGGGAAGTCTCAACAATGCTCTGAACATCTGTGAGGCTCCATGAGAGCCCACTGTCAAGCTATTGACATTAAAGAAGCGCTTGTTGGGAGGCAACCCAATTTTTATCTAATTTCTATTTTTATTGTTTTTCACATTTTATTAAGTTCATGATCATGTGGAGTCACAAAATAAATATAAAAATTGAAAACGGAATCAAAAACAGCCGAAGAAAAATCACACCCTGGAGGAAGACCTTACTGGCGTTTAAACGTCAGTAAGAAGCATCTGGCTGGCGTTCAACCCCAGAACAGAGCATGGTTCTGGCGTTGAATGCCCAAAATGGGTAGCATCTGGGCATTTGAACGCCAGAATTGCACCCTGGAGAAGAGCTGGCGCTGAACGCCCAGAACAAGCATGGTTCTGGCGTTCAATGCCAGAAATGGGCAACAAATGGGCGTTCAACGCCCAGAACAAGCACTAATCTGGTGCTGAACGCCCAGAGTTGTGTGCAAGGGCATTTTGCATGCCTAATTGGGTGCAAGGTTGTAAATCCTTGAACACCTCAGGATCTGTGGACCCCACAAGATCACCTCAGGATCTGTGGACCCCACAGGATCCCCACCTACCTCCACTCACTTCTTCTCACCCTTCTTTCACACAATCCCATAAACACGCTTCCCCAAAACTCTTCACTAATCACCTCAATCTCTCTTCCCTATCACCACTTCACCACTCACATCCATCCATTCTTCCCCATAAACCTACCTCATAAACCCCACCTACCTTCAAAATTCAAAATCAATTTCCCACCCAAAACCCACCCTTATGGCCGAACCTTACCCCCCCTCCCTTCCCTATATATAGCCCTCCATTCTTCTTCAAATTCACACAACAAAACCCTCTCTTCCCCTTCTTGACCGAAACACATCTCCCTCTCCCCCTCCTCCATTTCTTCTTCTTCTTCATCTATTCTTTCTTTTCTTGCTCGAGGGCGAGCAAAATTCTAAGTTTGGTGTGGTAAAAGCATAAGCTTTTTGTTTTTCCATTACCATTGATGGCACCTAAGACTGGAGAATCCTCTAGAAAAGGGAAAGGGAAGACAAAAGCTTCCACCTCCGAGTCATAGGAGATGTAAAGATTCATCTCCGAAGCTCATGAAGACCACTTCTATGATGTTGTGGCCAAGAAGATGGTGATCCCTGAAGTCCCTTTCAAGCTCAAGAAGAATGAGTATCCGGAGATCCATTATATTGATGTGGTGACAATGCTTCTTGTTTTCTGAATGAATGCTTGAACAGCGCATATGTCTTTTGAAGTTGTTGTTTAAGAATGTTAAATATGTTGGCCCTTGAAAGAATGATGACAAGGAGACATGTTATTTGATAATCTGAAAAATCATAAAAATGATTCTTGAAGCAAGAAAAAGCAGCAAAGAACAAAGCTTGCAAAAAAAAAAAGAAAAAAAATTAAATGGCGAAAAAAAAAAGAAAGAAAAAGAAAAAGCAAGCAGAAAAAGCCAAAAGCTCTTAAAACCAAGAGGCAAGAGCAAAAAGCCAATAACCCTTAAAACCAAAAGGCAAGGGCAAATGAAAAGGATCCCAAGGCTTTGAGCATCAGTGGATAGGAGGGCCTAAAGGAATAAAATCCTGGCCTAAGCGTCTAAACCAAGCTGTCCCTAACCATGTGCTTGTGGCGTGAAGGTGTCAAGTGAAAACTTGAGACTGAGCGGTTAAAGTCAAGGTCCAAAGAAAAAGAAGAGTGTGCTTAAGAACCCTGCACACCTCTAATTGGGGACTTTAGCAAAGTTGAGTCACAATCTGAAAAGGTTCACCCAATTATGTGTCTGTGGCATTTATGTATCCGGTGGTAATACTGGAAAACAAAGTGCTTAGGGCCATGGCCAAGACTCATAAAATAGCTGTGTTCAAGAATCATCATACTGAACTGGGAGAATCAATAACACTATCTGAACTCTGAGTTCCTATAGATTCCAATCATTCTGAACTTCAATGAATAAAGCGAGATGCCAAAACTATTCAAGAGGCAAAAAGCTACAAGTCCCGCTCATCTGATTGGAGCTATGTTTCATTGATAGTTTGGAATTTATAGTATATTCTCTTCTTTTTATCCTATTTGATTTTTAGTTGCTTGGGGACAAGCAACAATTTAAGTTTGGTGTTGTGATGAGCAGATAATTTATACGCTTTTTGGCATTGTTTTTAGTATGTTTTTAGTAGAATCTAGTTACTTTTAGGGATGTTTTTATTAGTTTTTATGTTAAATTCACATTTCTGGACTTTACTATGAGTTTGTGTGTTTTTCTGTGATTTCAGGTATTTTCTGGCTGAAATTGAGGGACTTGAGCAAAAATCAGATTCAGAGGTTAAAGAAGAACTGCTGATGCTGTTGGATTCTGACCTCCCTGCACTCAAAGTGGATTTTCTGGAGCTACAGAACTCAAAATGGTGCGCTTCTAATTGCGTTAGAAAGTAGACATCCAGGGCTTTCCAGTAATGTATAATAGTCTATACTTTGAACGATTTTAGATGACGTAAAAGGGCGTTGAACGCCAGTTTTACGCTGCTGTCTGGAGTTAAACGCCAGAAACAAGTCACAAACCAGAGTTGAACGCCAGAAATATGTTACAACCTGGCGTTCAACTCCAAACAGAGCCTCTGCACGTGTAACATC
>NC_029786.2:33238245-33263520 GCF_000816755.2 Arachis ipaensis | reverse complement strand
AGCTCAGCCCAAGCACACACCAAGTGGGCCCCGGAAGTGGATTTATGCATCAATTACTTACTTCTGTAAACCCTAGTAGCTAGTTTATTATAAATAGGACTTTTTACTATTGTATTAGACATCTTATGATCTTCGGATCATCTTTGATCACGTTTTGGGGGCTGGCCTCTCGGCCATGCCTGAACCTTTCACTTATGTATTTTCATACGATAGAGTTTCTACACTCCATAGATTAAGGTGTGGAGCTCTGCTATTCCTCAAAGATTAATGCAAAGTACTACTGTTTTCTATTCAATTCAACTTATTCCGCTTCTAAGATATTCATTCGCACTTCAACCTGAATGTGATGAACGTGACAATCATCATCATTCCCTATGAACGCGTGCCTGACAACCACTTCCGTTCTACCTTAGATTGAATGAGTATCTCTTAGATCTCTTAATCAGAATCTTCGTGGTGTAAGCTAGATTGATGGTGGCATTCATGAGAGTCCGGAAAGTCTAAACCTTGTCTGTGATATTCCGAGTAGGACTCTGGGATTGAATGACTGTGACGAGCTTCAAACTCGCGAGTACTGAGCGTAGTGACAGACGCAAAAGGAGGGTGAATCCTATTCCAGTATGATCAAGGACCTCAGATGATTAGTCGTGCTGTGACAGAGCATTTGGACCATTTTCACAAGAGGATAGGATGCAGCTATTGGCAAGGGTGACGCCTCCAGACGATTAGCCATGCAGTGACAGCGCATCCGACCATTTTCCAGAGAGGATCAAAAGTAGCCATTGACAACGGTGATGTCCTTACATAAAGCCAGCCATAGAAAGGAGTAAGACTGATTGGATGAAGACAGCAGGAAAGCAGAGGTTTAGAGGGACGAAAGCATCTCCATGCATTTATCTAAAATTCTCACCAAGGATTTACATAAGTATCTCTATCCCTATTTTATTATTAATATTCAAAAACTCCATAACCATTCTATATCCGCCTGACTGAGATTTACAAGATGACCATAGCTTGCTTCATACTAACAATCTCTGTGGGATCGACCCTTACTTGCGTAAGGTTTATTACTTGGACGACCCAGTGCACTTGCTGGTTAGTTGTGATAAAGAGTTGAGATTACAATTGAGCGTACCATGTTGATGGCGCCATTGATGATCACAATTTCGTGCACCAACAAGTTCGCAATAGCAGTTGGGGAACTTGTTTGGATCCCTTGCCGGATTGTCCTTTTCCGAAACATCAATGTTAGCAACGCTCTTTGTCTTGTTGGGGAGAGGCTTGGCTCTAGATCCTTGTTGTGCTTTGCTAGTGGACCATGATGGTGCCTTCTTAGGTGCTTTTCTGTTGTCCTTTTTGATCACCATCCTAGAAAGGAGAGAGAGATGGTAAAACTAAGCCCCAAAGAAGCACAAAGAAATAATAATCATGCAAGTGATAAAGCATGAAAGAATAAGTGGCTTAGCTACATGACAGCTGCAACATGAAACTAAGGCAACAATGAAAATCAAGGTTAATCACTAGCATGTGATGTATAAGTGGTAAAGGCATGCAAACAAGAAGCATGAGAAGTACATTCACTTAACATCAATATTAAGAAGTGAGAATTAGGGTATGAGCATGTAGAAATAAAGCAAGAAATGTAGTGGGCTTAATGCACATATGAACAAGCAAGTGAAGGAGAAAGACATCAAAATAGAAAACACTAAGGCAAAGTATCCCAAGAAGTCATGGGGGTCTTTCATCAAACACTTGGTGTGCATCCCTTTTTATGACAAAGATGGGAGATGGGTGGCAATGTAATCTTCCATAAAGCATCATCAATCATCATATTACACCAAAAATTGTAAAAGAAATCAAGTAAGTCAAACAAACTCATCCAATTGCAAGAGTGAGCTCCACTTGTAACACCCATAAGAAAATGAAAAGGAAGAGAGAAAGAAAATGCAACAAACAAAGAAAGCATGAATAAAGCTAACTAAGAAGAAGAGTAAGAGAATGGAAGAGAAGAAGAGAAGGAAACTAAACGAAAATAGAATTGAGAAGTACCTTGAGATGAGGAAGAAGAGAAATAGGGTATGGAGAGAGAGAAGGGGAAGTGAAGAGTAAGAGGGAGAAGAGGAGAAAGAATGGTGTGGAACTGCCGGAGGTGGTGGTTGTTGCCGCCGGTAGTGGCAGAGAAGAGGTGGTATAAATGGTGGAGGGGGTAGAGATGAAGAAGAAAGGTGGTGGTGAGAAGAGAGAAGAAAGGTTGAGGGAGAAAGGACGCGCTTCTAATGCAATTGGTTCGCGTAACCGACGCGCGCGCGCCATGCACGCGTGCGCGTGCATGGGCAAAAATCCGTAATGGCGCGGACGTGCATAGTGCGCGGAAGCGTGACGTAGCGAAAAGAAGGTGTGCGCACGGGCACCAGGTGCGCCTGTGCGTGCCCATGAGTTGTGCCCCCAGCACAATTTGGGCACAACTCTGGCTCAACTCTCGGGAAAAAGTACCAAAAAATTAAGTTTGATAATCGACGCGGGCGCGCACAGTGCGCTTGTGCGTCGATTTGCACAATGATCGTGGTGTGCGTGCCCGTCTGGTGCGCATACGCGTGAATCGAGTTAGGCCAGTGGCATGAAATTGGCCCAACCAGGGCATAACTCTCGGGAAAAATGGCCTAGAATCGCAAATCGCGATAGGGACGCGTACGCAGCTAGTGCGCGTACGTGTGCTGTTGCACGAATGGCCAAGGACGCGTACGCGCATCGTGCGCGCACGCATGATGGTGGTTATGCCCAGGACCCAAAGCTGACCCCGAATTTTCACAACTCTCTGGAAAATTGCCCAAGAGTTGCGAAGACTTATGGACGCGTACGCGCACATTGCGCGCATGCGTGCCCCCCCCCCCCTTTTTTTGAATGAGCATGAAAGATGCCTAATTACCATGAATTTAATGGCCAATCCAGCCAAAGAGGTCAAAAGCACCCAAAACTCAAAGCAAAATCTAAAGAGGGGTGTTTTTCTACCACACAATCAATTCATTCATGGGAAAATCAATGCAAGCTTTCATGAACAAATTGTCCAAGGTATTCACAATTAGGTCTAATCGATTAAAATTATAGCTAAACAATTGCAAACCAATCAAGAGTTCAAGAATTATATACAAAAAGGGTAAAATGATAGGTCTCACCATGGTGGGGTGTCTCCCACCTAGCACTTTTGTTTAACGTCCTTAAGTTGGACTTTTATTAGCTCCTTGTTCTTTGCCAAGGGGTGCATCTTCCAAGAGGAATACCTCAATCTCTTTGTTACTCTTCATTCGCTCACCATGATATGACTTGAGACAGTGCCCATTGACCTTGAAGATATCCGCACTTGAGGGATGGCGCAATTCGTAAACCCCATAGGGTTCCACTTTCACTACTTGATATGGGCCTTCCCATTTCGATCTTAGTTTTTCGGGCAATAATCTCAACCTAGAATTGTAAATTAGGACTAGATCACCGGCCTTAAATTCTTTGCCTCTTATGTTCTTATCATGCACGACTTTCATTTTCTCCTTGTAAAGTCTTGAGTTCTCATAAACTTCAAGCCTCAAACATTCCAACTCTGCCAGTTGTAGCTTCCTTTCAACCCCGACTCCACCCAAACTTGGATTGCATTCCTTGATGGCTCAATAAGCCCTGTGCTCTATTTCCACTGGTAAGTGGCAAGCTTTGCCATATACCAACCGAAAGGGACTCATGCCAATTGGCATTTTGTATGCCGTTCGGTAGGCCCATAATGCATCGTTGAGCTTGGTACTCCAATCTTTTTTATTGGGTTTCACAATCCTTTCCAAGATGCATTTAATTTCCCGATTGGAAACTTTGGCTTGGCCATTTGTTTGTGGGTGGTAGGCCGTGGCTACCTTATGCATGATGCTATATTTCTTTATGAGCCCTTCCATTCTTTTGTTGCAAAAATGGGAACCTTGGTCGCTCACGATTGCTCGTGGCGACCCAAATCTACAAATGATATTGTTTCTCACAAAAGAAATGACGTCATTAGCATCATCCGTCCGGGTGGGTATCGCTTCCACGCATTTGGACACATAATCAATGGCAAGTAGAATGTAGAGGAAGTCATTAGAGTTTGGGAATGGCCGCATGAAGTCTATTCCCCACACATCAAAGATTTCACAAATTAGCATGGTTTGTTGGGGAATTTCATCCTTCTTGGATATATTGCCAAATCTAATGTATTGAGAATAAGATTTACAAAATTGAGAGGAGTCTTTGAAAAGCGTTGGCCACCAAAAGCCACAATCTAGGATTTTCTTTGCCGTTCTTTGAGGTCCAAAATGGCCTCCTCCTTCGGAGGAGTGGCAAGCTTCCAAGATTGAGCGGAATTCGGTTTGTGGAATGCACCGCCGAATCACTTGATCCACCCCACATCTCCAAAGGTATGGGTCATCCCATACATAGTATTTGGATTCATTTTTTAGCTTATCCCTTTGATGTTTGGAGAGATTAGGAGGGAAGGAGCGAGATACCAAGTAATTGGCGATTGGTACATACCAAGGAATGGTTTTTGAGATTGCATGCAAGCCCTCGAAGGGAAAAAAATCATTAATAGGAGTGGTATCTCCTTTTGTGTGTTCAAGGTGACTTAAGTGGTCCGCCACTAGGTTTTGCGTACCACTCCTATCCTTGATTTCCAAGTCAAATTCTTGCAACAATAAAACCCATCTAATCAATCTCGGTTTAGATTCCTTCTTAGCCAACAAATACTTTAATGCCGCATGATCCAAGTTCACTACCACCTTTGAACCTAGTAAATAAGCTCGGAACTTGTCCAAGACAAAAACTATGGCCAAAAGTTATTTTTCGGTGGTAGTGTAGTTGGATTGGGCTCCATCTAGTGTTTTGGATGCATAGGCTATGACATATGGAATCTTACCCTCGTGTTGTGCTAACGCGGCTCCCACGGCAAAGTTTGAAGCATCACACATTATTTCGAATGGCCGACTCCAATCCGGCCCTCGCACGATGGGAGCTTGGGTCAATGCTACCTTCAGCTTGTCAAAAGCCTCCATGCATTCCTTGCTCAAACAAACTCAATGTCCTTTTGTAACAATCTCGACAGAGGCAATGCGACCTTACTAAAATCCTTTATGAATCTCCGATAAAATCATGCATGTCCAAGGAAAGAACGGACTTCCCTCTCGGAGGAGGGGTAAGGCAAGCTAGATATCACATTAATCTTTGCTGGATCTACAGAAATACTATCTTTGGAAATAATATATCTTAAAACAATCCCTTGCCTAACCATGAAATGGCACTTCTCAAAATTCAAGACAAGGTTAGTTTTAGTACACCTTTTCAAAAATTTTTCAAGATTGTCTAAGCAATGATCAAAAGAATCACCATATACCGTGAAGTCGTCCATGAATACCTTCATGCATTGCTCTAGAAAATTCGCAAATATGCTCATCATGCACCTTTGGAAAGTTGCCGGTGCATTGCATAAGCCAAACGGCATTCGCTTGTAGGCATAAGTTCCAAAAGGGCAAGTAAATGTTGTTTTTTCTTGGTCCTCTAGAGCAATGTGTATTTGGAAGTACCCCGAATAGCCATCTAGAAAGCAATAATGAGATTTACCGGATAATCGATCGAGCATTTGATCGATAAACGGAAGTGGAAAATGATCATTTCTAGTGGCCGCGTTCAACCTTCGGTAGTCGATACATACCTGCCAAGAGTTTTGCACCCGTGTTGCGATGAGCTCCCCACTTTCATTTTTTATTGTGGTTACTCCAGACTTCTTTGGCACGACTTGAACAGGACTCACCCATTCACTATCCGAAATGGGGTAAATGATGTCCGCTTCGAGTAACCGTGTTACTTCTTTCTTGACAACCTCCAAAATGGTAGGATTCAATCACCTTTGAGGTTGTCTCACAGGTCTAGCTTCTTCTTCCAAAAAAATCCGGTGTTCGCACACTTGGGGGGCTTATCCCCACTAGATCCGCCAAGCTCCACCCTATTTCCCTCTTGTTCTTCCTCAAAACACGTAGCAACTTCTCTTCTTGTTGAGGATTTAGTTCCCTTGCTATGATCACCGGGAACTTGTGGGCTTCATCAAGATATGAGTACTTTAGGTGGGGCGGTAGTGGTTTCAATTCTAGCTTTTGCTCTTGGCTTGTCATTTGAACTTCTTCACTTGGACCTTCACTATTTTCTTCAACCACATGTTTCTCATCTAGCTTTGCACCGTGCACTTCAGCCACAATGTTATCAATTAGATCACACCGGAATATGGAGTGGTTCTTCGATGGGTGCTTCATTGCCTCTTCTAAGCTAAAACTTACAACTCTCCCATCTATCTCAAATTAGTAGGTTCCCGAGTAGACATCCAACTTGAATCTAGAGGTCCTCAAGAACGGTCTCCCAAGTAGGATAGACGATGCCCTCTCGAATTCACTTGGTGGCATCTCAATGATATGGAAATCAATTGGGAATATCAAACCCTTGATGTTGACCAACACATCTTCCGCAATACCCGCTACGGTTATTATTCTCTTGTCTGCCAAGACAAACCTAGCCGCCGACCGCTTCAACAGTGGGAGCTTCAATAGATGATAAACGGAAAGGGGCATAATACTAATGCATGCACCAAGGTCACACATGCAATCAATGAATTGGACTCCATCAATGACACAAGTGACTAAGCAAGGACCCGAATCATCACACTTTTCTGGAATGGCCCCATTAAAGCCGAAATGGAACTTCCCAATGGAATGGTTTCCAACTCATGAATTCTATCTTTGTTCATACACAAGTCCATAAGAAATTTCGCATATTTAGGCACTTGATGTATAGCATCGAAGAGAGGGATAGTTACCTCTACTTTCTTGAACATCTCTACCATTTTCGGGTCAAGCTCCATACGCTTCTTAGCCTTCTTTGCCAATGTTGGAAATGGGATAGGTTGTGCCACTTCCTCTAAGACTTGCTCTTTTCTAGGGACTTCACTCCTTGGTTGAAGATCTTCATCTTCAATTTCTACATGTGCTTCTTCCTCTTCTATTTCTTCTATCTCAACTCCATCTTTCTCTTGAGCAACTATCAATGGGCTCGATGCCTTTGAGTCCCTCTCTTTCAATTGAGTTTCGGACCTCAAGGTTACAGCGTTGATACCATCCTTGGGGTTGGGTAGAGGTTGTGAGGGTATGGCACTAGGATTTGGAGTTTGAGGAGTGGAAGTGGAAGGAGGCTCCATGCGAGAAATGAGAGCTTGAAAGGTGGAAATGAGACCATTGATACTTGAGTTGAGTGTGTTTTGGAGATCTTTTTGTCCTTGGAGTATGGACCGGAGTGTGTTATTTTGAGTAGGAGATGTGGAAGGGTATGTGATTTGTGGTGCTTGGTGTTGGTTGGGTTGAGGTAGTTGTCTATAAGGTGGTATGTAAGCTTGATAGCTCCTTCCTTGATTCGGTTGTTGGTTCGGAGGGTTTTGTGAGTATCGGTTTTGTGAAGTGTTGTTGTTCCATCTTTGGTTGCCTCCATTGTCCCTACCCCCTTGTTCATAATTGTCCCTCCAACCTTGATTAGAGTTGTTACTCCCTTGGTTATAATTGCCTCCATGTTGAGGGTACCCTTGATTATAATTTCTCCCTTGTGAATGGTATCCTTGATTAGCACGTTCATAGTAGGGGCGATCATAAAAGTTGTGGGTAGCTGCTATGGTGTTATCTTCTTGGAGACTCGGACACTCGTCCGTGTAGTGGGAGTAGCATGAACAAATGCCGCACACTTTTTGGGGGACCAATTGTTGACATTGTTGGTGTTGAGGAGGTAGTGGTTGTTGCTGGGATGGAGGTTGTTGTTGATTCACTTGGAGTTGCTTTAGAAGGCTTGTCATCTCACACAAGGTCTTAGTAATGGTAGCGATCTCGCCACTTGAAGAGACTTCATTCACGCTCTTTGGACGGTTGACTCTCCATCTAGCATGTTGAGTGGATTCGGCCAAGTCGGCAATGAGTTGACATGCCTCCTCCGCCGTTCTATACTTAGACAAAGAACCATTGCTTGAGGCATCCAATAGATTCCTATCTTGCTCTCTCATTCCTTGGCACACATAGCCAAGCAATACTTGAGTGTCGAGCGTGTGGTTCAGACATGAATCAAGGAGTTTGTGGAACCGCTCCCAATATTCATATAGAGTTTTTATCTCGCCTTGTACAATATATGAGATCTCCTTCCTTAGCTTGTCCGTCATTTCTCTGGGCATGAACTTATCAAGGAACCCTCTTCTAAGCAAATCCCAATCGGACACAACATTGCTAGTTAAGGTATAGAACCACTCATTGTCTCATCCCTCAAGAGAGAAAGGGAAGGCAAACAACCATATAGCCACTTCATCGGACCCTTCCCGCTTAGTAGTTGAGCATACACCATGAAAATCCTTGAGGTGTCTAATTGGATCTTTTGCGGGAAGTCCATGGAACTTTGGTAAGAGATTGATGAGAGCGGTCTTGAGTTCAAAGTTTGCATTCAAGTTAGGATGAAGCACATGAAGAGGTTGGAGAACAAAATCCGGTGCACTCGCTTCCTTGAGAGTAACTCTCCTTGGAGCATCCATGTTGTCAAGACCTAGATCAAAAGAAGAACTATTAGTAGTATCTACGGAAGAGTTATTAGTGCCTTCATTGGATGACGATGATGTGGTTGGTGAATTGGTAAGAACCTTTTCACTTTCCTCAAAGGCTAACCGCCTCTGAGCTTGCCTAATATGAAGCAAAGTTCTTTCCATTTCCGAATCAAAGGGTGCTAAGCTTGGATTTGGTAGTGAACGCGTCATACAATGAAGGAGAAAAGAAGCTCATGACATCAATTAGTATCTAAGCAAAATCTAGCCCTATGTAACAATCAAACAAACAATCAATCAAGAGATAAATGCAAATATTCACATATTAACATATTTACACTAACTAATAGAATGGCACACATAAGCAACTGATGAGCGGATAATTTATACGCTTTTTGGCATTGTTTTTACATAGTTTTCAGTATGATTTAGTTAGTTTTTAGTATATTTTTATTAGTTTTTAAATAAAAATCACATTTCTGGACTTTACTATGAGTTTGTGTGTTTTTCTGTGATTTCAGGTATTTTCTGGCTGAAATTGAGGGACCTGAGCAAAAATCAGATTCAGAGGTTGAAGAAGGACTGCAGATGCTGTTGGATTCTGACCTCCCTGCACTCAAAGTGGATTTTCTAGAGCTACAAAACTCCAAATGGTGCGCTCTCAATTGCGTTGGAAAGTAGACATCCAGGGCTTTCCAGAAATATATAATAGTTCATACTTTGATTAAGAATAGATGATGTAAACTGGCATTGAACGCCAGTTCCATGCTACATTCTAGAGTCAAACGCCAAAAACAGGTTGCAAAGTGGAGTTAAACGCCAGAAACAGGTTACAAACTGGCGTTCAACTCCAAGAAAGACCTCTACACGTGTAAAGCTCAATGCTCAGCCCAAGCACACACCATGTGGGCCCCGGAAGTGGATTTCTGCATCATTTACTCATTTTTGTAAACCCTAGTAACTAGTTTAGTATAAATAGGACTTTTTACTATCTTTGTAAGGGATCTTTGATCAGTTTTATGCTATCTTAGACTTTCATGGGGGCTAGCCATTCGGCCATGCCTGGACTATTATCACTTATGTATTTTCAAACGGTAGAGTTTCTACACACCATAGATTAAGGTGTGGAGCTCTGCTGTTCCTCATGAATTAATACAAAGTACTACTGTTTTTCTATTCAATTCAAGATTATTCCTATTCTAAGATATCCATTCGCACCCAAAAACATGATGAATGTGATGATTATGTGACGCTCATCATCATTCTCAGTTATGAACGCGTGCCTGACAAACACTTCCGTTCTACATGCAAACAAGCTAGAATGAATATCTCTTAGATATCTGATACAGAGGACCGAGTCCGAGATATTAGAATCTTCGTGGTATAAGTTAGAACCCATGGATGGCCATTCTTGAGATCCGAAAAGTCTAAACCTTGTCTGTGTTATTCCAAGTAGGATCTGGGAAGGGATGGCTGTGATGAGCTTCAAACTCGCGAGTACTGGGCGTAGTGACAGAAGCAAAAGGATAGTAAATCCTATTCCAGTATGATCGAGAACCGATAGATGATTAGCCATGCAGTGACAGCGCATTGGACCATTTTCACAGAGAGGATGGGATGTAGCCATTGACAACGGTGATGCCCTACATAAAGCTTGCCATGGAAAGGAGTAGGAATGGTTGGATGAAGACAGCAGGAAAGCAGAGGTTCAGAGGAACGAAAGCATCTCTATACGCTTATCTAAAATTCTCACCAATGAATTACATCTTTTAATTATTAAAACTCTATAACCATTTGAATCCACCTGACTGAGATTTACAAGGTGACCATAGCTTGCTTCAAGCCGACAATCTCCATGGGATCGACCCTTACTCACATAAGGTTTATTACTTGGACGACCCAGTGCACTTGCTGGTCAGTTGTGCGAAGTTGTGACAAAAAATTAAGATTATGAACGTGCGTATAAATTTTTTAGCGCCATTACCAAGGAATAGAACCATCACGATTTCTGCGCACCAAGTTTTTGGCGCCGTTGCCAGGGATTGTTCAAGTTTGGACAACTGACGGTTCATCTTGTTGCTCAGATTAGGTAAATTTATTTTAATTTTAACCTTTTTGTTTTTATTATTCTTATTTTCAAAAAATCCAAAAAAAATATATTTTTGAGTTTCTTGTTTGAGTCTAGAGTCAAGTTTTAAGTTTGATGTCAATTGCATCTTTTTAATTTTCTAAAAATTAATTTCAAAAATTTCATGCATTGCATTCTTCATGATCTTCAAGTTGTTCTTGGCCAGTCTTCTTGTTTGATCTTCATATTTTCTTGTTTTGTGTTTTTTCTTGTTTTTCATATGCATTTTCGATTTGTTAGTGGCTAAAGTTTGATAATTTTTAAGTTTGGTGCCTTGTATGTTTTTATTTTCTTGAAAATTTTTCAAAAATAAGTCTTGATGTTCATCTTGACATTCAAAGTGTTCTTGGTGTTCATCTTGACATTCATAGTGTTTTTACATGCATTTTTGGTTTTGATCTTAATTCTTCATGTTTTGTTTCATTCTTGCTGTCATGCATTGAGTCTTTTTGATGTTTTTCTCGTTCATCATTAAAAATTCAAAAATAAAAAAAATATCTTTCCCTTTTTCACTCATAAATTTCCAAAATTTGAGTTGACTTTTTCAAAAAATTTTAAAATTTAGTTGTTTCTTATGAGTCAAATCAAATTTTCAATTTAAAAATTCTATCTTTTTCAAATATTTTTCAAAAATCAAATCTTTTTTCACTTTTTCTTTCATAATTTCGAAAATTTCAATTTGATTTTCAAAATCTTTTTCTTATTTCTATTTTATATTTTCAAAGTTAATGCTAACAATTAATGTGATTGATTCAAAAATTTTAAAAGTTTTTTACTTGCCTCTTAAGAAAGGTTCAATCTTTAATTTTTAAATCATATCTTTTTAGTTTCTTGTTAGTCAAGTAATCAACTTTAATTTTCAAAATCAAATCTTTTTAAATTTCTTTTTCAAATCTTTTTCAAAATAAGTTTCAACTACATCTTTTTCAAAACCAATTTCAAAATCTTTTCTAACTTCTTTTCTAACCTCTTATCTTTTTAATTTGATTTTCAAATCTTTTTCAATCAATCTTATCTTTTTGTTTCAATCATATCTTTTTCAAAACTACCTAACTAACTCTCTAATTTTCGAAAATCACCTTCCTTTTTTTCAAAATTTCTTTTTAATTAACTAATTGAATTAAATTTTAATTTAATTTCAATTTTCTTTTTCTAAATTTTTGAATTTCAATTTTAATTTTAAATTAAAACCAAAACTATTTTTCTTTTCTTTTCAATTATTTTTGAATTCTTCTCCTTCATCTCCTTCTATTTATTTATTCATCTACTAACACTTCTCTTCCTCCCAAAATTCGAACACCATCTTCCTCTCTTTGTTCGAGTTTTTCTCTTCTCCTTCTTACATTCTTCTCTTCTTATACTCACATAAAGGAATCTCTATACTGTGACATAGAGGATTCCATATTTTCTTTTGTGTTCTCTTCTTTTTCATATGAGCAAGAACAAGGATAAGAATATTCTTGTTGAAGCTGATCCTGAACCTGAAAGGACTCTGAAGAGGAAGCTAAGGGAAGCCAAAGCACAACTCTCAGGAGAAAATTTGACAGAAATTTTCGAAAAAGAAGAAAACATGGCCAAAAATAATAACAATGCAAGGAAGATGCTTGGTGACTTTACTGCACCAAATTCCAATTTATATGGAAGAAGCATCTCAATTCCTGCCATTGGAGCAAACAACTTTGAGCTTAAACCTCAATTAGTTTCTCTGATGCAACAGAATTGCAAGTTTCATGGACTTCCATCAGAAGATCCTTTTCAGTTCTTAACTTAATTCTTGCAAATCTGTGATAATGTTAAGACTAATGGGGTTGATCCTGAGGTCTACAGGCTTATGCTTTTCCCATTTGCTGTAAGAGACAGAGCTAGAATTTGGTTGGACTCTCAACCTAAAGACAGCCTGAACTCTTGGGATAAGCTGGTCACGGCTTTCTTAGCCAAGTTCTTTCCTCCTCAAAAGCTTAGCAAGCTTAGAGTGGATGTTCAAACCTTCAGACAAAAGGAAGGTGAATCCCTCTATGAAGCTTGGGAGAGATACAAGGAACTGACCAAAAGGTGTCATTCTGACATGCTTTCAGAATGGACCATCCTAGATATCTTCTATGATGGTCTGTTTGAACTATCTAAGATGTCATTGGGCCATTTTGCAGGTGGATCCATTCACCTAAAGAAAACACCTGCAGAAGCTTAAAAACTCATTGACATGGTTGCAAATAACCAGTTCATGTACACTTCTGAAAGGAATCCTGTGAATAATGGGACCCTTATGAGGAAGGGAGTTCTTGAAATTGATACTCTGAATGCCATATTGGCTCAGAATAAAATATTGACTCAGCAAGTCAATATGATCTCTCAGAGTCTGAATGGATTGAAGGAATCATCCAACAGTACTAAAGAGGCATCTTCTGAAGAAGAAGCTTATGATCCTGAGAACCTTGCAATAGCAGAGGTAAATTACATGGGTGAACCCTATGGAAACACTTATAATCCCTCATGGAGAAATCATCCAAATTTCTCATAGAAGGATCAACAAAAGCCTCAACAAGGCTTTAATAATGGTGGAAGAAACAGGTTTAGCAATAGCAAGCCTTTTCCATCATCCACTCAGCAACAGACAGAGAATTCTGAGCAGAATCCATCTAGCTTAGCAAATATAGTCTCTGATCTATCTAAGGCCACTTTAAGTTTCATGAATAAAACAAGGTCCTCCATTAGAAATTTGGAGGCACAAGTGGGCCAGCTAAGTAAAAGGGTCACTAAAACCACTCCTAGTACTCTCCCTAGCAATACAGAAGAGAATCCAAAAAGAGAGTGCAAGGTCATTGAATTAACCATCATGGCCGAACCTACAAGGGAGGGAGAGGACGTGAATCCCAGTGAGGAAGACCTCCTGGGACGTCCAGTGATCAATAAGGAGTGTCTCTCTGAGGAACCAAAGGAATCTGAGGCTCATCTAGAGACCACAGAGATTCCTTTGAACCTCCTTATGCCATTCATGAGCTCTAATGAGTATTCTTCTTCTGAAGATAATGAAGATGTTACTGAAGAGCAAGTTGCCAAGTACCTTGGTGCAATCATGAAGCTGAATGCCAAATTATTTGGTAATGAGACTTGGGAAGATGAACCTCCCTTGCTCATCAATGAACTAAGTGATCTGGATCAACTGAGATTGCCTCAAAAGA
This sequence comes from Arachis ipaensis, assembly GCF_000816755.2. Taxonomy (NCBI): domain Eukaryota; kingdom Viridiplantae; phylum Streptophyta; class Magnoliopsida; order Fabales; family Fabaceae; genus Arachis; species Arachis ipaensis. The sequence goes on along the minus strand of NC_029786.2, from coordinate 33,249,599 downwards.
AACAGGATCCTGGAAAGTTCTTAATACCTTGTACCATAGGCACCATAACCTTTGAGAAGGCTCTATGTGACCTTGGATTAGGGATAAACCTCATGCCACTCTCTGTAATGGAGAAACTGGGAATCTTTGAGGTGCAAGCTGCCAGAATCTCATTAGAGATGGCAGACAACTCCAGAAAACAGGCTTATAGACAAGTAGAGGACGTGCTAGTAAAGGTTGAAGGCCTTTACATCCCTGCTGATTTTATAATCCTGGATACTGGGAAGGATGAGGATGAATCCATCATCCTTGGAAGACCTTTCCTAGCCACAGCAAGGGATGTGATTGATGTGGACAGAGGAGAATTGATCCTTCAACTGAATGAGGATAACCTTGTGTTTAAAACTCAAAGATCTCCTTCTGTAACCATGGAGAGGAAGCATGAAAGGCTTCTCTCACTGCAGAGTCAACCAAAGCCCCCACAGTCAAACTCTAAGTTTGGTGTTGGGAGGTTCCAACAATGCTCTGAACATCTGTGAGGCTCCATGAGAGCTCACTGTCAAGCTATTGACATTAAAGAAGTACTTGTTGGGAGGCAACCCAATGTTATCTAATTATATTCATTTATTTTCTATTGTTATTTTCTGTTTTCTTTAGGTTGATGATCATGTGAACTCATAAAAACTACTGAAAAATAAAAAACAAAATGAAAAATAGCAGAAGAAATAGCACACCCTGGAGGAGAGCAGTCTGGCGTTTAAACGCCAGAAACAAGCATCTGTCTGGCGTTTAACGCCAGAAATAGGCACCAAGCTGGCGTTTAATGCCAGAAACAAGCATCTTCCTGGCGTTAAATGCCAGAACAGAGCATGGAAGTGGTGTTTAATGCCAGAAACAGGCAGCAGTCTGGCGTTAAACGCCAGGATTGCATGTATAGGGCGTTTTACACGTCTAAAGGGTACAGGGATCAAAAATCCTTGACACCTCAGGATCTGTGGACCCCACCAGATCCCCACCTAACCCTATTCTGTCCTCTTCATACCTTTTCATAATTCTCTTCCCCAAATGCCCTTCACCAATCACTTCAATCACTCTTCCCCATAAACCCCACCTACCTTCAAAGTCAAAATATTTTCCCTCCCAAACCCAACCCTAAATGGCTGAACCCTAAACCCCTCCCCACTTCTATATAAACCCCTCATTCCTTCTTCTATTTCACACAACACAACCCTCTCTTCTTCCACTTGGCCGAAACCTACTCTCTCTCCCTCTCCTCCATTTCTCTTCTTCTTCTACTTCTTTCTTTCTTCTTTTGCTCGGGGACGAGCAAACACTTTAAGTTTGGTGTGGTAAAAGCATTGCTTTTTGTTTTTTCATAACTATTTATAAGGCCAGAGGCCAGAGAAACCTCTAGAAAGAGGAAAGGGAAGGCAATTGCTTCCACCTCTGAGTCATAGGAGATGGAGAGATTCATCTCAAAGGTCCATCAAGACCACTTCTATGAAGTTGTGGCCAAGAAGAAAGTGATCCCTGAGGTTCCTTTCAAGCTCAAGAAGAATGAGTATCCGGAGATCTGACTTGAAATTCAAAGAAGAGGTTGGAAAGTTCTCACCAACTCCATTCAACAAGTCGGGATCCTAATGGTTCAAGAGCCCTATGCAAACGCATGGATCACAAGGAACCATGATCAAAGTGTGAACCCAAATCCAAAGCATTGGCTTACTATGGTTTGGGGAAAATACTTAGATTTCAATCTGGAAAATGTAAGGCTGGCGTTCAACTTGCCAATGATGGATGAGAACGCACGCCCCTACACAAGAAGGGTCAACTTTGATCAAAGGTTGGACCAAGTCCTCATAGACATATGTGAGGAAGGAGCTCAATGGAAAATTGACTCAAGAGGCAAGCCGGTTCAACTAAGAAGGCATGACCTCAAACAAGTAGCTAGGAGATGGCTAGAGTTCATTCAACGCTCAATCATTCCTACTAGTAACCGGTCTGAAGTTACTATAGACCGGGCCATCATGATCCATAGTATCATGATTGGAGAGGAGGTGGAAGTTCATGAGATTATACCTCAAGAACTTTACAAGGTCGCTGACAAGTCCTCCACTTGGGCAAGGTTAGCCTTTCCTCACCTCATATGCCACCTCTGCAATTCATCTGGAATTGACATAGAGGGAGATATCCTCATTGAAGAGGATAAGCCCATCACTAGGAAAAGAATGGAGCAAACAAGAGATCATGGACCTCAACATGAGCATGAGGAGATTCCTCACCATGAAATCCCTGAGATGTCTCAAGGGATGCACTTTCCTCCACAAAACTATTGGGAGCAAATCAACACCTCCCTAGGAGAATTAAGTTCTAATATGGGATAACTAAGGGTGGAGCACCGAGAGCACACCATCATCCTTCATGAGATTAGAGAAGATCAAAGAGCTATGAGGGAGGATCAACAAAGACAAGGAAGAGACATAAAGGAGCTCAAAAGCACCATTGGTTCTTCAAGAAGAGGAAGATGCCACCCTCACTAAGGTGGACTCATTCCTTAATCTCCTTGTTTATTTATTTTCCTTTTTTCGATTTTTGAGCTTTATGCTTATTTATATTTGTGTCTTATTACATAATCACTAGTGTCTAAGTATTTATGCCTTAAAGTTATGAATATGAATCCATCACCTCTCTTGAATGAAAAATGTTTTAATTACAAAAGAACAAGAAGTACATGGTTTCGAATTCATCCTTGAAACTAGTTTAATTATTTTGATGTGGTGGCAATACTTTTTGTTTTCTGAATGAATGCTTGAACAGTGCATATGTCTTTTGAAGTTGTTGTTTATGAATGTTAAATATGTTGGCTCTTGAAAGAATGATGAAAAGGAGACATGTTATTTGATAATCTGAAAAATCATAAAAATGATTCTTGAAGCAAGAAAAAGCAGTGAATACAAAAGCTTGCGAAAAAAATGGCGAAAAAAGAGAAAGAGAAAAAGAAAAAGCAAGCAGAAAAAGCCAAAAGCTCTTTAAACCAAAAGGCAAGAGCAAAAAGCCAATAGCCCTTAAAACCAAAAGGCAAGGGTAATAAAAAAGGACCAAAGGCTTTGAGCATCAGTGGATAGAAGGGCCTAAAGGAATAAAATCCTGGCCTAAGCGGCTAAACCAAGCTGTCCCTAACCATGTGCTTGTGGCGTGAAGGTGTCAAGTAAAAACTTGAGACTGAGCGGTTAAAGTCGAGGTCCAAAGCAAAAACAGAGTGTGCTTAAGAAGGACACCTCTAATTGGGGACTTTAGCAAAGCTGAGTCACAATCTGAAAAGATTCACCCAATTATGTGTTTGTGGCATTTATGTATCCGGTGGTAATACTGGAAAACAAAGTGCTTAGGGCCACGGCCAAGACTCATAAAGTAGCTGTGTTGAAGAATCAACATACTTAATTAGGAGAATCAATAACACTATCTGAATTCTAAGTTCCAATAGATGCCAATCATTCTGAACCTCAATGGATAAAGCGAGATGCCAAAACTATTCAAGAGGCAAAAAGCTACAAGTCCCGCTCATCTGATTGGAACTAAGTTTCATTGATATTTTGAAATTTATAGTATATTCTCTTCTTTTTATCCTATTTGATTTTCAGTTGCTTGGGGACAAGCAATAATTTAAGTTTGGTGTTGTGATGAGTGGATAATTAATACGCTTTTTGACATTGTTTTTAAATAGTTTTCAGTATGATTTAGTTAGTTTTTAGTATATTTTTATTAGTTTTTAAATAAAAATCACATTTCTGGACTTTACTATGAGTTTATGTGTTTTTCTGTGATTTCAGGTATTTTCTGGCTGAAATTGAGGGACCTGAGCAAAAATCAGACTCAAAGGTTGAAGAAGGACTGCAGATGCTATTGGATTCTGACCTCCCTGCACTCAAAGTGGATTTTCTGGAGCTACAGAACTCCAAATGGCACACTCTCAATTGCGTTGGAAAGTAGACATCCAGGGATTTCCAGCAATATATAATAGTCCATACTTTGATTAAGGATAGATGACGTAAACTGGTGTTGAACGCCAGTTCCATGCTGCATTCTGGAGTCAAACGCCAGAAACAGGTTGCAAAGTGGAGTTCAACGCCAGAAACAGGTTACAAACTGGCGTTCAACTCCAAGAAAGACCTCTACATGTGTAAAGCTCAATGCTCAGCCCAAGCACATACCAGGTGGGCCCTGGAAGTGGATTTCTGCATCATTTACTCATTTCTGTAAACCCTAGTAACTAGTTTAGAATAAATTGGACTTTTTACTATCTTTGTAAGGGATCTTTGATTAGTTTTATGCTATCTTAGACTTTCATGGGGGCTGGCCATTCGACCATGCCTGGACCATTATCACTTATGTATTTTCAAACGGTAGAGTTTCTACACACCATAGATTAAGGTGTGGAGCTCTGCTGTTCCTCATGAATTAATACAAGTACTACTGTTTTTCTATTCAATTCAAGCTTATTCCTATTCTAAGATATCCATTCGCACCCAAGAACATGATGAATGTGATGATTATGTGACACTCATCATCATTCTCACTTATGAACGTGTGCCTGACAAACACTTCTGTTCTACATGCAAACAAGCTAGAATGAATATCTCTTAGATATCTAATACAGAGGACCGAGTCCGAGATATTAGAATCTTCGTGGTATAAGTTAGAACCCATGGATGGCCATTCTTGAGATCCGAAAAGTCTAAACCTTGTTTGTTGGTGCACGAAATTGTGATCTCAGGCAATGGCGCCAAAAGCTCTGTACGCACATCTTAATAAATCGTTTTTCATTCACAACTTCGATACAACTAACCAGCAAGTGCACTGGGTCGTCCAAGTAATAAAACCTTACGTGAGTAAGGGTCGATCCCACGGAGATTGTTGGTATGAAGCAAGCTATGGTCATCTTGTAAATCTTAATCAGGCGGATAATAATTGATTATGGAGTTTTCGAAAATAAATAATAAATAGACAGAAAATAAAGATAGAAATACTTATGTATATCTTTGGTGAGAATTTCAGATAAGTGTATGGAGATGCTTTCGTCCCTTTGAACTTCTGCTTTCCTGCTGTCTTCATCCAATCAGTCCTACTCCTTTCCATGGCTGGCTTTATGTAAGGACATCACCATTGTCAATGGCTACTTTTCATCCTCTCTGGAAAATGGTCCGATGGAACGGAAGTGGTTGTCAGGCACGCGTTCATGGGGAATGATGATGATTGTCACGTTCATCACATTCATGTTGAAGTGCGAATGAATATCTTAGAAGCAAAATAAGTTGAATTGAATATAAAACAGTAGTACTTTGCATTAAATCATGAGGAACAACAGAGCTCCACACCTTAATCTATGGAGTGTAGAAACTCTATCGTTGAAAAATACATAAGTGAATACAGGGTAAGCATGGCCGAATGGCCAGCCTCCCATGGAGGTCTAGAGATCTCTAAAAATGATCAAAAGATGATCCCCAGATCATAAGATGTCTAATACAATAGTAAAAAGTCCTATTTATACTAAACTAGTTACTAGGGTTTACAGAGATAAGTAATTGATGCATAAATCCACTTTCGGGGCCCACTTGGTGTGTGCTTGGGCTGAGCTTGAATGTTACACGTGCAGAGGCTCTTTCTGGAGTTGAACGCCAGGTTGTAACGTGTTTCTGGCGTTCAACTCTGGTTCGTGACGTGTTTCTGGCGTTTAACTCCAGACTGCAGCGTAGAACTGGCGTTCAACGCCCTTTTGCGTCGTCTAAACTTGGCCAAAGTATGGACTATTATATATTGCTGGAAGGCCCTGGATGCGGGTTGTGGTTCCTCAGCTGGGGCTCTTTTTGTTCCTTTCCTTGCTGTTGATTTGGGAATGGCTTTCTCTTTTCCTTTCTTGGTAGCCATCCTGAAAAAGGGAAGAGAAAGTAAATTAAATTTAAAAAGAGAGATATATAGCAAGGAAGACAACGAAAAAGGTGGTGATGGATGCACATTAAGATATAACTGACATTATCACATGCTCCCGAGTACATGTGAAAAGCCAACAATGGGAAATAGCTAGTGCATGTAAAGACAAGTGAATGCAAGGTGTTTATTGGCATGCCGGCAAAGGGCATGAGTAGCATAGACCAAGCAATACTTTGTAACAAACCATCACGTTTGTATTGACAATTAATTTCAATTAATACAATAGTAAAGCGAGTTTATGAAAAGCAAGCATTCAGAGTAGTAGGATAAAAGATACTGAAAAGCAGTGCACAATGCCATACGGGCGTTTTCACAAACACATAGCATGCATGTTAAATAATATGATGAAAATAATAAATTGAACATGCAAGCAATCCTTTAAAATATATATATATATATAATTGTCAAATAATTCCTCTAATAATCCACAAGTAAAATATAGAAATAATGACCCAAATAGATTTCTAACACCAATGAAAATAATGCAATGAATGAAAGTATGTAAATAAACTAAAATAAAATAAAAAGAAAAATAAGAGAGATGAGAAGGTAAAGAAGATAAGAAAGGAAGAAGAAAGAAATAAGAAAAGATAAGAAAAATAAGGATTAGAGAAGAAAAGATAAGAAATTTGGCTGATCTGGATAATCTGTGCGCCGCTTGTGACGCGGACGCATGAGTGACGCGATCGCGTGGTGCGCAAGAAGGTCAGGTGACGCGGACGCATGGGGCACGCGATCGCGTGACTTGATTTGTGCTAGTGGCGCGAGTGCAGCCTCGCGGTCGCACAACTCTCTGTTCAAAACTTAGTATTACCAAAATCCTGGGTGACGCGGTCGCGTGGTTGACGCGATCGCGCGGGTGGCCTTATTTCCAATATGACGCGGACGCGTGGGTGACGCGTTCGCGTGGGAGGGTTTGGGCTTCCAGCACAAGTCCAGCCCAACTCCAGCGCAACTTTCGGCCATGCACCCGGTTGACGTCGATTTTCAGGTCACGCGGCCGCGTGGGTGACGCGGTCGCGTGGGAGACCATTATTCCCAGGTGACGTGGACGCGTGGGGCATGCGTCTGCGTGGGTAGAATTGTGCCATTGGCATGCCTCCAGCAACGCTCCAGCGTGACTCTCTGTTCATTTTTATTTTCTCTTCTCTCCTTGCGATGCGGACGCGTCGCTGATGCGGTCGCGTCGTGTTGCACTTTTTTTTTTAATCTGAAAAGATGCAGAATGCAGTGTTAATATGAATGTGATTCAAAACTCCAGGTTCAATATAATAAAATAAAATAAAACTCGAAAACAAATAAAACTAAATAAAAATGAAAAAGAACAATCATACCATGGTGGGTGTCTCCCACCTAGCACTTTTAGTTAGAGTCCTTAAGTTGGATATTTGGTGAGCTCCCTGTTATGGTGGCTTAAGCTTGTATTCATCCAGGAATCTCCACCAATGTTTGTATTTCCAGTAACCTCCGGGGTCCCAAACTAGGCGTAGAAAGCCTTCAAGTAAGTTAAAGCAAGTGACAAGAACCCAAGAGTGCTGATTTCTAGATTGGATTTCGGGGTCCCAAATCTTGCTTTTGCACCCGTCTTCTTGTTGATCATCATGATTCTATTCGGGTGGTAGGCAATCTGAATTCTCACTAAAGCGGCCAAACAACTTCCTAGACCCATTCAGTGGAGCTTTACACCAACCTTTACATTTAAACTTTAAGCTTTCAACCATAATGAACCTTGCAGGACAATTCTTACCACTGACCATTTTCCTCTTACTCTTAATGCCACAAAGAGCTCTAAGTTGACCATCCGTCTCCAGTAGCCCATATTCAAGTGGGATTAGAAAGCTATGGGATATGAATTTTACCCACTTGAATGTTGTGAAGGATGATGGAAACTTAGGGGGAGGGGTCTCCAATAACTTTGGCAAGGTGATTTCAAGCTCCACTCCCTTGTGCTCTTCTTTGACATCTTCTACCTCTTGATCAACCTCTACAAAATCTTTAACCATGATCTGCCTTGGAGGTTGTACGCTCTTCTCAACATCAACATCAAACACCGTGGAAGGAGGCTCTGTGACTGGACTTTCCAATGGAGGTACAGCATCTCTTAAGTCCGCAACCACTTCTTCCTTTTTAATAATTGCTGCTTTGTCCAGTTGTTTAAGTATAAAATCGTACTCATCCTCGATGTTTTTCTTTCTTGACAACTCCTTTCAACTATTCTTTCATCTTCAAGGGTCTCTCCTACCCTTACCCGTAGGGCCTCCTCTAGCTCTTTATGAAGTATGGATTCGCGAAGATGATTCCTTCTTTCCTGTTCTATATCAATAGCATAATTGGGACATCTTGCTCTTGGATTGATGGATGTGGGTGCTCTTCCATGGATGGTGGTGATGGGATGAGAAGATCTTTATGTGGTTGAAAAGGAAGTGCACTAGAGCTTGAGGGTTGATTATTGAAGGTATTTGGTGGTCTGATTTGGGTGAAGAGAGCTTATATAGTAGAGTTTAGATCGGCAAGTGCTTTCTCCATGGAGGTTTGGGGTAGATAGGAGGGTTCATTTGGTTCATAAGGTGGTTGGTATGGTGGATGAGGGTTAGGGTCATATGGAGGTGAGTGGTGGAAAAGGGCTTGTGAGTATGGTGGTCCCAAGTTGTGTTGAGGAGGTTCATAGGCATATGATGGTGGTTGTTGATAGTCCATTGGAGGTGGTTGTTGCCACGAGGGTTGATTAAATCCTTGTGCCTCCTCCCATATTCGATTGTTCCAAGCTTGATGCCTGTTCTCATTGTAATTTCTTCAACATAATTGTAACAAGACTCATAGCCAAAGGGGTGAGAGTTCATAGTAGCAATTAAAAATGAAAATAAAAATAAATTTAAATTAAAAGGTTATTTAAATTTTGAATTTTGAAATTTGAATTTTAAATTTTTGAAATTTGAATTTTGAAATTTGATTTTTTAAATTTTGAATTTTTGAATTTAATAAGGAAAGAGAAAAACAATAAAATGACACCAAACTTAAAAATTTTTAGATCAAAACGAAGAAAACAACTAAGAACAACTTGAAGGTCAAGATGAACACAAAGAACAACTTGAAGATCAAGATGAACACCAAAAATTTTTTTTTTGAAAAAAAAAATTTAATAATTAAATAAAAACCAATAACCTCTTAATTTATGAAAAAAAAAAGCAAAAATAAAAACAAAAAATAAAAACAAATAAACAAGCAAAAAGTAAAAATATTTACAATAACTAATAATAAGGCACACGTTTGCAATTCCCCGGCAACGGCGCCATTTTGACGTTAGGATTTTTTGCCAGTAAAGAATTTCATAAAAACAGTCGCGTTGTAGATATAGTCTCTAAACCGACAGAAATCCCTTCGTACAAACATTTTGGTTGTCACAAGTAACAAACCCCTTTGAAATTGATAACCGAGTATTCAAACCTCGGGTCGTCTTCTCAAGGAATTGCAGGGAAGTATGTTCTTATTATTGGTTATGAAGATTGTAAATTGGGGGTTTTGAAAGTAAGGTGGGAATATGTTATATGACAAGTAAAATAAAACAATAATAATAAAATCTCTTGGCAAGGTATAAGAAATTGGAAGTCCAGACTTAGTTATCCTTATCAATAACAATGAAAGTTGAATCTTAATTCCACTTAGTTAACCTTTACTAAAGCAAAGGAAAGTCAAGGGACAAATTAGTTTGATCTTCGAATCCTATTTATTTCCTAAGAAAAGATTGGGATTATTGAAGTTCAACTCAATTGGCAAGATAACAATTAACAATTATGCTATTAAGTTGGATAATTCCTGAGTTACTGATTTCTTAACCAAGACCAAAAGGGGAAAAGTAAATCTGCTGGAATAAGAATGCCTTCAGATGGGAAGCAATAATCATGTAAATAAAAGAGAGCAATAATAACTGAAATACTTCAAATAACATTAATTCAAGTAATCTGGAACAGTTCATAAACTAAATTGGGAAAATAAATAAAAATAAAGAACCTGGGATTGAGAGTTACTCCTAATACTAAGAGAAGTCCTAAATCCTAAGAGAGAGGAGAGAACCTCTCTCCAAACTAAATCTAAATCATGAGAAGTGAATTATGAGAGCCTCCTTCTGAATGGATGCATTCTCCCACTTTATAGGCTCTAATCTGTGTTTTCTGGGCCGCAAACTGGGTCAGAAACAGTCCAGAATTCGCTGGTTTCGAATTTTGCTACGCTGGATTTCCGTCACTGCGACGCGACCGCATGGATCACGCGGTAGCGTCGTCTAGCATCAGCGGAACTATAGCATATTATATATCAAATCGAAGCTCCGGACGTTAGCTTTCCAACGCAACTGGAACCGCGTCGTTTGGACCTCTGTAGATAAAGTTATAGCCGTTTGAGTTCAGAGAGGTCAGGCTGGACAGCTTAGCAATTTCTCCAACTTCTTGCATTCCTTCCACTTTTGCATGCTTTCTTCCCATCCTCCAAGCCATTCCTGCCTTATAATATCTGAAAACACTTAACACACATATCAAGGCATCTAATGGTAATAAGAGAGGATTAATAATAAGCAAATATAAGATCAAAGAAGCATGTTTTCAATCAAAGAACATAATTAGGAAGGAAATATAAAACCATGCAAATATTATGAATAAGAGGGTAAAGAGTTGATAAAATCCACTCAATTGAGCACAAGATAAACCATAAAATAGTGGTTTATCAACCTCCCCACACTTAAACACTAGCATGTCCTCATGCTAAGCTCAAGAGAAGCTATAAAGAAATGAAGAGGAATGGTAGAATGCATGAAATGCAACCTATGAATGCAACTACATGCTAAATGCTTTTACTTACTTGGTTAAGAGTAAATAAGTTCTCCAAGAATAAATACAAACCAATTTTCACTAATTCAAATCATACAATAAAAAGCAAATGAACTTGTAAGAAGACAGCTCATGAAAGCAGGGAACATAGAATCAAGCATTGAACCCTCACTAGTAGTGTGTATCACTCTAATCTCTCAAGTGTATAGGGTTATTCACTCTACTCTTCTCTAGTCATGCTTTCTAAACCTTGTTCTTCATCTAACTAATCAACAAAAATTTAATGTACCAATGCAAACATCATGAGGTCTTTTCAAGGTTGTAATGGGGCTGAGGTAAAGGTAAGGATATATGTATGGCCAAGTGAGCTATAATATGAATCTTCAATTAACCTAAGCTCTCACCTAATATACATATACTCTATATACTTTTAAATTCATGCCTAGCTACCCATAATTCCCACTCTTGTATAATTCCCATACTCATGTACCAAATTTTCTTTAATTTTTATCACATGTGCATTGATCATTTATTAAACTTAATATTGGGGTAATTTTGTCCCCTTATTTA
>NC_029786.2:33233717-33238176 GCF_000816755.2 Arachis ipaensis | reverse complement strand
TTTTTTTTTGTAGAGAAATAAACATAACTTATCAATGTACATGGATTTTTCTATTATTTTTCTATTTTGGTTTTTCATGAGTAGGTTCCCAAATTCCTAATATTCAAATAAATTAGAAACATGTTACATTCTCTTATCAACCCATGTTCCCAAAATGTCCCCACACTTATTTGCTACACAATCTCTATCTTAAGCTAACCAAAGATTCAATTGGGATAATTAATTTGTTTTCCGCTTAAGGCTAGTGATGTGGTTATAGAACAGAAGGGGCTTAAAAGCTCAAGGGGCTAACAAAGGTGATGTAAAAGGTAGGCTTATTTGGGGTAAGTGAGTTGATAATCAAATACGGCCTCAATCATACGCAAGCATGTAAATATACTAAACAAAGGACATATAGACTGGAACAAAATACAGATTACAATCATAGAGAAGGAAACACACAGGAATAAAATATTTATGGTTAAATAATGTAACCATGTAAATAAGCTCAAAGTCTCACAGGTTGTGTGTTCTTTGGCTCAAAAACCATGTTCCAAATACAACTTCCAAACAAGTTTAACACAAAAATATTTTTTTTTTCAATTTAAATTAGTGAAATATTATGAAAATTTATTGAAAAAGAAAATATTACTTCAACTAAGTAGTAACTAAATGCATAAAATCAAATAAACATGCAATTAAATATGCAAATGCAACAATTAACAAAGAAATAAAATAAAACATTGGTGTTGAAAGAGGAAGTAACTAACCCATGGAGATCGGTATCGACTTCCCCACACTTAAAGATTTCACCGTCCTCGGTTTATGCTAAGATGTACAAGTGGATGCGGGTTGTGGTTCCTCAGCTGGGGCTCTTTTTGTTCCTTTCCTTGCTGTTGATTTGGGAATGGCTTTCTCTTTTCCTTTCTTGGTGGCCATCCTGAAAAAGGGAAGAGAAAGTAAATTAAATTCAAAAAGAGATATATATAGCAAGGAAGACAACGGAAAAGGTGGTGATGGATGCACGTTAAGATATAACTGACATTATCACATGCTCGCGAGTACATGTGAAAAGCCAACAATGGGAAATAGCTAGTGCATGTAAAGACAAGTGAATGCAAGGTGTTTATTGGCATGCCGGCAAAGGGCATGAGTAGCATAGACCAAGCAATACTTTGTAACAAACCATCACGTTTGTATTGACAATTAATTTCAATTAATACAATAGTAAAGGGAGTTTATGAAAAGCAAGCATTCAGAGTAGTAGGATAAAAGATACTGAAAAGCAGTGCACAATGCCATACGGGCGTTTTTACAAACACATAGCATGCATGTTAAATAATCTGATGAAAATAATAAATTGAACATGCAAGCAATCCTTTAAAAATAAATATATATAATTGTCAAATAATTCCTCTAATAATCCACAAGTAAAATATAGAAATAATGACCCAAATAGATTTCTAACACCAATGAAAATAATGCAATGAATGAAAGTATGTAAACAAACTAAAATAAAATAAAAAGAAAAATAAGAGAGATGAGAAGGGAAAGAAGATAAGAAAGGAAGAAGAAAGAAATAAGAAAAGATAAGAAAAATAAGGATTAGAGAAGAAAAGATAAGAAATTTGGCTGATCTGGATAATCTGTGCGCCGCTTGTGACGCAGACCCATGAGTGACGCGATCGCGTGGTGCGCAAGAAGGTCAGGTGATGCGGACGCATGGGGCACGCGATCGCGTGACTTGATTTGTGCTAGTGGCGCGAGTGCAGCCTCGCGGTCGCACAACTCTCTGTTCAAAACTTAGTATTGCCAAAATCCTGGGTGACGCGGTCGCGTGGTTGACGCGATCGCGTGGGTGGCCTTATTTCCAATATGACGCGGACGCGTGGGTGACGCTTTTGCGTGGGAGGGTTTGGGCTTCCAGCACGAGTCCAGCCCAACTCCAGCGCAACTTTCGGCCATGCACCCGGTTGACGTCAATTTTCAGGTCACGCGGCTGCGTGGGTGACGCGGTCGCGTGGGAGGCCATTATTCCCAGGTGACGCGGACGCGTGGGGCATGCGTCCGCGTGGGTAGAATTGTGCCATTGGCACGCCTCCAGCCACACTCCATCATGACTCTCTGTTCGTTTTTATTTTCTCTTCTCTCCTTGCGATGCGGACGCGTCGCTGATGCGGTCGCGTCGCTGATGCGGTCGCGTCGCGTTGCACTTTTTTTTTTGATCTGAAAAGATGCAAAATGCAGTGTTAATATGAATGTGATGCAAAACTCCAGGTTCAATATAATAAAATAAAATAAAACTCGAAAACAAATAAAACTAAATAAAAATGAAAAAGAACGATCATACCATGGTGGGTTGTCTCCCACCTAGCACTTTTAGTTAGAGTCCTTAAGTTGGACATTTGGTGAGCTCCCTGTTATGGTGGCTTATGCTTGTATTCATCCAGGAATCTCCACCAATGTTTGTATTTCCAGTAACCTCTGGGGTCCCAAACTAGGCGTAGAAAGCCTTCAAGTAAGTTAAAGAAAGTGACAAGGCCCCAAGAGTGCTGATTTCTAGATTGGATTCCGGGGTCCCAAATCTTGCTTTTGCACCCGTCTTCTTGTTAATCATCATGATTCTATCCGGATGGTAGGCAATCTGAATTCTCACTAAAGCGGCCAAACAACTTCCTAGACCCATTTAGTGGAGCTTTACACCAACCTTTACATTTAAACTTTAAGCTTTCAACCATAATGAACCTTGCAGGACAATTCTTACCACTGACCATTTTCCTCTTACTCTTAATGCCACAAAGAGCTCTAAGTTGACCATCCGTCTCCAGTAGCCCATATTCAAGTGGGATTAGAAAGCTATGGGATATGAATTTTACCCACTTGAATGTTGTGAAGGATGATGGCAACTTAGGGGGAGGGGTTTCCAACAACTTTGGCAAGGTAATTTCAAGCTCCACTCCCTTGTGCTCTTCTTTGACATCTTCTACCTCTTGATCAACCTCTACAAAATCTTCAACCATGATCTGCCTTGGAGGTTGTACGCTTTTCTCAACATCAACATCAAACACTGTGGAAGGAGGCTCTGTGACTGGACTTTCCAATGGAGGTACAACATCTCTTAAGTCCGCAACCACTTCTTCCTTTTTAATAATTGCTGCTTTGTCTAGTTATTTAAGTATAAAATCGTACTCATCCTCGATGTTTTTCTTTCTATGACAACTCCTTTCAACTATTCTTTCATCTTCAAGGGTCTCTCCTACCCTTACCCGTAGGGCCTCCTCTAGCTCTTTATGAAGTTTGGATTCACGAAGATGATTCCTTCTTTCATGTTCTATATCAATAGCATAATTGGGATCATCTTTCTCTTGGATTGATGGATGTGGGTGCTCTTCCATGGATGATGGTGATGGGATGAAAAGATCTTTATGTGGTTGAAAAGGAAGTGCACTAGAGCTTGAGGGTTGATTGTTGAAGGTATTTGGTGGTCTGATTTGGGTGAAGAGAGCTTGTATAGTAGAGTTTAAATCGGCAAGTGCTTTCTCCATGGAGGTTTGGGGGTAGATAGGAGGGTTCATTTGGTTCATAAGGTGGTTGGTATGGTGGATGAGGGTTAGGGTCATATGGAGGTGAGTGGTGGAAAAGGGCTTGTGAGTATGGTGGTCCCAAGTTGTGTTGAGGAGGTTCATAGGCATATGATGGTGGTTGTTGATAGTCCATTGTAGGTGGTTGTTGCCATGAGGGTTGATTAAATCCTTGTGGCTCCTCCCATCTTTGATTGTTCCAACGTTGATGCCTGTTCTCATTGTAATTTCTTCAACATAATTGTAACCAGACTCATAGCCAAAGGACTGAGAGTTCATAGTAGCAATTAAAAATGAAAATAAAAATAAATTTAAATTAAAAGGTTATTTAAATTTTGAATTTGAAAATTAAATTTTGAAATTTGAAATTTTTGAAATTTGAATTTTGAAATTTGAATTTTAAATTTTTGAAATTTGAATTTTGAAATTTGATTTTTTAAATTTTGAATTTTTGAATTTAATAAGGAAAGAGAAAATTAATAAAATGACACCAAACTTAAAAATTTTTAGATCAAAACGAAGAAAACAACTAAGAACAACTTGAAGGTCAAGATGAACACGAAGAACTACTTGAAGATCAAGATGAACACCAAAAATTTTTTTTTGAAAAAAAAATTTTAATAATTAAATAAAAACCAATAACCTCTTAATTTATAAAAAAAAAAGCAAAAATAAAAACAAAAAATAAAAACAAATAAACAAGCAAAAAGTTAAAATATTTACAATAACCAATAATAAGGCACACGTTTGCAATTCCCCGGCAACGGCGCCATTTTGACGTTAGGATTTTTTGCCAGTAAAGAATTTCATAAAAACAGTCGCGTTGTAGATATAGTCTCTAAACCGACAGAAATCCCTTTGTACAAACGTTTTGGTTGTCACAAGTAACAAACCCCTTT
>NC_029786.2:33230521-33232951 GCF_000816755.2 Arachis ipaensis | reverse complement strand
CCTTTACTAAAATAAAGGAAAGTCAAGGGACTAATTAGTTTGATCTTTAAATCCTATTTATTTCCTAAGAAAAGATTGGGATTATTGAAATTCAACTCAATTGGCAAGATAACAATTAACAATTATGCTATTAAGTTGGATAATTCCTGAGTTACTGATTTCTTAACCAAGACCAAAAGGGGAAAAGTAAATCTGCTGGAATAAGAATGCCTTCAGATGGGAAGCAATAATCATGTAAATAAAAGAGAGCAATAATAACTGAAATACTTCAAATAACATTAATTCAAGTAATCTGGAACAGTTCATAAACTAAATTGGGAAAATAAATAAAAATAAAGAACCTGGGATTGAGAGTTACTCCTAATACTAAGAGAAGTCCTAAATCCTAAGAGAGAGAGGAGAGAACCTCTCTCCAAACTAAATCTAAATCATGAGAAGTGAATTATGAGAGCCTCCTTCTGAATGGATGCATTCTCCCACTTTATAGCCTCTAATCTGTATTTTCTGGGCTGAAAACTGGGTCAGAAACAGTCCAGAATTCGCTGGTTTCGAATTTTGCCACGCTGGATTTCCGTCACTGCGATGCGGCCGCATGGATCACGCAGTCGCGTCACCTAGCATCAAGGAAACTATAACATATTATATATCAAATCGAAGCCCCAGACGTTAGCTTTCCAACGCAACTGGAACCGCATCGTTTGGACCTCTGTAGCTAAAGTTATAGCTGTTTGAGTGCAGAGAGGTCAGGCTGGACAGCTTAGCAATTTCTCCAACTTCTTGCATTCCTTCCACTTTTGCATGCTTTCTTCCCATCCTCCAAGCCATTCCTGCCTTATAATATCTGAAAACACTTAACACACATATCAAGACATCTAATGGTAATAAGAGAGGATTA
Organism: Arachis ipaensis; assembly: GCF_000816755.2. Classification (NCBI taxonomy): domain Eukaryota; kingdom Viridiplantae; phylum Streptophyta; class Magnoliopsida; order Fabales; family Fabaceae; genus Arachis; species Arachis ipaensis. Next base: position 33,232,056 of record NC_029786.2, on the reverse strand, counting down.
ATAATAAGCAAATATAAGATCAAAGAAGCATGTTTTCCATCAAAGCACATAATTAGGAAGGAAATATAAAACCATGCAAATATTATGAATAAGTGGGTAAATAGTTGATAAAATCCACTCAATTGAGCACAAGATAAACCATAAAATAGTGGTTTATCAATCCTGTGGGGTCCACAGATGCTGAGATGATCCTGTGGGGTCCACAGATCCTGAGGTGTCAAGGAATTGCATCCCTGCACCAATTAGGCATGTAAAATGCCTTTGCATGCAATTCTGGCATTTAAACGCCGAACTGATGCTTGTTCTGGGCGTTCAACGCCCAGATGCAGCATATTTCTGGCGTTGAACGCCAGCCAGATGCTTGTTTCTGGCGTTCAGCGCCAGCTATTCTTCACTATGCATTTCTGGCGTCTGGTGCCAATTTACTTTTCTTGCAATTTAAGTTTCAATGCAATTTACTTTCTGCAACTTTAAATTCATTGTCCTTTACTTCTTGTTGGTTACAATTTCACACAATTCACATCAATGTTAGCTTGACTAAACTAATCACCCACTAAAGTTGCTTGATCCATCAATCCCTGTGGGATCGACCTCACTCCCGTGAGTTATTATTACTTGATGCGACCCGGTGCACTTGCCGGTTAGATTTGTGTGTTTTGGGAGAAATTTATTTTTCACCAAAATACTCATCAGACGCCAGGATGCTGCTTGTTTCTAGCGTTCAACGCCAAATCCATGCTCTGTTCTGGCGTTGAACGCCAGCCAGATGCTAGTAAGATCGTCCTCCAGGGTGTGATTTTTCTTCTGCTGTTTTTGATTCTGTTTTTAATTTTTTTGATTTATTTTGTGGCTCCACATGATCATGAACCTATAAAGACATATAACTAATAAAAATATAATTAAATAAAAAATTGGGTTGCCTCCAAACAAGCGCTTCTTTAATGTCAATATCTTGACAGTGGGCTCTTATGGAGCCTCACAGATGTTCAGAGCATTGTTGAGACTCCCCAACACCAAACTTAAAGTTTGACTGTGGGGGCTCTGGTTGACTCTATTTTGAGAGAAGCTTACTGTGCCTCTTTTCCATGTTTACAGAAGGATGTCCTTGAGTTTTAAACTCAAGGGAGTCCTCATTCAATTGAAGGACTATTTCACCTCTGTTAACATCAATCACAGCTCTTGCTGTGGCTAGGAAGGGTCTTCCAAGGATGATGGATTCATCCTCATCCTTCCCAGTATCTAGGATTATGAAATCAGCAGGGATGTAAAGGCCTTCAACCTTTACTAATATGTCCTCTACTTGTCCATAAGCCTCTTTTCTTGAGTTATCTGCCATCTCTAATGAGATTCTAGCAGCTTGCACCTCAAAGATTCCCAGTTTCTCCATTATAGAGAGTGGCATGAGGTTTATTCCTGACCCAAGGTCACATAGAGTCTTCTCAAAGGTCATGGTGCCTATGGTACAAGGTATCAGGAACTTTCCAGGATCCTGTTTCTTCTGAGGCAATCTCAGTTGATCCAATACATTTAGTTCT
>NC_029786.2:33214250-33230302 GCF_000816755.2 Arachis ipaensis | reverse complement strand
CCATTCTGAAAGCATGTCAGAAGGACACTTTTTGGTCAGTTCCTTGTATCTCTCCCAAGCTTCATAGAGGGATTCACCTTCTTTCTGTCTGAAGGTTTGAACATCCTCTCTAAGCTTACTCAGCTTTTGAGGAGGAAAGAACTTAGCTAGGAAAGCCGTGACCAGCTTATCCCAAGAGTTCAGGGTATCTTTGGGTTGAGAGTCCAACCACACTCTAGCTCTGTCTCTTACAGCAAAAGGGAAAAGCATGAGCATGTAGACTTCAGGATCTACTCCATTAGTCTTAACAGTATCACAGATCTACAAAAATTCAGTTAAGAACTGAAAAGGATCTTCAGATGGAAGTCCATGAAACTTGCAGTTCTGCTGCATCAGAGAAACTAATTGAGGTTTCAGCTCAAAGTTGTTTGCTCCAATGGTAGGGATGGAGATGCTTCTTCCATGTAAATTGGAATTAGGTGCAGTAAAGTCACCAAGCATCCTCCTTGCATTATTATTATTTTCGGCTGCCATCTCCTCTTCTTGTTCGAAAATTTCTGAAAGGTGCTTGCTGGATTGTTGTAATTTAGCTTCTCTTAGTTTCCTCTTCAGAGTCCTCTCAGGTTCTGGATCTGCTTCAACAAGAATATTCTTGTCCTTGCTCCTGCTCATATGAAAAAGAGGGAACAGAAAAATAATAATAGGGATCCTTTTTACCACAGTATAGAGGTCCCTATGTTAGTAGAAGAAAAGAAGAAGAAAAGAATGTAATGTAAGGAAAGAAACACAAGGGTGAGGAGAGCAGAGATGTGAGATGAAGAGAAGTGTTAGTAGATGAATAAATAAATAGAAGGAGATGAGAGAGAAAGAGAATTTTCGAAAATTATTTTTGAAAAATGGTTAGTGATTTTCGAAAATTAAAAGAAGAAACAAATTAAAATTGAATTTTGAAACAATTAGTTAATTAAAAAGAATTTTTGAAAAAGAGGGAGATATTTTCGAAAATTTTAAAAATATTTTTCAAAAATCTTTTTCTTATCTTTATCACATAATTTTCGAAAATTCTCTTTCTCTCTCATCTCCTTCTATTTATTTATTCATCTACTAACACTTCTCTTCATCTCACATCTCTGCTCTCCTCACCCTTGTGTTTCTTTCCTTACATTACATTCTTTTCTTCTTCTTTTCTTCTACTAACATAGGGACCTCTATACTGTGGTAAAAAGGATCCCTATTATTATTTTTCTGTTCCCTCTTTTTCATATGAGCAGGAGCAAAGACAAGAATATTCTTGTCCTTGCTCCTGCTCATATGAAAAAGAGGGAACAGAAAAATAATAATAGGGATCCTTTTTACCACAGTATAGAGGTCCCTATGTTAGTAGAAGAAAAGAAGAAGAAAAGAATGTAATGTAAGGAAAGAAACACAAGGGAGAGGAGAGCAGAGATGTGAGATGAAGAGAAGTGTTAGTAGATGAATAAATAAATAGAAGGAGATGAGAGAGAAAGAGAATTTTCGAAAATTATTTTTGAAAAATTTTTTATGGAAAGAAAACATGCAAGACACCAAACTTAGAAATCTTTAATGCTTAGACACTAAGAATTCAAGAATGCATATGAAAAACACCATACAACACAAAACAATATAATATGAAGATCAATCAATAAGGTTTATCAAGAACAACTTGAAGATCATGAAGAACACTATGAATGCATGAATTTTCGAAAAATGCAGAGAATTTTTAGAAAAAATGCAATTGACACCAAACTTGAAATTGACTCAAGACTCAAACAAGAAACACAAAATATTTTTGATTTTTTATGATTTTGTGATTTTTTGTATTTTTATTTTATATTTTTTGAATATTAGTGTGAAAAAGAAAAATAAGGATTCCAAAATTTTTAATATGAATTCCAGGAGTCTTGCACTCTTATTCTAAAGCTCCAATCTGAGGGTTAGACATGGCTTAATAGCCAGTCAAGCTTTAGCATGTAAATCTTTTGGATCTGGAACAGCAGCAGGTGGATTAGCAACAACTAGCTTGCTCTTGATAATGTTGGGTTGGAAGCCCCAGTCCAAATGAATTTAGACATGGCTTTACAGCCAGTCAGGCTTCAACATGCTTCATGAAATACTAGAATTCATTCTTAAAAATTTTAGAATAATTTTCAAAAACAGATGAGAAATTTTTGAAAGATTTTTGAAAATTTTTTTTTTGAAAACAAAATAAGAAGAAAATTACCTAATCTGAGCAACATGATGAAATGTCAGTTGTCCAAACTCGAACAATCCCCGGCAACGGTGCCAAAAACTTGGTGCACGAAATTGTGATCTCAGGCAACGGCACCAAAAACTCTGTACGCACGTCTTAATAAATCATTTTTCATTCACAACTTCGATACAACTAACCAGCAAGTGCACTGGGTCGTCCAAGTAATAAAACCTTACGTGAGTAAGGGTCGATCCCACGGAGATTGTTGGTATGAAGCAAGCTATGGTCATCTTGTAAATCTCAGTCAGGCGGATAATAATTGATTATGGAGTTTTCGAAAATAAATAATAAATAGACAGAAAATAAAGATAGAAATACTTATGTATATCATTGGTGAGAATTTCAGATAAGTGTACGGAGATGCCCTCTGAACTTCTGCTTTCCTGCTGTCTTCATCCAATCAGTCCTACTCCTTTCCATGGCTGGCTTTATGTAAGGACATCACCATTGTCAATGGCTACTTTTCATCCTCTCTGTGAAAATGGTCCGATGCGCTGTTACTGTATGGCTAATCATCTGGAGGCATCACCGTGGTCAATGGCTGCATTCTATCCTCTTGTGAAAATGGTCCAAATGCTCTGTCACAGCACGGCTAATCATCTGAGGTTCTCGATCATACTGGAATAGGATTCACCCTCCTTTTGCGTCTGTCACTACACCCAGCACTCGCGAGTTTGAAGTTCGTCACAGTCATTCAATCCCAGAGTTCTACTCGGAATACCACAGACAAGGTTTAGACTTTCCGGACTCTCATGAATGCCGCCATCAATCTATCTTATACCACGAAGATTCTGACTAAGAGATCCAAGAGATACTCATTCAATCGAAGGTAGAACGGAAGTGGTTGTCAGGCACGCGTTCATAGGGAATGATGATGATTGTCACGTTCATCACATTCATGTTGAAGTGCGAATGAATATCTTAGAAGCGAAATAAGTTGAATTGAATATAAAACAGTAGTACTTTGCATTAAATCATGAGGAACAACAGAGCTCCACACCTTAATCTATGGAGTGCAGAAACTCTACCGTTGAAAAATACATAAGTGAATACAGGGTAAGCATGGCCGAATGGCCAGCCTCCCATGGAGGTCTAGAGATCTCTAAAAATGATCAAAAGATGATCCCCAGATCATAAGATGTCTAATACAATAGTAAAAAGTCCTATTTATAGTAAACTAGTTACTAGGGTTTACAGAGATAAGTAATGCATAAATTCACTTCCGAGGCCCACTTGGTGTGTGCTTGGGCTGAGCTTGAATGTTACACATGCAGAGGCTCTTTCTGGAGTTGAACGCCAGGTTGTAACGTGTTTCTAGCGTTCAACTCTGGTTCGTGACGTGTTTCTGGCGTCTAACTCCAGACTGCAGCGTAGAACTGGCGTTCAATGCCCTTTTGCATCGTCTAAACTCGGCCAAAGTATAGACTATTATATATTGCTGGAAAGCCCTGGATGTCTACTTTCCAACGCAATTGAAAGCGCGCCATTTTGAGTTTTGTAGCTCCAGAAAATCCACTTTTAGTGTAGGGAGGTCAGAATCCAACAACATTAGCAGTCCTTCTTCAACCTCTGAATCTGATTTTTGCTCAAGTCCCTCAATTTCAGCCAAAAAATACCTGAAATCACAGAAAAATACACAAACTCATAGTAAAGTCCAGAAATGTGAATTTAACATAAAAACTAATGAAAACATCCCTAAAAGTAACTAGATCCTACTAAAAACATACTAAAAACAATGCCAAAAAGCGTATAAATTATCCGCTCATCATCTGTGGTATTCCGAGTAGGATCTGGGAAGGGATGGCTGTGACGAGCTTCAAACTTGCGAGTACCGGGCGTTGTGACAGACGCAAGAGGATAGTAAATCCTATTCTAGTATGATCGAGAACCGACAGATGATTAGCCATGCAGTGACAGCGCATTGGACCATTTTCACAGAGAGGATGGGATGTAGCCATTGACAACGGTGATGCCCTACATAAAGCTTGCCATGGAAAGGAGTTGGAATGGTTGGATGAAGACAGCAGAAAAGCAGAGGTTCAGAGGAACAAAAGCATCTCTATACGCTTTTCTGAAATTCTCACCAATGAATTACATAAGTATCTCTATCCTAATCTATGTTTTATTTATCTTTTAATTATTAAAACTCTATAACCATTTAAATCTGCCTGACTGAGATTTACAAGGAGACCATAGCTTGCTTCAAGCCGACAATCTCCGTGGGATCGACCCTTACTCACGTAAGGTTTATTACTTGGACGACCCAGTACACTTGCTGGTCAGCTGTGCGAAGTTGTGACAAAGAATTAAGATTATGAACGTGCGTCTAAAGTTTTCAGTGCCGTTACCAAGGAATGGAACCGTCACGATTTCTGCGCACCAGCAACTCCCCGGCAACGGCGCCATTTTGATGAACGTAAATATTCGTATGCCAATTAGAAACTAACAATGAAACCAGTCGTGAGTATAGTCTAACCAACACGCAAATACTGCATCAAACAATTCTAAAATCTATAAACGAGAGTATTGATCTCGGGTCGTTCTCCCTAGGAATTGCCTTAGAATGCTCATCATTGATTAGGAAAGTCTTTGTGGTTTTGAGAGTAGGTGCAAGAGTTCAAACTGACCAAAAGCAAACAACAATTAATTGCGATAAAAGCCTTGGCTAGGGGTAAGCATTGGAAGTTCCATCACTATAGCTTCCTTCAATTATGATAAGGATTGATTGTTGCTTTACTTAGTTAACCCCCTAACAATGGAGGAAAGTCAAGTAAGAGTAACTAACTTGAGTCACAAGTCCTAGTCTCACCCTTAGGAAGTCTAGCTTTAGTGCACTCCAAGTGAATTAGCAACTTCTCAATTCATAATCTACAATTGATATCCACTATTCAAGTGTCTCCAATAACTCAACTCCTAAGCCAAGTGAGAGAAATCTACTCCATAGCTAGGGTTGTCATTATCACAAATAATTGGTAGGCAATTAAAGAAGACATGATGTAATTGAGAGAGGAGAATTGAATTAAAGCTATCTAATCCAAGCAATCATTAACAATCAAACAATTGAATGAAATTACACAATTTATTAATCCAAAATCAAGGTAACAAAGTCAACCAAATCTAGATCTAAGAAATTGAATCAAAAGAGCATCAATTAAGAGTAGAAGAAGAGTAGATCTACAACTTGTACCAAAGTAAAAGTGAATTAGCAAAGGATCTCACCAAGAAATCAAAGGAGAATTGCTATGGAGGAAGTGAAATCCTAGAGAGAAGTTGGAGCTTCTCTCTCTAAAAACAAAATGTAACTAACTTCTTAAAATATCTAGAATTATGACTAATTGTCCTAACACCACTAATCCTTGGTCTTCTTAAGCTTTTCCCTCCAAAATTCTACTCCAAAACAGGCTTGGGACTCCCTGAAATCGCTGGGCATGTGCTCTTTTAAAAAATCATGTGCGCACATCGATGCATACGCACACTGCACGCGTACGCGTCCCTGGAGTCTTTTGCAATCTGCGCGCAGGCGTAAGGTGTGCGCGAGCGTCACAGGGAATATGGCCCAGCCTTATAAACGCGCCGGCTCCTCGCTCGGCTCCACTGTGCTGGCTCTGGATGCGCGCATGTACGCGTATGCGCAACGTGCGCGTGCGCGTGCATGTCCAAATTCCAAATCTTCAATTTGTTCCATGCTCATTCCATTCATGCATGCTTCCTTCACTCCTCTTAGCCATTTTTGCCTTATAACTTCTGAAACCACTTAACAAACGAATCAAGGCATCTAATGGTAATAGAGGCGGATTACAAATTGTCAATTTTAATGCAAAAGAAGCATATTTTCATCTATGAGGCAAAATGGAGAAGGAAACACAAAATCACGCAATTTTATATGAATAAGTAGGGAAGATCATCGATAAAACCCTTAGATTCTATACATGATAAACCCTAAAAATGGGGTTTATCAACCACAAACAAGAGAAAGCAGAGCAAAGAGGCAATGGCCACAAGGAGCAAGAGAGAAGAATAATATTACAGCTATTACCTCCAATTGTTCAATTTGTTTAGAATAGATGAAATTGATCAGAATAGGTGAAAAAAACCTAACATAATAGATTAAATTGATCAGAATCTGGATTAGGGAAGAGTACCTACTTGAAAAATTGATGAAGACGACCGTGACGGCGCTGAGATACCAGAAGACGAAGGTGATGGTGCCGCGAGCTAAAGACGACGACGGCACATAAGACAATGACGATGGCACCGAGATCTCAAAGATGAAGGCGACGACGCGCGAACTCAGTCGATAACGAAAACCCTGCGAGGAGATGTGCTTCTGGCGGTGGTTACATCAGTGACTGTGTGAGAAGATGAGAGTATTGTGGGTGAATTAGGGCCATTGAGGGTAGAATAATTCAGTAATTATTTTATTTTATTTAAATTAGCGACCGATTTTGCAATTGATTAGTTTTAATAGTATTTTTTATTGGTCACTAATTCGGTCGCTAAGAATTAAGTTTTCAACCAATATGGTGACCACGACTTAGTAACCGTATTAGCAACCAAAATTTTCCACCCTCTTTATTCTATCGGATTCACAATCGGTTGCTAAATAAAAATAGCTTTAAATCAGTATTATAGTTGGCTGCTAAATCCGTCACTACCTTAACTATTAGTATCCTCTAATGTGCATGGTATCATAAAGCTTCCGGGATCTTTAAGCTTCTCTGGTAAGCTTTTCAGAATGACTGCACTGCATTCTTCAGTGAGGAAAACTTTTTCAGTTTCTCTCCAATCCTTCTTATGACTCAAGATCTCTTTCATGAACATAGCATAAGAGGGTATTTGCTCAAGTGCCTCTGCAAACGGAATCTTTATTTTAAGAGTCCTGAGATATTCTGCAAAGCAGGCAAATTGTTTATCCTGTTCCGCTTGGCGGAGTTTCTGAGGATAAGGCATCTTGGCTTTATATTCTTCAACCTTAGTTGCTGCAGGTTTACTTCCTACAGAAGTGGTTAGAGAAGCCTGCCTAAGGGGGTTGTTATTAGCACTTACAGGTGTCTGATCCCCATTGGCGTTTGAACGCCAAAGTTGGGTGCTGTATGGGCATTTAACGCCAGATTGCCACCCTTTTCTGGCATTTGAACTCCAGAATTGGCCATCCACTGGGCGTTCAACGCCGACTTTTTACCCTTTTCTGGCGTTTGAACACCAGAATCATTCCTCTATGGGCTCTTACTGTCCTCAGAGGGATTTTGGGCAGTGGTTTGGTCATCCTCCGTCAGTTGTTCCTTTCTTGGATTTCTGCTGCCTTGAATTGAGACATTCAATGTCTTTCCACTCCTCAAATGAACAGCTTGGCACTCTTCTGTTATCTGTTTAGATAACTGCTGTCTTGTTTGATCCAATTGTGCTTCCATATTCTTGTTAGCCTTTTTAGTGTCTTGTAACATCTCTTTAAATTCTGCTAACTGTTTTGTTATAAAAATCAATTGCTGATTGAGTTCAACAACTTGTTCTGGAGGACTAAGTTCAGTGGATACTGCTTTAGCCTCTTCTTTCATGGAGGACTCACTACTCAAGTACAGATGTTGATTTCTAGCAACTGTATCAATGAGCTCTTGAGCCTCTTCAATTGTCTTTCTCAAGTGTATAGATCCACCAGCTGAGTGGTCTAGAGACATCTGGGCCTTTTCTGTAAGCCCGTAGTAGAAGATGTCTAATTACACCCATTCTGAAAATATTTCAGAGGGGCATTTCCTTAGCATCTCTTTGTACCTCTCCCAGGCATTATAAAGAGATTCATTATCCTCTTGTTTAAAGCCTTGGATGTCCAGCCTTAGCTATGTCATCCTTTTTGGAGGGAAATATTGATTCAGGAATTTGTCTGATAACTGTTTCCATGTTCTTATGCTTGCCGTGGGTTGGTTATTTAACCACCTCTTAGCTTGATCTTTTACAGCAAATAGAAACAGTAATAATCTGTAGACATCCTGATCTACTTCCTTATCACGTACTGTGTCAGCAATTTGTAAGAACTGTGTCAGAAACTCAGTAGGTTCTTCCTGTGGAAGACCAGAATACTGACAATTTTACTGCACCATGATAATGAGCTAATGGTTTAGCTCAAAATTGCTGGCTCTGATGGGGGGTATACAGATACTACTCATATATGAAGCAGTAATGGGGTTAGCATATGACCCCAGAGTCCTTCTGGACTGTTCATTTCCACTTAGGTTCATGATAGAGAAAGAGAGATGATGTGGATTGTAAATAAAAATTTTATCCCCATTTTTTTTAAATTAAAGAAATTAAAATAAAGTAAATAAAAAAAATTGATGCAAGTTTCGAAAATTAAGAAAAGAAAATGAAATAAAAGAAATTAGAAAACTAAATTAATTAATTGGAAAGATTTGGAAACTATGGGTGAGGATTTTCGAAAAATGAAGAGAGAGAAAGTGGTTAGGAAGTTTTGAAAAAGATATGTCTTAAAATTAAAGATACTTGTAAGAAAATAAATAAAAGAAAAGATTTGAAAAAGATATGATTTTAAAATTTTAAAGATTGAAACTTTCTTAACAAGGAAACACCAAACCTAAAATTTTTCAATCAAAATAATGAAATAGAAGTAATTCGAAAATTATAAAGAAAAAGAAAAAGATTTTGAAAAATTTCATAAAAGATTTTAGAAAAATATAAAAAGAAAATTGAAAAAGAATTTGTTTTGAAAAAGATTTAAAAAGATAAATTTTTAAAATTGAAATTTTAACTTGACTAACAAGAAAGTACCAAATTTTAAAAATTTTGACTAGGTCAACCTAAGGAATTTGAAAATGATGAGCAAATAAAGGAAAAGATATTTTTTTGAATTTGATGAAGAAAGAGAAAAACAATAAAATGACACCAAACTTAGAATTTTTAGATCAAAACAAAGAAAACAAACAAGAAAACTTTGAATGTCAAGATGAACACCAAGAACACTTTGAAGATCAAGATGAACACCAAGAACAAATTTTGGAAATCTTTAGGATAATAAAAACACAAAGGACACCAAACTTAAAAATTTTTATACTTTGGACAATAATAATTCGAAAATGCACAAGAAAAACAAGGAAAGACACAAAACAAGAAAAACTAATGATCAAACAAGGAAAATAAACAAGAAAAACTTGAAGATCAAGAAAGAACAAGGAACATAAAACTCGAAAATATGAAGAATAAATAGAACATACAATTCAAAAAATTGAAGGAAAATAAAAACATGCAATTGACACCAAACTTAAAACATGAAACTAAACTCAAACAGAAGACTCAATTATTAGTATATTGGTTTTTATCTATTTATTAAAAATTTTCGAAAAAAAAAATCTAGAAAAAGAAAACAAGAATTTTAAAATTTTAACAAAAACAATAATAAAAGACTCAAATTTAGTGACTCTAAACCAAAAAAAGATAAATTTTTCCTAATCTAAGCAACAAGATGAACCGTCAGTTGTCCAAACTCAAACAATCCCCGACAACGGCGGCAAAAACTTGGTGCACGGAATTGTGATCACACTTTTTCACAACTCCGCACAACTAACCAGCAAGTGCACTGGGTCGTCCAAGTAATACCTTACGTGAGTAAGGGTCGATCCCACGAAGATTGTCGGCTTGAAGCAAGCTATGGTTATCTTGTAAATCTTAGTCAGGAGATTAGTGATTAAAATGATTTTGTTTATGAAAAGTAAATAACATGAAATGAATGATACTTGTGATTCAGTAGTGAGGAACAGGTTGAGGTTCCGGAGATGCTCTATCATCTGAATCTCTGCTTTCCTACTGTCTTCTTCTCCAAACACGCATGGCTTCCTTCCATGGCAAGCTATATGTTGGTGGATCACCGTTGTCAATGGCTACCATCGTCCTCTCAGTGAAAATGGTCCAAGCACGGTTTCTGTACGGCTAATCAACTGTTGGATCTCTCGTCTCGGATGAAAAATGCCAGGCACAGCTACCTCACGGCTAATCATCTGTCGGTTCTCACTTGTGTCAGAATAGGATCTCTCTATCTTTTTGCACACTGTCACTGCGCCCAACATTCGTGAGTTTACAGCTCGTCACTGTCATCCGATTCCAGATCTTACTCGGAATACCACAAACAAGGTTTAGACTTTTTGGATCTCAGGAATGCTGCCAACTGGTTCTAGCCTCTACCACGAAGGTTCTAATCTCACAGATTCGAATGCTCTGTTGTCAGGAGATGCAAGTCAAACTCGTGGGTTAGAAACCCTCAAGTTGTCGCCCAACGACTACGTTGAGCTTAGGTAGAACGGGAGTGATTTTCAAGCACGCATTCATAAATTTGAGAATGATGATGAGTGTCACGGATTACCATATTCTTTATATTGAAGTACGAGTGAGTATCTTATAACAGAATCAAGCGTCATTGAATAGAAAACAATAGTAATTGCATTAATCCATTGAGACACAGCAGAGCTCCTCTCCCCTACGTATGGGGTTTAGAGACTCATGCCGTAGAAGATACAATATGAAATGTAAAAAATGTCATAAATCTCAAAATGAATCTCTAAAAGTAGTTTTTATATTGAACTAGTAACTTAGGTTTACAGAAAATAAGTAACTAAGTGCAGATAGTGCAGAAATCCACTTCCGGGGCCCACTTGGTGTGTGCTTGGGCTGAGCATTGAGCTTTACACGTGCATAGGCCTTTTTTGGAGTTAAACACCAGCTTGGATGCCATTTTGGGTGTTTAACTCCAGTTCTGGCGTTTTACGCCAGAAAAGGGTCTCTGGCTGGCGTTGAACGCCAGTTTGGGCCATCAAATCTCGGGCAAAGTATAAACTATTATATATTGATGGAAAGCCCAAGATGTCTACTTTCCAACGCAATTGAGTGCGCACCAATTCGGCTTCTGTAGCTCCAGAAAATCCACTTCAAGTGCAGGAGGATCAGAATCCAACAGCATCTGTAGTCCTTTCTCAGCCTCTGAATTAGACTTTTGCTCAGATCCCTCAATTTCAGCCAGAAAATACCTGAAATTTCAGAAAAAGACAAAAACTCATAGTAAAGTCCATAAATGTGATTTTTGCATAAAAACTAATAAAAATATAAAAAAAATTAACTAGAACATACTAAAAACTACCTAAAAACAATGCCAAAAAGCATATAAATTATTTGCTCATCAATTACCCTTGCTTAAAGACCCCACTTGGAGTTCCAAGGACCAGAAGAAGAGGCATTAACTCCACACCTAGGCGTGTGATGCACGGAAATTTGTCCCTCAAGAATTTTCCTTCGGCAAGTATACCGAATTGTCGTCAAGTAAAAACTCACAATAGAGTGAGGTCGAATCCCACAGAGATTAATTGGTCAAGCAACTTTAATTAGAGGAATGTTCTAGTTGAGCGAAGCAGAATTTTTGGTTTGAGAGTTGCAGGAAATTAAATGGCGGGAAAGTAAATAGCAGAAAATGTAAATGCTGAAAGTAAAGAGCTGAAAATAAATGACGGAAAGTAAATTGCAGAATCTTAAATGGGAATGGGGAAGATTCTCATAAAAGTAAATTACAGAAATTAAAAAGAATGGGTAAGATCAGAATGGGGAATTCATTGGGTTTAGGAGATGTTGCATTCTCCGGATCAAGTTCATTTTCATCTCTTCCTCAATCAATGCGTTTATTGATCTCCTTGGCAATCTTAAGTGATCGAATTACAATTCCTTGTAATTCAATCTCTCAAATCTAGATCAATAGCCACTTCCTTGGTCAATTGCTCATGAGAAGAGATGAAGTATGGTCACTGATTATACCACATGCATTCCCAAATCAAGTGTTGGTAGAATTATAGTCACCATATCCTTCCAAACCCAATTTGGTCCAACATGAGAAAGTATTTCTAGCATGATCTCTTCATTTCTCTTCCAAGGTTCAGAAGAGATCCAAGTACGAATAGCTTATTTTCCAAGATAACTACTCAATTGGATGAAGATTGAAAGCTTTCTAGTAAAATCAAGAGAAAAGATAGAAGAAGAATAATGAAAACTAATATTGATCCATCAAATTACAACAGAGCTCCCTAACCCAATGAAGGGGGTTTAGTTGTTCATAGCTCTGGAAATGGAAAACAAAGATGGAAGATACATTCTAAAAAATAAACTAAAAGTGCAGAGAAAGTAAAATACAAAGAGTAGTTCTCCAATTTCCAACTCCCCCAAAAAGCTCTCCTCTCTAATTCAAAACTACCCCTATATATACTACTCTTCTGATCTTCTAGTTGGTTCTTCAAGTCTTGGATATGAGCCTTTGGATCTTGAGTTTGAAGTAGTTATCCTCTTCAGTGGGCTTAGCTTTACTTGCAGAGAGAAAGTGTGAAGTAGGCAGGGTATTTAGCTCAGGACGTTAGTGGCGTTAACGTTAAGTGAGAGTGTGGGTTCGAGAATGTTAGTGACAATCACCTTTTTCACTAACGTTCCTAACCCAGGGATGATCCACGTTAACTTCAACGTTAGTGGCACCAACGTGACCACTAACGTTTCCTCTTGGTCCTTCACACACGTTATTGGGACTCACCTTTTCCAATAACGTTGAGAGTCCTCCCTTTCCCCTACGTTAGAGTCCACGTTAACTTAGTTAACGTGGCTCTTAACGTAGGCTTGCCAATACTTCGAGAACGTTAGTGAAACTTACCTTTGTCACTAACGTTCCAAGATGTCCCTACTTCCCACGTTAGAATCCACGTTAACTAAGTTAACGTGGCTTCTAACATGGTGATGATAGCCATCTCCAACGTTAGTGACACTCGCCTTTGTCACCAACGTTGGAATCAGCCACAATGAGCCACAATGAGACACGTTAACTCCCACGTTAACTTAGTTAACGTGTACTCTAACGCTGGGAAGCAAAAGAACGGCCAACGTTAGTGACACTCGCCTTTGTCACCAACGTTGGAATCAGCCACAATGAGCCACAATGAGACACGTTAACTCCCACGTTAACTTAGTTAACGTGACTCTTAACGTGGGCTATGATAGCTTCGAGGACGTTATTGGCGATTACTTTTTTCATTAACGTTGCAAGCTAGCTCCCATTCCACGTTAGTGGTCACGTTAGTGAGACTAACGTGGCTGCTAACGTGGTTCCTTCTTGCTTTCTTTGTCTTGAAAACAAGCAATAAAGTGCATCAAAGGTCTAATCCACATCATGAGTCATGCATCATCCAATTTGTCATTTAATTCATGCAAAATTCTCATGAAATCATGTAAAGTGCACCATGCTTGCTTGAATCAAGATGTAAGTGAATTTTTACCCAAAACTTGCTTATTTCCTAAGAAAATGCATGAAACTACCCTAAATCAATAAAGAAAAGGTCAATAAAACTGGCCAAAATGCCCTGGCATCACAACACCAAACTTAAAGCTTGCTTGTCCATAAGCAAGTACTGGAACAAGAGAATGATGAATGAAATGCCAAGTGAAATGAGTCATTATTGTGGAAGTCATGTCCTTGGTTTTATGGTGGTTTCATGCATAGCAACTTAGGTTCATTCCTTCACTGGCTTTCAGACCTTTATCATGTCCTGGAATACCCACTTGACTACACCTTATGAAATTTTTATTCATTGATCCTTTTTGTCTTTTCAGGGCTTGTTTGTGTTCTTAGACTAGGTGCTCTGTGAGGGGGCGACTCTTTAAGATAAGCTTTCAGCCAGCACTCCCGAACCAGTTGGTTCAAGGTGCTAGGTGTTAAGACACCCCTAAGGACTTACTCCCTCAAGTCTCTTTCTCCCATACATACACACCACAGGCACTTGGTTTGTTATTTTCTTTCTTGAGACCTTGGTGTCCAGCACCTCTTTGGGTTACTAAGTGTTTTGTAGCAAGGATTACTCTTGATAGTGGACTTTTAGCTGATAATCCCGGGTTAGTTAACCCAAGTTACCAAGTGATAAGGCACGTCTAAGAGCTTATTCATCCAAGTAAATCCCTTACACAAGAGCACCATAGACATATCCCTCAAGATTCAAACCCTTAGTGCCTAGCCTTATTTCTTACTCTTTTTCTTTTATTCTTTAAGTTTCGTTTTTCTTTCCCTCTCTCTCTCTCTTTTTTATTGGGATCTTGTTATTCAGCTAGTCTCATGGGGTGTGTTTCAAGCATATGATTCAGGACAGATAGTTGCCTTCCCACCTGATTGGTGAACCAACTTAGCTAATCTATTACCACACCACAAAATTAGGAACTTACTCCACAACTTGAATTCCACTATGGTCTTTGATAACACACATTCTCTTTTTATTTGATTAAAAAGGGGACAAGCATACAAATAAGCAAGGTACGAATGCAGTGACATGAAGACTAGCAAGCATAGACCCAAGCAATGAAAAACTTAAAGGCATAATTAAAAATCCTAACTACCATGGAACATGTTCTATTTCATACATGATTTTCCTTATTTAAAACTTGAAAAATATGGATCAAAGAGGGAACTCCACCACCTTTTACTCATGGGGTTGCCCATGCTCTTCCTCTTGCTTGTCTTCTTGGTGTTTTTCTTGAGTGCTTGTACTCCCACTTCCCTTGCCTTTTCCAATCAACTTCTTCCAAAAACCAGCATCTTCCATCTTCTTTTTTAGTGTTTCCTTCTGCTGTTTCACCTTCCTTTCCTCTTGTTCTGTGAAATCTTTTTGGACCTCATCATACCTAGGAATTGCAGAGTGTAGATTATGCATATGACTAGATATATAGTTCAACTTAGCTTGAGTGTTTATGTTGAACTCCTCCCTATGTAGTTGCCGTCCTTCATTAAGTACACTGAACTCATTGAATGCCTTCGTCTGAGCTAGCTGGCATTGGTTGAGTTCTTAAAGGTGCTTATCTTGACGCTCTTGCCTTTCAGACACTTGATTGATGGCTTGAGTGAGCTGGGAATAATGTTCCATTTGCTTTTTCTGCCACTCCCCTTGTTGATTCATCTAATTAGAAAGGAGCTCTTCTTGACGATCCATCCTTTGAGCTTGAATGTGCAGTTGTTGTTCTTGTCCCTCCATATAACTCCTTGCTAGTTCCTCAATGGCTCTATGAATGTGATTCAGGTTTATGTTGGTTGGGTCATAATATTCTCTTTGTTGGTGTTCTTCCTGATGAGACTCTTCTTGGTGAGCTCCTCTTTTTGGTTTTGGCTTTCCTATGTGAGGTCTTCTTTGTTGTTGGGCTGGTGTCACATGAGTTAGACGCTGAAACGTAATTAGCCTCCCAGGATTTAACCAATCTGGGTTGCTATCCTCGAAGACAACCTTGGCCTTCGTGCACAGTCTGAGGATAGTGCTGGGGTACCAAAGCCTGGCACCCGAATCAATCTTCTCAGCTGACTCTTGAATCCCCTCGGCTATAAGTTCATGCACATTGATATCTCCACCCTGTACTAAGCAATGTACCATAGTAGCTCGAGTGATGTTGACCTTAGAATTGTTCGCTGCTGGGAGGATAGATCTCCTAACGAGTTCAAACCATCCCTTGGCTTCAGGGCTGATGTCTCCTCTCTTGATGAACCTGGGTCTCTTATCCGCATACCTTTCCCAGTCAGCTCCTATAACACATATGTCATTCACAATTTGTTCGAGTTCATCATCATCAGGGCTCCTACTTACTCTTGCTTGATAACCGAGCCCATTAAAATGTGGTGATTTCAACTGAAGAGTCCTTGTTATAGCATTGGGGCTGAAATCCACCTCTCTCCCTCTTACGTAACTTTTGAAAGTAGGGGCCTTGGTTTTGTCTTCTCTGATCACATTTGCATAGAACTCTTTGATGA
>NC_029786.2:33204210-33213551 GCF_000816755.2 Arachis ipaensis | reverse complement strand
CTGATGAGACTCTTCTTGGTGAGCTCCTCCTTTTGGTTTTGGCTTTCCTATGTGAGGTCTTCTTTGTTGTTGGGCTGGTGTCACATGAGTTAGACGCTGAAACATAATTAGCCTCCCAGGATTTAACCAATCTGGGTTACTATCCTCGAAGACAACCTTGGCCTTCGTGCACAGTCTGAAGATGGTGCTGGGGTACCAAAGCCTGGCACCCGAATCAATCTTCTCAGCTGACTCTTGAATCCCCTCGGCTATAAGTTCATGCACATTGATATCTCCACCCTGTACTAAGCAATGTACCATAGTAGCTCGAGTGATGTTGACCTTAGAATTGTTCGCTGCTGGGAGGATAGATCTCCTAACGAGTTCAAACCATCCCTTGGCTTCAGGGCTGATGTCTCCTCTCTTGATGAACCTGGGTCTCTTATCCGCATACCTTTCCCAGTCAGCTCCTATAACACATATGTCATTCACAAGTTCATCATCTTCATCATCGTCAGGGCTCTTGCTTACTCTTGCTTGATAACCAAGCTCATTAAAATGTAGTGATTTCAACTGAAGAGTTCCATTGGGGCTATTGGGGCTGAAAATCCACCTCTCTCCCTCTTACGTAACTTTTGAAGGTGGGAGCCTTGGTTTTGTCTTCTCTGACCACATTTGCATAGAACTCTTTGATGAAGTTTGTATTTATCTTCCCCTCCGGGTTCGTAAGCCTTTGCCAATCCCTTTGTTCAATCTTCTCTCGAATATGTGAGCACTCATCCTCGTCAATTTGAAATGTTAACTCAGGTAGTATCTTCTTGAGCTTTATCCGTTCAAATTCGAGTTCATGGAATGCAGTTTTGAATCTCTTCTCATCGAAAGGAATGCTCTCCACTGGTTCCTTCCTCTTTTTCCTCTTGGAGCTTGATGATGCCATGAGTTTGAGTTGATGTGTGAAGAGGGTGGAAGGTATGGATAGATGAGGAATTGGGTTGGTTAGGACAAGGTGTGATGAAGAGATTCGGATGTCAAAGGTGTGAAGTGTGAGAAATGGGAATTGGAATGTGAAGGGGAAGTACGGACTAGGACTCACTTATATAGGGAAGTGATGAGGGAATGAAAGGTGTGGATTGATGGGGTAATTGTTTGATGGACGATTGGGGTTTTGCATGGAATGAGCACAAGGATCACCAACTTTATGATGGGGTTGGTTCAGTTTCCAAGTTTGTTCTTCTTCCAATGTTGCATGGCAACCATTCCCAATGCAATCCCCTTGAAGACACGTGTGTGGTATCTTCCTTTTGTGTTATCCGAACCCTTCAATTGCCCCATCAATGGGCTTCTACAAAATGAAAGAAATGTGATTAAAAACATACTTTTAGAAATTGGCGGCAAAATTAGAAGGTTAACTAATCTTTTTTTTTGTCTTTGTTTTTAAGTAACTAAGTGCTACTCATGAGTGCAAACCAACTGACTAACTCAACATCCATGTATGCAACATTGGCAACACCAAACTTAGTTTGGTGCCATGTGGTGTAAAAGATTTGTTTAAGGCCCCTAAGAGTGACATGATGTGGGTTACATTCATGTTCTCTTAGTGTGCCTTGAACACCAAACTTGTTTCTCACTATATGTTGCACACAATGATTCATTCAAGTGCACATCAAGTTGATTTGAAATTCATGAACCTTGAATTATTAACTATTTTTAAAAGCATGTAAAACATGGGTTACCTCCCATGAAGCGCTTCTTTAGTGTCACTAACTTGACGTTCTGCCTCCATCAGGGTGGTTGGTAGTGCTTCAAGTCTTCCCCCCTTGCAATAAATCTATCTCCATTGGCTTCATCAAGGATCTCCACATGTTCCAAGGAGAGAACTCTATTGATGGTAAAAACTTTAGGTAGCTGAGATGGGATGGTGGGGAGATCGGGGGGAATAGCTGGGAAGAAAGCTGAGATTACTTTATCCCCTGGGGAGAAGTCCTCTGTAGGGATCTTCTTGTTCCTCCACTTCCTTGGTACCTTCTTCTTTGTAGGTAGCTCTGGTTGAATGAGAGCACTGCACTCCTTATTCATCACTGTTGTTTGTCCTCCCTTGAGTGAGCTTTTCTTGGTCAGTAGCTCCTTCATATACTTAATGTATGAGGACATTTGTTGGAGGGCCTTGATGAATGGTATGTTTACATGGAGAGATGCAAACATGTCAAGAAACCTTGAGTATAGTCTCTTCTCTACACAGCCATCTAGTAATTGGGGAAAGGGTGCATAGAGTCTCAGCAACTCCTTCTGTGTCAGCTCCTTCTGTGTAATTGTGGTTTCTTGATGATTCTCCCCCTGCTTTCCTACTGAAGTATCTTCAGGTTGTTCTAATGGGTTGTTAAGCTCTTCCTTAGTCTCCTTATTACTTATAGTAACCATTTTGCAATCTTCCCATCTGACTTTCTTTGCTTCACCTCTCGGATTTTTTTCTGTGTCACTTGGGAAGCTATCAGTAGGTTTGGGAATCTGCTCGGAGAGGTATCCCACTTGAAATTCCAACCTCTTGATGGTGTCTCCCTGATTCTTGATATTGGCTCGCCCCTCCTCCTTGAATACCTTATTATCTTGAATCTCTTTGCATATGCCCTCAAGTAGAGTCTCAATTCTGGAGAGTCTATCTTCAGATAATGGTGGGTTGGGATTGGACGGGTGAGTTGGGTTATTTTGGTTTTGGTATGGATGGGGAGAGGTGTTGTTAGGGTGATGTTGATATGATCTTTGTGTGGAATGTTGGTGAGCTGCATGGTTGTTGGGGTTGTGACGTCTCTGATCTTGGCTTTGATCCTGTTGATTTTCCCACCCAAAGTTTGGGTGATTCCTCCAACCAGGATTGTAGGTCTTGGAGTATGGGTCATGATTTTGCCTAGGTGAATTCCCAATGTAGTTGGCTTGCTCCTGACTACCCTCTGCTTCTTCATCCTCTCCTTCTTGTGTTGTTGATGAGGTGGTGATTGCTGCTACTTGGTTCCTCTCCATCTTCTTGGTGAGGTCAGCCAGCTGCTTAGTAATAAGCTTGTTTTAGGCCAGCAGTGCATCCGCATTGTTTAGCTCCATCGCTCCTCTAGTGTTGCCTCTTTCAGAAGCATAGAAGTAGTCATTCTCAGCTACAGTCTCAATGACATCTATGGCTTCCTCAATGGTATTCTTCTTGTTCAGAGATCCCCCGGATGAGTGGTCTACTGCCTTTTTTGATTCATAGGAAAGGCCTTCATAGAAAATGTGCAGCTGCACCCATTCATTGAACATATCTGGTGGACACCTTCTTATCAGGTCCTTAAACCTCTCCCATGCTTCATATAGAGTCTCACCATCTTGCTGCCTAAAGGTTTGCACCTCAGCTCTCAGCCTGTTGATCCGTTGAGGAGGATAGAATCTTGCCAAGAATTTGTACCACATCTTCCCAGGTTGCTAAACTCTTCTTTGGGAAAGATTCCAGCCATTTAGATTCCTTGTCCTTGAGTGAGAAAGGGAACAGAAGTAATCTATAGGTGTCAGGATGAACACCATTAGACTTCACAGTATCACATATCCTCAGGAAGGTGGTTAGATGTTGATTGGGGTCTTCCTGGACACCTCCTCCGAATGAACAATTATTCTGAACAAGGGTGATGAGCTGTGGCTTTAGTTCAAAGTTGTTGGCATGTATGGTTGGCCTTCGGATGCTACTCCCGCAATTTCCTGGGTTTAGATTGATGTACGAACCCAGAACCCTTCTCTCTTGCCCAGCCTGATGTGCTGGACCTTCTCGACCATGGTTGTGAGCCTCTTCTTCATGATGGTTCTCCATATTCTCATCCATATCTGGTTTAAAGTACTCCTCCTCTTCCTCAGCACCAACTACTCTCTTTCCTCTTGCTTCCCTCCTTAATCTAAGGAAGGTCCTCTCAGGTTCAGAATCAAAAGAAGTTGAAGCCCCGCTTCTTCTCCCTGTCATACAACCAACAAGGCACAAGCAAGGAAATAGATGCAGAAAGTAATTTCTACAGAAATATTGTTAGTGTGAGTGATGCAATATATCAAACAGTTAGTGGGTTAGTGGACTGAATTGTAAACAACTAAGAAAATGGGTAGGGGAAGGGGAAGAAAATAACTTAACAGAAAGTAAATTACTCAAATGAACTTAAATCAAACAAAAGAAAAATGCTCAATCTAGTTATCCTCCAATTTAATCATTGTTGAAATAAAATCAATCCCCGGCAACGGCGCCATAAACTTGATGCACGGAAATTT
The DNA here is from genome assembly GCF_000816755.2 of Arachis ipaensis. Lineage (NCBI taxonomy): Eukaryota > Viridiplantae > Streptophyta > Magnoliopsida > Fabales > Fabaceae > Arachis > Arachis ipaensis. Next base: position 33,209,303 of record NC_029786.2, on the reverse strand, counting down.
GTCCCTCAACAATTTCCTTCGGCAAGTATACCGAATTGTCGTCAAGTAAAAACTCACAATAGAGTGAGGTCGAATCCCACAGGGATTGATTGGTCAAGCAACTTTAATTAGAGGAATGTTCTAGTTGAGCGAAGCAGAATTTTTGGTTTGAGAGTTGCAGGAAATTAAATGGCAGGAAGGTAAATAGCAGAAAATGTAAATGCTGAAAGTAAAGAACTGGGCATTCCCAAATCAAGTGTTGGTAGAATTATAGTCACCATATCCTTCCAACCCCAATTTGGTCCAACATGAGAAAGCATTTCTAGCATGATCTCTTCATTCCTCTTCCAAGGTTCAGAAGAGATCCAAGTATGAATAGCTTCTTTTCCAAGATAACTACTCAACTGGATGAAGATTGAAAGCTTTCTAGTAAAATCAAGAGAAAAGATAGAAGAAGAATAATGAAAACTAATATTGATCCATCAAATTACAACAGAGCTCCCTAACCCAATGAAGGGGGTTTAGTTGTTCATAGCTCTGGAAATGGAAAACAAAGTTGGAAGATACATTCTAAAAAATAAACTAGAAGTGCAGAGAAAGTAAAATACAAAGAGTAGTTCTCCAATTTCCAACTCCCCCAAAAAGCTCTCCTCTCTAATTCAAAGCTACCCCTATATATACTACTCTTCTGATCTTCTAGTTGGTTCTTCTAGTCTTGGATATGGGCCTTTGGATCTTGAGTTTGAAGTAGTTATCCTCTTCAGTGGTTTTAGCTTTACTTGCATAGAGAAAGTGTGAAGTAGGCAGGGTATTTAGCTCAGGACGTTAGTGGCATTAACGTTAAGTGAGAGTATGGGTTCGAGAACGTTAGTGACAATCACCTTTTTCACTAACGTTCCTAACCCAGGGATGATCCACGTTAACTTCAACGTTAGTGGCACCAACGTGACCACTAACGTTGCCTCTTGGTCCTTCGCACACGTTATTGGCACTCACCTTTTCCAATAATATTGAGAGTCCTCCCTTTCCCCTACGTTAGAGTCCACGTTAACTTAGTTAGCGTGGCTCTTAACATAGGCTTGCCAATCCTTCAAGAACGTTAGTGACACTTACCTTTGTCATTAACATTCCAAGATGCCCCTACTTCCCACGTTAGAATCCACGTTAACTAAGTTAACGTGGCTTCTAACGTGGTGATGATAGCCAGGTCCAACGTTAGTGACAAAGGTGAGTGTCACTAACGTTGGCTCCACTTTCTTCTTCCACGTTAGAGTTCACGTTAACTTAGTTAACGTGACTCTTAACGTGGGCTATGATGGTTTCCAGGACGTTATTGGCGATTACTTTTCTTATTAACGTTGCAAGCTAGCTCCCATTCCACGTTAGTGGCACGTTAGTGAGACTAACGTGGCTGCTAACGTGGTTCCTTCTTGCTTCCTTTGTCCTGAAATCAAGAAATAAAGTGCATCAAAGTTCTAATCCACATCATGAGTCATACATCATCCAATTTGTCATTTAATTCATGCAAAATTCTCATGAAATCATGTAAAGTGCACCATGCTTGCTTGAATCAAGATGTAAGTGAATTTTTACCCAAAACTTGCTTATTTCCTAAGAAAATGCATGAAACTACCCTAAAACAGTAAAGAAAAGGTCAGTGAAACTGGCCAAAGTGTCCTGGCATCAGCATGTCACACGCCAATCAAGTAAGCTGGGTGTTCCACACGCCCAAGGGTGTTGTTGCATGCCAAGGAAGACTTGCTCCAGGAAAGCGTGTTCCCTGCATGCAAAGTGTGGCATTCACAGGAAAAGCGTGTCACTTGGTCCAGTTTTCATAATTAATCCTTTTTGCCACTCCAAGCCCATTCAAAATGCAATTGGGACCACTAAAGCCTTGAAGAAAAGATACAAAGTTGAAGAATTAATGTGGAAGATTAGATTTGATTTGTTTTGTTTTTAAATTTAAATTTGAATTTACTAATTAGGTTTATTTTTTTAGTATATAAAGATCCTAAAACCACTTTGAGAGGACCATTAGACTCTTTGCCATTTTTCATACCTTGTTTTTGAAGCATGAGTCACTAACCTCCTTGGTTAAGGTTAGGAGTTCTGTTCATCTTTTTATGGATTATTAATCTAAGTGTTTTATTTTATATGAGGTTTATACTTTGCTTTTAATTCATGATTGAGTTTTCGTTCTTCATCCCTAAAGATTCAGAATTGTTGGAAAACATTCTAACTCCGTCTTGGATTCTAAATGTTGTTTTGGAAAAATTAATATTTGAATTAGTTTGAAAACTCTTTCACACTACTTTTTGATTAAACTAGAAATAGGTTCAAAGAGTGTGTGACACTTTTGAGTTTCAATTGTTGGGACTAGCTTGAATACGTCACATATAATTCAACCTAAGGACTATTTTTTAATATTATTTGAAATTGAATCATAATTGTGCTTCACCTCTTTTTCTTAAGTAATTGACTAAGGAATTAGCTGTTAATTAAGTTAAAGAGAAATTAAATTACCAAGGAATTGGAATTTGATTATTTATAATTCGTCGTGATTAATCTTAGCATACCTCATCAGCTCATCTAAATAAACACAAGGATTATTTTTCTAAGGAGTGAATATATCTGACATCTTAACTATCTTTGTCACCTTACTTTCTCAACCAATTTTTGTCTACTTTTGTTAAATTTTATCTGTTTTCATACTATTTATTATTGGAACACTTATTCTTGTTTGTCTGACTAGAATAGTTAGTTGGCCATTGTTTGCTTGATCCATTAATCCTTGTGGGATCGACCCTCACTCACCTGATATGTTACTTGATACGACACAGTGCACTTGTCGATGTTTTGTGGTTTATAAAATCCGCATCAAAATTCCAAAAGAAGAAAGATAATGACCCTATCCCAAATGGACTCACAAAGAAGTCCCTTGAAAAACAAGAGTCCAGTAAAGAGTTCAAGAAAAATTCAATTCACAAATACTTATGCATTACTAAAATAATTTCAAATCAAAAGAGAACATCTATTAGCTGCATGTGGGGATGGTAGCAATAATGAGACAAAAAAAAGCAAGATATCAATGAAAAATTAGACTGGAGTTGAAGATGAAAGTCAAAGCAAGATGCCAACGAAAAAGATTATTGAAGAAGAGGGTCAAAGTAAGATGCCAACAAAGAATAAGATGACAAACAACAAAGACAAGATGATCAATGAAGAAGATGATCAAGACAAGAAGCCAATAAAGAAATCCAATGAAAAAGATGACCAAGATAAGATGAAAACCAATGAAGATGAGCGTCAAAGCAAGAAGCCGACTAGGAAGAAGATGCCAATGAAGAAATTTAATGATAAAGAAGAACACAAGATCTAGTCTCTTATCCCGGCTATGACTTTCTTTGAAAAATATGGGATATCATCTAATAAAAATTATGAAAATTATGAATATGATTATGATTATGATGATCATATTCTAAGTGTTAGTGATAGTAGTGACAGTAACAACGGTAATACTTTTATCCCTAATTTCAATAGCAAATAGTGAAAAATACCAACCCAACTCTTTTATTTATTAGATTAAGCTTTTTATTTATTAGATTAATATTCTTGTTAATATTCTCTAGTAAGGACATTGAAAATAAGTACCAAGAAAAAGAGTTTGTAGTCCCACCCAACTCAAGTATATTCATGCTATGGAGAGATAGATAGAGTTAACATGGTACAACAAATCAATAGGCCTAATGAAATACCCTAACTTTTAGAACCTCATGATCCTTCAAAAAGTCTAGGCGTCACTTATCTCTAAACCTTTTTATCTTATACTATCCTTATTTAATATCGAGCCTTCGCGAATACGAACTAAAACTTTAATTAAGAAAACAGGAGGAGACTTTATTTTAAATCACTTAATTACAAAAATGCACACACACACACACACACATATATATATATATATATATATATATATATATATTCACATAACTTTATATACATAGACTTATTCAGAGAACCTCAATTACAAGTCCTACCCCTCTAAAAACCAAAACAATAACGACGAGGGAAAAATAAATTCTAACAACTCAACTCGTGAAAATAATCTTCCATGCTCCTGTAGCTCCGCACTAAACCTTCGCACCTATAGCTAAAAGGGGTGAAAATAGGGGGTAAGAACTGGGGAGTTCTTAGTAGGGTCGGTTTAGAAGTTAAGTTCATTTTATTTTATTCCTTAGTCAACAGCAACACACCACAGAACCTGGACAAATTTCAACAAAGCATGACAAGTAATTCACTCAGAAGTCAATTAACTAAAAAACACATAGACACGTTCACAAAGTTTCACAACATAGAGATATGCGCAAACAAGTATGATGCATGTCTAGTCCTATAGAGGCCATGAGCTCATGTGTCGATTTATTACCCGATTCCCAACACTGGTCCTAAGATAAGCGTTTCGTATCGCTGTCCCTATCTCAGACAACGTCCCCTCCATGAACGTTATGCATCGCCGTCTCCATTGAGTTGTTCCTGTAGTATCAAGTGAGCGTTACGCATCACCGTCCCACTAGACACTTGGCACTAAGGCCTAAACAGTACTCAATTTCTTTTTAATCTTTGCTCTCTACTCTATTGTGGTAGAGATCCCTATAATTAATACCTTCTTTTCTATCTACTCTACTGTAGCAGACGTTTATTAAAATCTTTTCAGACACTACTCTCTACTCTTCTGTGGCAGAGATCCTTTTTACTTAATACATCCTTCGCTTTTTGTTCATTTTTTTCTTTTCTTTCTCAACTTTCTCTTTTATTTTCTTACTTCTTTTCTTTCTCTCTTCTTTTCTTTCCTATCATTCCATGATATAAATTATCTTTGCATTATTCCCTTACCTTTCCCTAAGTGTTTTATGGAACAGAATTATAAAGTACTTTAATTAAGTCTGCATTTTCTAAAACTTTTAAGATCACTCTATTTGCTCTTCTCTGACTTAAAATAATATTAATAATATCTTTACTAGATAATATTCTTAATAAAATAATAATAAAAATAATATAAATAAGATATTTTAAATGGTAAATAAATAATATTTATATCTGTTCTTAAAACTTAGTTT
>NC_029786.2:33155342-33204186 GCF_000816755.2 Arachis ipaensis | reverse complement strand
AATAATATTTATATCTATTTTTCAAAACTTAGTTTCGTAAAGCTTTTATTCTTAAATTCTTGTTATCTATGTTTTAAACCTCAAACTTGTAAATATTTTATTTTTAACTCAAAATTTTACAAAATTATATTTGAAACCTCACTTATCTCAGTATTTATAAAAGTAACACCGAATTCTTATAAAATACCCATTTTTACCCCATATTTTATTTATTATCCAAAATATCCGAAAACTTATATAATTACAAATTGTACCTTGATCTTTATATACAAATAAAATATTACCCTTCAAAAATAAAGTTTAAATACTAATCTTCCTCTTATACCAAAAACAAAATCCTTAGCCCTTTTCTTTCAAAATATTACTTGTGTTTTAATTCGTTTTTGAGTTTTTTCGGTTACCAATTTTTCACAACTTTTAATTTTAATCTTTCAACCATCAAATCTCATCAATTTTCTCAATATTCAAGCTTAACAACAGCCCTCAAATCCATTAAAAATAGTTCAGTTCTTGTCAGATCTATAATGGCCAAACTTTAAAGTATCAAAATCAACGAGATTCAACAAAATTTCAAGCAGAAGATCACTCAAATTCAAGTAATAATCATTAAATGGGAGCGACACGTACGCGTGGGTTACGCGTATGCGTGAAGGGTTATTCAGAGAGGTGACGGGTACGCGTGAGTCACGCGTATGCGTTGGTAGCTGATAAACCCCAATTTTGTGGTTTATCTTGTGCTTATTTTGGGAGATTTTATCACATTTTCTCACATTTATTCAATGAAATATAATGGTTTTGTAATTTTCCCTTAATTTGTGCTTAAGTGTAAAAGCATGCTTTTTAGGCCCTTAAATTGGTGATTTTAATTCACTTTAATTCCATTCGATGCCTTGATGTGTTTGTTGAGTGATTTCAGGTTCATAAGGCAAGTATATTGGATGGAAGAAGTGAATAGAAAAGCATGCAAAGTGGAGAACCCATGAAGAAATGAGCATTTGGAGAATTGAGGGCAAGCGCACGCGTCATCCACGCGCACGCGTCATCCACGCGCACGCGTGCATTAAAGATTCGCAGTCCATGCGCACGCGTCACCCACTGTACGCGTGAGTAGGAGTTTTGGCCAGCGACGCGCCACTCACTTAAAGTGAAATCACTGAGGGCGATTTCTGAGCTTTCTAAGCCCAAATTCAACTCGTTTCTGAGGGTATTTCATGCAGAATTGAAGATTGAGCAAAGGGGGGAGCACTTAGTTAGTCATGATGAGCCTTTAGTTAGTTTTCTAGAGAGAGAAGCTCCCTCTTCTCTCTAGAATTAGGTTAGAATTACGTTAATTTCTCTTAGATATAGATTTGATTACTTGATTTCATCTTGTTTCCTTTACAATTTCTTGTTTCTACATCTTAATTCTCTTAGTTTGTAGTGTTAATTTCCCTTTTCATGCTCTCTTTTATGTTGATGAACTATTGTTGGATCTTGATTTCTTCTAATGTAATTTTATGTTTCCATGTCTTCTTTTACGTTTATCTTCATTGCTATTGTTGATTTCTTGCTCATGATGCTTATGGATCTTGTTAATTCTTGTATTTTGTGATGTTTACTTTTATTGCACTCTACGTGTTTGATGAAATGTTTTCTCTAGTTCTTGAGTAGTTTTCTTTACTCTTGGCCTAGGCTAAGGGAATTGAGTGACCTTGAGTCATTGGGTCTCAATGAATTGGTGATTTGAGAACCCTTACTGGTCAATTTGATAACCATTGACTCTAGCCTACTGCTAAGTTAATTAGTAGCTAGGTTAGGACTTATGGATTGATGTTGATCAAGCCATTTGACGTACTTCAAGCCTAGGAGTAGATATTACGTACTTAAGGCTTTTAGAAGTAGACTTAATGAGTTTGGTTCCTCAAAATTATCAATATATGGTTTGTAGACAAGGATGGTGATCTCAATTACCTATGTCTAGCTAAGAGTTCTTTACCTTGCTCTTATTAATTTTTGATTTACTTTTCTTGTCATTTATTTTCTTGCCCTTTTACAAACCAAACCCCTTGTTCCTTCATGGCCAATAATTGACCACTTCATTGCAATTCCTTGTGAGACGACCCGAGGTTTAAATACTTCGGTTAATTCTTATTGGGGTTTGTATTTGTGACAACCAATATTTTTGCATGTGAGAATTCTTTGTTGGTTTAGAAGTATACTTGCAACGAGATTTCATTTGTGAAATTCTAAACCGTACAAGAAAAACCGAGCATCAAAATGGTGCCGTTGCCGGAAAATTGCAATGGTGCTATGTTATTGGCTATTGTATATATGTGAATATGTTTCTTTGTTTGATTTTTTTTAATTTCTTTAGGAGTTAGTTTTAGTAGTTCTTATTAGTATTTTTTTTATTTTCTCTTATCACCATAAATTCTCATCACTTTGGCTATGAGTTTGGTTCAAACTATGTTGTAGGAAGTGAAATTTACAATGAAATTATGCATCAAGGATTTGGAGATCAAAGGAGGGAGGAGCCCTGATAAACCCCAATTTTGTGGTTTATATTATTTAGAATTTGGGGGTTTTGTCAATATTTTACACACTTATTAACAAGAATTGCATGGTTTTGTGTTCTCTTCCTAGTATCGCTTCATGATGGAAAACATGCTTCTTTTGCCTTAGAATTGCTATATTTTGATCCTCTTTTATTACCATTCGATGCCATGACATGTTTGTTGAGTGATTTCAGAATTTATAGGGCAAGAATGGCCTAGAAGAGAGAAAGAAAGAATGCACAAGAGGAAGGAACATGAAGATTTGGATTTTGGGAATTTCAGCATGGCGCACACGCACACCTCGCGCGCACGCGCGAGTGTGGACAGCTGGAATCGGCGCGCAAAGATCGACGCATCCGCACAGATTTGAGAAATCCCCACCGACGCGCACGCGTACATGGCGCGCGCGTGTGGATCGCAAAATCAATCGGCGCGCACGCGTGCATGGCTTGTACGCGCGATAAGGTGCACGTGACCTCATTAAAGGAAATCGTGCCTGGCGATTTCTGAAGCTCAACAGGGCCAAATTCAAGCTGGTTCTGCATGGAAAAGACCCAAGGATGCTAAGGGGAAAGGGGGGATCATTCATTCACACTTAGACACAATTTTTAGCTAGTTTTTGGTTTTGTTCTTCTAGAGAGAGAAACCCTTGTTCCTCTCTAGATCTAGTTTGATTTGATCTGCCCTTGTTGAATTCTGAATTGGATCTTGTTAAATACTAGTTTTGATTGCTTAATTTGAATTCCTTAGTATAATTTTGCTTAGATCTTGTGTTAGATTTATGTTTTCTTGTCAATTGTCATTTTCTACCCATTTCATGAATCTTGTGGATTTTAAATTGTTAATGCTACATTGATGATTTCCATGGTTAATTGTGTTGTTTGAGCGATTGTATATTGATAATTCTTAGTGGGTACTTGTCAATTTCAATTTAGTTGCATTTTGAATATGTCTTTTAGTAATGCTTACCATGTGTTTGATGAAATGTGTCCTTTGATTATGGAGTAGTTCTCTTTACTCTTGGCCTAGGCTAAGGGAATTGGGTAACCTTGAGTCATTGGGTCTAATGGATTTGATGATTTGGGAACCCTTAGTGGTCAATTTGATAACCATTGACACTAGCCTACTACTAAGTCAATTAGTAGCTAGGTTGGACCTTATGGGTTGATGTTGACTAAACCATTTAATATACTTCAAGTATAGAAGTAAACTTAATGAGTTTGGTTCCTCATAATTGTCAAGATATGGTTATTAGACAAGGATAGTGATCACAATTCCCATGTCTAGCCAAGAGTTTCTTTTATTATTCATATTTAAAAACCCAAAAATCCTAATTGCTTTGTCTTAGTTATAGTTATTTGTTTAGTCTTAGAGTAGAACTATATTGGATGTTATCTTATTAGTTTGGAATTGCTCACATCTTGCTTTAGTCATTTGAATTAGTTTCTTGCACTTCAAGATTACTTGCTTGTTAGGACTTTTCAGTTTCTTGCTCATGACTTGCAACCCTGGACTTCTAACTAATGTTGAAGCATATGTTTGCCCATTCCTTGTGAGACGACCCGAGGTTTGAATACTTCGGTTACTTTTATTGGGGTTGAACTTGTGACAACCAATTCCTTCAAAATTTGATTCATGGATTATTTGTCGGTTGAGGTCTATACTTGCAACGCGAAAATCTTGTAAAATTCCTTACCGACAGTATTTCCCCCATCAAATTTTTGGCGCCGTTGCCGGAGAATGGTTGCAACATATGCCTTAATATTGGTTATGTGAATATGTGAATATTGTAGATAGTTTACTTGCTTTCAATACTTAGCTATAGTTTAGATTTCTTTTGTATGTGTGCTATGACTCCCAAGTTTGATGACTCGGTCTCAACCGAATTCTAGCTTAGCCGAGTTTGACCCTGAGATTGAAAGAATTTTGTTACACACTCGGCAAGCTAGACGACAGTTGGACTATACGGCTAGTACTTCAGCCTCTCTTGAGAAACATACCGAATCACTAGACGGTACCGAGAGTGACTTAGAGACCGCTACTTCCTATTCTTCTGTTGGCACTACTAATACATCTTTGCATCCTACAGGTGAACCATACATGGCGGAGCCATGACGGATCACTTTGCATGAGCAAGGGGCTTCGGATATCATACTTCAACCTTTGCAAGCAAGGTATCCCAACCTTGATCCAAACTTTGAGTTGAAGAGTAGCTTGATACATCTACTTCCTAAGTATCATGGGTTGCCGGGTCAAGACCCCATTCGACATCTTAGAGATTTTCAAGTTGCTTGTTCTACGGCTTGAAGGCATGGAGCCGATGAGGTGGCTATTATGGTTTTTGCCTTCCCTTTATCTCTTAAAGGGCAAGCAAAGACATGGTTTTATTCGCAACCGGATGAGATTGTGACCAATTGGGATTTCTTTAGAAGAGAGTTTCTAGATAAATTCTATCCGCCAGAGAAGACCGACTACATCTGAAAGGAGATCTCGAGTATAATACAAAAGGACCAAGAGAGTTTGTATGAGTATTGGACTCGGTTCAAGAGGCTATTGGAATCCTGTCCACACCATGGATTGAACACTCACTTGCTCATTAGTTACTTCACCGGAGGTCTTTGTGTGGAAGATAGAAGATTGCTCACCGCTTCTAGTGGTGGTTCCCTTTCAAAAAATAAGACAGAGGGAGAAGCTTAGAGCTTGATAAATGATGTTGCCGAGGCTACACAACATGTAAGGGTGAGAAGTAATCCTCTGAAGGGTGTGGTAGAACCATCCCCCTCCGAAGCAAGATTAACCAAAGTTCTTGGGGATATGACCACTATCCTTACACAAATACAAAAAGATCAAAAGGAATACTACTCCATCCAAGCCATACAAGCCCTACCCCAAGTTGCTCAACTTGAAGGCCCTCCTAGAATTTGTGGTTTGTGCTCTAGCACCACACATTACACCGATCAATGGCATCAAATTCAAGAGGAGCATGCCCTTGTCGTGGCCAATGTGAATTACAACAACCGTCTGCCCTATCCTTCTCAAAGCCAAAACAACTACTCTCATAGTGGTAATCAAAACCAAGGGTGGAGGGATAATGCACAAGGGAGAAATCAAAACCAAAGATGGAACAACTCTTCTTCTCATTACAACAACAACCAATCTTCATCCCAATACCACCATAACAACAACAACCACCAAGCCAACCAAAATCACTACAACCAAAACCAAAACAACTACACCAAATACCAAGCACCACACTATAGACAACAATCCAACCAAACCTCTCAAACTTCCACCAATCAAGTTGATGAGCTTAGAGCCGCTATGGAGAAACGGGACAAGAGCAACAAGGTTCAATTCGATGCCTTGGGCGCTCAATTGGCCAACCTCACCGACATGATTTCAATTATGTCCATGTCCTCCTCCAACAACAACACCAACCAACCCTCAAGCTCTTCTACCTTCCATCCCAACCCCTTCTAAACCCCAAGGGCGGTCTCAATGCCATCACTCTACGGTTGGGGACTACATTAGAGGAGATACCTCCTAGGGTCATGGAAGACATTCATGAGGAAGAAGTGGTTGTTGAAGCGCCACATGAAGAAGGGGAGGTAGACAAAAGGCATGAGGAAGAAGGAGTAAGCCTTAAGGAACCCAAGAGGAAAGCTATAGTGGATGAGTCAATTCCTATCCCATTCCCTTCCTTGGTGAAGAAAGCAAAGAAGACTCCGGAATTCGATTTGAACATGCTTCAAGTGTTCAAGAAAGTTAAGGTAACCATACCACTTCTTGATGCTATCCAACAAATTCCAAAGTATGCAAAATTTTTGAAAGACTTGTGTACACACAAGGATAGGATAGGAGAGTTGGAGACATTATCCTTGGGTAGTTCAATTTCTTCCTTAATGGAGCCAATTCCAAAAAAATGTGGTGACCCTGGGCCTTGTTTGGTGTCTTGTCGTATTGGTGGATGCACTTTTCATGACTGTATGTGTGATCTAGGAGCTTGCGTGAGCATCATGCCGCTTTCTATCTTTGTGAGGTTGAATTTAGCTCCATTAAAGAAGTCAGCGGCGAAGTTTGCCTTAGCCGATAAAAGTGTGATTACTGTGATGGGAATAGCAGAAGATGTACTTGTGGCGATCAAGGACTTGGTCTTTCCGGTTGACTTTTACATCCTTGAAATGCCTCCAACAGAAAATAGAAGCTCATCCTCCGTTCTACTTGGTAGACCCTTCCTTAAGACCTCTAAATTCAAGTTAGATGCCTTCACTGGCATATATTCCTTTGAGGTCAGAGACAAGACTATCAAGTTCAATTTGGAAGAAGCCATGAAGTATCCTCCCGAAGAGCATTCCGTTCTCCGATGTGATGTAATCGATGAAGTGGTAGCGGAAGTGTGAAAGGAAGACCACAACAAGTTATGCTACCCCATTGTTGAAGAGACGGATAATCAAGAGGGTGAACAAGAGAAAGTTGTTGAGAATGAATTCCGTGAGCTTGATGAAAAGAAACCTCAGCTTGAGGCAAAGAGTGAACTGAAGCCTCTTCCATCTCATTTGAAGTACGCTTTCTTAAAGGACAACCAAAGGTTTCCAGTCATTATTGCTAGTGAGCTTTCTAGTGAAGAAGAAGGAAAGCTCCTAGATGTTCCAAGAAAGTACAAGAAGGCAATTGGTTGGAGCCTAGCCGATATTGTGGGGATTGACCCCCGCAAGTGTATGCATCGTATATTCCTCCAAGAGGGAGCTCGGCTGGTTCAGCAACCACAGAGAAGACTCAACCCAACCATCCTTGATGTGGTAAAGAAGGATGTCACTAGGCTACTTGATGCGGGTGTCATATACCCAATTTCTGACAGTGAGTGGGTGAGTCCGGTCCAGGTTGTTCCCAAGAAATCGGACATCACTGCGGTTAAAAAGGATGATGGTGAAGTGGTCACCAAGAGAGTACAAAATGCGTGGCGAGTGTGCATCGACTATAGAAGATTGAACGCCGCTACAAGGAAGGACCACTACCCTTTTCCCTTTATCGACCAGATGTTGGACCGTTTGGCGGGTAAATCCCATTATTGCTTTCTTGATAGATTCACTGGTTACTTCCAGATTCACATTGCTCCTGAAGATCAGGAAAAGACCACATTCACTTGTCCTTTTGGCACCTTTGCCTACAAAAGGATGCCATTCAGACTATGCAATGCACCTGCTACTTTTCAGCGGTGTATGACAAGTGTCTTTTCCGATCTGATGGAGAATTGTCTGGAAGTCTTTATGGATGACTTCAGTGTTTATGAAACTTTATTTGATTGTTTCTTAGAGAACTTGGCCAAAGTCTTAGCTAGATGTGTTGACACTAATCTTGTCTTGAACTTTGAAAAATGTCACTTTATGGTAAGACAAGGTATAGTGTTGGGGCATGTAGTATCTAGTGAAGGCATTTCTATAGACCCAGCCAAGATCGATGTTATCACCACTTTACCTCACCCCTCATCTGTGAGGGAGATCTGCTTGTTTTTGGGACATGCAGGATTTTACAGGCGCTTTATCAAGGATTTCAGCAAGATTGCTTTGCCATTGTCGCGCCTCCTCCAAAAAGATGAGGACTTTGAAATTGACAGTGCATGTGTGAGTGCATTTGAAGAGCTAAGGAGAGTTCTTACCACAGCACCGATTGTGCGAGGCCCCAACTAGACGCTACCATTCGAGATAATGTGCGATGCGTCAAACCATGCTGTAGGTGCCGCGCTTGCACAGCGCGATGGTAAACTTCCTTATGTCATTGCTTACTCTTCTAAAACATTGGATACAGCACAATCCAACTATACCACTACTGAAAAGGAACTCCTAGCTATTGTTCATGCTTTAGATAAATTCAAATCTTATTTGCTAGGGTCCAAGATAGTGGTATACATGGATCATGCAGCTTTGAAGTACTTATTGACAAAGAATGAGTCAAAACCTAGACTCATACGTTGGATCTTGCTTTTGCAAGAATTCGACATTGAGATTTGGGATCGAAGTGGATCTCAAAACTTGGTTGCGGATCATTTAAGCCGCCTTAAGAATTTAAAATTTGACCCATTTCCGATCAATGACTCATTCCCATTGGATAGTTTGCATGCTGTGTCGGATAGCTTTCTTTGGTTTGCCCCAATGGTGAACTACTTGGTTGCAAAAATCTTCCCTCCTAACTTTTCTAAACACCAAAGGGACAAGTTGAGGAGTGATTCCAAATACTACATTTGGGATGACCCTTGATAAACCCCATTTGTAGGGTTTATCTCGTATTGATTTTAGGGGATTTTATCACCTTTTACCCACATTTATCCAATGAAATAGCATGGTTTTGTAACTTCTCCTTTAATTGTGCTTAAGAGTGAAAACATGCTTTTAGGACGTAAAATAGCTAAATTTAATTTACTTTCATTCCATTAGATGCCTTGATATGTTTGTTAAGTGATTTCAGATTTAGGAGGCAAAGATTGGATCAAGGGAATGCAGGAAAAACATGTAAAAATGGAGAACTCATGAAGAAATGAAGGAATCGCAAAAGCTGTCAAGCTGACCTCTTTGCACTCAATCGACCATAACTTGAGCTACAGATGTCTAAATGACGTGGTTCTAGTTGCGTTGGAAAGCTAACATCCGGGGCTTCGAAACGATATAAGATTTGCCATAGTTTCTACACGTATGGTGACACGTACGTGCACTATACGCGCACGCATTGTTGCTGCCATATGATCCACTTAAAGCAATACGTGGCCAGCGAATTCTAAAGCCTTGTGGGCCCAATCTAACTCATTTCTAATGCTATTTAACCCAAGGATTGAAGAGAGATGAGACACCTTTAGTTACACTTAGTCATAGTTTAGTTTTATTATGCTTTAGTTTAGTTTCTAAAGAGAGAAGCTCTCACTTCTCTCTAGAATTAGGATTAGGTTTTAGATCTAGATCTAGTTCTTCTTCTCTCTTCTAATTTTCCTTTTCTTTCTTTAATTGTTCTCTTGTAGTTGTAGAATTCTTCTTCTCTTGTAATTCCTTTGTATTGTTAGTTGTAGTTTATGAACTCTCTTTTGTAGATCTACATTTCTTCTTCAATGCAATTGGTAAGTTCTTTGTTGTTTCATGATTGTTTTCCTTTTCTATTGTTGATCTCTTACTATTCTAGTTAGATCTCTCTTTAATTCTTGCAATTCATGTTGTTTACTTTTATTGCCTTCTATGTGTTTGTTAAAATGCTTCTTTTAGTTATGAGTTTACTTTTTTATTGTTTTGGCTCTCTATTGTTAATCTTACTTTTGAGTTGTAGATTCCTTTAATTCTTGCAATTTACTATGCTTTTCTTTTGTGCCTTCCAAGTGTTTGATAAAATGCTTGGTTGATTTTTAGAGTAGACTTTAGTGCTCTTGGCTTGGGAAGGTAACTTAGGAACTCTTGAGTTACTAATGTCCAAGTGATTGACGATTGAGAGCCATTAACTCTAGATCTCACTAATTGATTTGGTGGAGAACTAGGACTTATGGACTTGGATTGATATAGCTCACTTGACTTTCCTCTACTATTAGTTAGGGGTTGACTTAGAGGGATTGATCCTTGCCAATTCTCATGTTGTGGTTAGTGATTAGGATAGAGATCCTTGACCACCAAACCTTGCCAAGACCTTTTTAGTTGTTAGTTTATTTTCATTGCCATTTACATTTCATGTCTCTTATCAAAAACCCCAAAACATAACTCATAACCAATAACAAGAGCACTTTATTGCAATTCCTAGGGAGAATGACCCGAGGTTTAAATACTTCGGTTTATAGATTTTAGGGGTTTGTACTTGTGACAAATAAATTTTTGTATGAAAGGATTGATGTTGGTTTATAAACTATATTACAACGAGACTTATTGTGAATTCTAAACCATACAAAAGTCCTAATCATCAACCCTCACTTGTGGAAGAGGGAAGTGGACCAAGTAATTCAAAGATGTGTCCCGAAATCTGAAATTCAACCCATTCTTGAAGCTTGCCATTCGTCCGAATGTGGTGGCCACTTTGGCCCACAGAGGACAGCTAAAAAGGTGTTGGATTGTGGATTCTGGTGGCCAACCTTATTCAAGGATGCTAATCGGTTCTGTGTGTCTTGACATCAGTGTCAGAAGTCGGAAAATACGTCCCAAAGGGATGAGATACCTCAGCAACCTATGTTATTCTGTGAGATATTTGACGTATGGGGCATTGACTTTATGGGACCATTTCCCAACTTAAATGGGTATCTATATATTCTGTTAGCGGTTGACTACGTGTCAAAGTGGGTAGAAGCAATACCTACCTGCCTTGACGACGCCAACACCGTCATTTCTTTTATTAGAAATAACATTGTATGTCGTTATGGGTCGCCACGAGCAATCGTGAGTGACCAATGATCCCATTTTTGTAACAGGAAAGTCGAGGCACTGCTCAAGCGCTATGGGGTATTGCATAAGGTTGCCACTGCTTATCACCCATAAACCAACGGACAAGCGGAAGTGTCCAACTTGGAGATTAAGAGAATCTTAGAGAAAGTGGTAAATCCACAACGGAAGGATTGGAGCCTCCAGTTAGGAAATGCACTATGGGCATATAGAACGGCATACAAGACTTCGTTAGGGATGAGTCCGTTCTGGATCGTCTATAGGAAGGCATGCCACCTTCTGGTGGAGATTGAGCATCAAGCCTATTGGGCGGTAAAGTAGTGTAACATGGATTTCACCAAGGCGGGTATGGCCAGGAAATTACAACTAGAGGAGCTCGAGTGTTTGAGGAATGAAGCATATGAGAATGCCCGAATTTACTAGGAAAAGACTAAAGCATTTCATGACCATCACATCCGGAAGAAGAATTTTCAAGAAGGTGATGAGGTTCTCCTCTACAACTCGAGGCTTAGATTCATGCCTGGCAAGCTTCGTTCTAGATGAGAAGGACCCTTTAAAGTGAAGGAGATAAAGCCCTATGGGGTGGTGGAATTGTTTGACCCTAAAAGCAAAGCAACTTTCAAGGTGAATGGACATAAAGTGAAGAAGTATCATGGCTACAAGTCTCCAAAGGAGCTAGAGATGTTCCTCCTAACAGATGCACCTAGAGGAGGAGAAGCTTGAGCAACTGACCGTCCAACTTAAGGACGTTAAAGAAAAGTGCTTGGTCGGAGGCACCCCACTGTGGTAAGATCTTCCTTGTGTATACCTTCTTGCTTTTAGCTTTAGATTCTTGTACATTTTGTGACTTCTTGATGTTGTTGATTGCTTAGGAATGATAGTTTTGTTAATCTTGTTGACTTACTAGGATGTTCATATAGATTTCATCATCTTGGTATGGATGAATTATTGAAGTTGGGGAAAATGCTTTGTTTTGAATAGTGCATGAATTTGTGAGTGTTTTCTTGACTATCTAGCTTAAACACCTGCCACGATTGTGTTAGAATAGCCCTTTCTATGTTGTTTAAAAAAAACAGGAAGGGGCATCCACGTGCGAGCGTGCTGTGCGCGCATGCGCCAGTGGTGCGTTTTACACTCATGGTACAAAAACCCGAGAGTTATGCCCACCTTGTACCCACTTCGTGCCAGGCACCCACGCACAAGCGTGCGTGACGCCTGTGTGCTCCTCCCCACTTAGCCATCGACGCGCAAGCGCACTGTGCGCGCGCGCGTCGGTTGTGTAATCTGAACTCCCTGGTACAAAAACCAGAGAGTTGTGCCATAATTGTGCCTATTCTATGCCCTTTTGACGCGCAGGCGTACTTGATGCATCCGCGCGCCGTACTGCATGCCAACTCTATGCCAGAGACCTAACTGTCTTCACGCGTACGCGCCATTGACGCGTACGCACCCCTCGCTCAACCCTCACCGAAGTGCAAGCGCACCGTGCGCACGCGCGTCGGTCGCGCGTACCAGTTTTAAAGCTAGCGCGCCCTGCTTCTGTCCTTTCTCTCACCTCCTTTCTTGTTTCTTTCTTCTTCATTCTCCATCACCTCTCTTCTCTTCTTCCTCTTCCACAACCCACCACCACCGTCTCCGGTCACTCGCCGGCGACCACCACCACCTCCGGTGGCACTGCATCCATTCTCTCTCTTTCTCATTTTCACAAAAAGAAAAGTCCACCTTGTTCTTTTACACTCCTCAAGGTTCTACTTCTTCTATATCTCATCTCTTACTCTCTTTGCATAATCTCTTCTTCTAGTTACATGTTTCTTTTTTTGTTGATTCACTTATTTCCTCTTTTAGTTGCATGATTATACTACTTGCTTTTTTCTTGTTTACTTTTTCTTTTCTTGTTTTCATGGATGTTGAACTTGAGTTTTAATGTGCTTTGATAGAGCTTCTTCTTATCTTTCATTATCCTTGCAAGTAGGTGACGTTGTGTGATGATTAGTATTTTATTACGGGACTCTAATTGATTGAGTATCTCATTGTTGCTCATTACTTGATAACTGCACACCAAGTGTTCGAGGAAATGCACGAATGCCATTTTGGTTTATTTTAGTCATATGCCTTCAATTTGGTGCTCCATCCTCATTCACTTGCTCTCTTCTAAGTGTATTGAGTTCACTTTGCTTTATGCTTGCCAATTAGATACTCATTAAACATGACTTTCTCTTTGTTAGGGATGCTTGAGATTATTCTTCTCATGCCATATTGCATGCTTTACTCACTCTTGCATCCCATGCCAAGTGTTGTGACCCATGCTTCTATGATCATTTAGTTGCACAATTTCTTCTAGGCACTACCTCTCACTTGCATGTTTTTGTTGAGATGATTCTTTGGGTTTAATGTTTTCTTTTTTTTCCCTTCCTTTTTCAGGATGG
Source organism: Arachis ipaensis (assembly GCF_000816755.2). Taxonomy (NCBI): domain Eukaryota; kingdom Viridiplantae; phylum Streptophyta; class Magnoliopsida; order Fabales; family Fabaceae; genus Arachis; species Arachis ipaensis. The sequence goes on along the minus strand of NC_029786.2, from coordinate 33,190,830 downwards.
CCACCAAGAAAGGCAAGGAGAAAGCTTCAAGGAAACCAGCCACAAAGATGGCACTCCAAAAAACAAACTCCAAGGCGCACCTTACATTAGGAGCCAAACCCCTATCTAAGAAGGCGAAGGCATCTGCTCCTATTGATGAAAAAGGGAAGAGCAAACTGGCAAAGGATTCTTCAAGGTTCCCCAACTGCTTCTGTGAACTTGTGTTTCCCGCCATGGTTGAGAGGAACTATCATGCCGAACATCTGCTCGCCCCGCCGGACAAGGTAGCTCATTGTATTCTGCCCCGCATTGAACGGCGAGGATGGGAGTTTCTTCTGAGAAAACCACAAGAGGTCAACCTCTCATGGGTGGTCGAGTTCTACACTAACTACCATCTTCCCTCTCTTCAATTGGTATCCGTGCGCCGAAAGCAAGTCCCAATTTCAGAAGAGTCTATACAGCAAGTGCTTAATGTCCTACCGGTACCAAATGACATGGATGGCTACTAAGAGGTCTTACATCAATGAGAAGAGTTTGGGTTTGATTGGGACTCGATCCTCCGAGTCATTGCTGAACCAGAGACATTTTGGACCCATGGTCGACTCCAGATGCGGCTCAAGTGCATTGACGCACGTTCTCTCACTGTAGAAGCTAGAGCTTGGACCCAAATCCTATCCCACTATGTGCTACCTAGCACCCACAAGTCGTCCTTCACGGCGGATCTCGCCTTGCTAGTTTGGTGTGTTCTCACAGAGAGACCGCTGAACATTCCGCTTCTTATCAAGAAAGCGATGGGTCACGTCCACGCCTGGGGTAATTTGCCATTTCCAGCATTGGTGTCTGATTTAGTTATTGCTGCGGGTGTTCCTTGGGAAGCCATGGACACGAAGGCTATAATTCCTGCCAATGGCGATGTTGTCCCAAGTGAAAAATACTTACAGCTCCCTATGAACAACCCAAGCATTGACATGTCCCCTCAGCCTACTATTCCTTCCACCTTATCGTCACCTCCACGGCAGAGATCCACCCATCAAAAAAGGATAGAAGATCTACACCAGAAGATTGATAGATATGAGCGGCGCAACCAACGCCAGTACACTTACATCACGAAGCTCTTGCGTTGTGTTACCCCTAGCATGGAGGAACCCGAAATATTCACGTCCACCTCAAACCCAAGTGACGGGAGTTCTGATGAAGGGAATAGTGAAAGCTCTGGTCCCGACCGCCCTTTGCGCATTGCTGGTAGCACGGAGGACCGTGCTAAATTCTAAAGTGTGGGGAGATTGCTCGACCGATCTCCATGGGTAACAATCTCTTCCCTTCAACACCCATGGATTTATCTTTTGCTTAGTAGTTAGTACATTGCATGTGTAGTTAGTCTTGCTTGTAAATACCCTTTGCATGATAGTTAGTCTCTATAGAGTTACTTGGTCAAAATAATGACTTCTTCCCTAAGAAACTGTATTTTCGGGGTACCCTACCAATTTTGAAAAAAAAATTTTATAGTAAACTTGCTTAAAGAATGTATTTTAGAACATAGTGATTGAGCTAAGAACACAAGCATGTGAGTTTTAAGCCAAAGTGTGTGGTTACATCATATAACCGCTTATTTCCATTTTTGTGTGTATTGTTCTCTTTCTATGATTGTAATCCTTGCTTTGTCTGATTCTATATGTCCATTACTTTGTGTATGAATGCATTTATATGATTGAGGCCATCATTTCAATAGTCACTTTTCCCAAACAGCCTTAACCCTTTTATCTACCATTGCTAACAAACTTTGAGCCCATGATAAACCCTCTTTGTTCTTAAATAGAGCACATCAACAATCCTAAGTGAAAAAATAATGAATGTCCCTAAATTTGGATCCTTGATTAGTTTAGGTTAGCGAGGGTGTGTATCATTCAAATGGGAGGGTATGCTTGGGAATTTGGGTAGATGTAAAGGTGTGTATTTGTAGTTGTAATTGGAAATTTTGGGAATTGGGAACATACTCATGTATTGAATGATTGAACCATATGAATTGAAACTTTTGTACATGAAACCCCAAGAAAAAGGGGACCAAAAAGAAAAAAAAAATTATACGTATATATATGAGAATGTATGAAAAAGAAATAGAAAAATAGAAGAAACAAAAATATGAAAAAAAGAGAAAGCAATGAAAGGGGACAAAAATGCTCCAAGACAAAGTAATAATAACACTGCATATGGGATGTGAATTGAAAAAGAATGCATGAGTATGTGATGAGCGGATAATTTATACGCTTTTTGGCATTATTTTTAGGTAGTTTTTAGTATGATTTAGTTAGTTTTTAGTATATTTTTATTAGTTTTTAAATAAAAATCACATTTCTAGAATTTACTATAAGTTTGTGTATTTTTCTATGATTTCAGGTAATTTTTGGCTGAAATTGAGGGACTTGAGCAAAAGTCTGATTCAGAGGCTGAAGAAGGACTGTAGTTGTTGTTGGATTCTAACCTCCCTGCACTCAACGTGGATTTTCTGGAGCTACAGAAACCCAATTGGCGCGCTCTCAATTGCGTTGGAAAGTAGACATCCAGGGCTTTCCAGCAATATATAATAGTCCATACTTTGCACGCATTTTGACGACGCAAACTGGCGTTCAAACGCCAACTCCCTGCCCTATTCTGGAGTTAAACGCCAGAAACAGGTTGCAAATCAGAGTTAAACGCCAAAAACAGGCTACAACCTGGCGTTTAACTCCAAAAAGAGTCTCTACACATGAAAGCTTCAATGCTCAGCCCAAGCACACACCAAGTGGGCCCGAAAGTGGATTTCTTCACCAATTACTCATTTTCTGTAACCCTAGCTACTAGTTTAGTATAAAAACTACTTTTAGTGATTTTATTTAAAATCTTTTGCATAATTCTGTGTTCTGAGATTATGTTTAGGGGGCTGGCCATTCGGCCATGCCTGGACCTTTTTCACTTATGTATTCTTCAACGGTGGAATTTCTACACATCATAGATTAAGGTGTGGAGCTCTGTTGTTCCTCATGAATTAATGCAAAGTACTATTATTTTTCTATTCAATTCAAGCTTATTCCGATTTTAAGATATTCGCTTGCACTTCAACATGATGAATGTGATGATCCGTGACACTCATCACCATTCTCAACCTATGAACACGTGCCTGACAACCACTTCCGTTCTATCTGCAATAGCTTGAGCGTTTATCTCTTAGCCTCCATTCCGAAAGATCGGAGTCTTCGTGGTATAAGCTAGAATTATTGGCGGCCACTCTTGAGATCCAGAAAGTCTAAACCTTGTCTGTGGTATTCCAAGTAGGATCTGGGATGGGATGACTGTGACGAGCTTCAAACTCACGAGTGTTGGGCATAGTGACAGACACAAAAGGATCAATGGATCCTATTCCAACATGATCGAGAACCGACAGATGATTAGCCGTGCGGTGACAGCTCATTTGGATCATTTTCACTGAGAGGACGGGAGGTAGCCATTGACAACGGTGAAACCCAACATACAGCTTGCCATGGAAAGGAGTATGAATGATTGGATGAAGGCAGTAGAAAAGCAGAGATTCAGAAGGAACAAAGCATCTCCATACGCTTATCTGAAATTCTCACCAATGAATTACATAAGTATCTCTATCCTATTTTATATTTTATTTATATTTTAATTATCAAATCCCATAACCATTTGACTCCACCTAACTGAGATTTACAAGATGACCATAGCTTGCTTCAAGCCGACAATCTCCGTGGTTTATTACTTGGACGACCCAATGCACTTGCTGGTTAGTTGTGCGAAGTTGTGAAAAAGGAATTGAGATTATGATTGTGCGTACCAAGCTGTTGGCGCCATTGAGATCACAATTTTGTGCACCATGTTTTTGGCGCCGTTGCCGGAGATTGTTTGAGTTTGGACAACAGACAGTTCATCTTGTTGCTCAGATTATGTAATTTTATTTTATTTTTATTTTCGAAAAATTTCAAAAAAAATTCAAAAAAATTTTATTCTATTTTATTCTTTAGAATTTTTAAGAATGAATTCTAGAGTTTCATGAGATATGTTGAATCCTGGCTGGCTGTTAAGCCATGTCTAATCTTTTGGACCGAGGTTTCAACTTATCATCACAAGAGCTTCTTTGTCTTTCTCATCAATTTAGCTGTTGTATGCAATGTTCTGTTAAAGCTTGGCTCGCCATTGGCCATGTCTAGTGTTTTGGACCGAAACTTTCACTGAAAGCTTGGCTGGCTAGTAAGCCATGTCTAATTCCTGGACCGGAGTTTTAGACTAACATTGCATGATTCCTGGAATTCTTATTAAAAATTTTGAATTTCTTTATTTTGCTTTTCCAAATTAATTTTTGAAAAAAAACCAAAATTTTTTTATAAAACCATAAAAACCAAAAATCTTGTGTTTTTGTTTGAGTCTTGTGTCAAATTGTAAGTTTGGTGTCAATTACATGTTTTAATTTTTCAAAAAAAATTTTTTTTCAAAAATTCATGCATGTGTCCTTCATAATCTTCAAGTTGTTCTTGATGATTTCCATTGTTTAATCTTGTGATCTTCATGTTTTTGTGTCTCTTCTTGTTTTTCATATGCATTTTCAATTCGTTAGTGTCTAAACATTGAAAATTTCTAAGTTTGGTGTCTTGCATGTGTGTCTTTTCTTAAAAATTTTCAAAAATAAGTTCTTGATGTTCATCATGACATTCAAAGTGTTCTTGGTGTTCATCTTGACATTCAAAGTGTTCTTGCATGCATTGTGTGTTTTGATTCATAATTTTCATGTTTTGAGTCTTTTTGTGTTTTTCTCTTTCTTCATTAAAATTTCAAAAATAAAAAAAAATATCTTTCCCTTATTTCACTCATAAATTTCGAAAATTTGAATTGATTTAGTCAAAAAGTTTTAAAATTTAGTTATTTCTTATGAGTCAAGTCAAATTTTTAATTTAAAAATTCTATCTTTTTCAAAACTTTTTCAAAAATCAAATCTTTTTCATTTTTCTTTTATGATTTTCGAAAAATTTTAAAATGATTTTCAAAATCTTTTTCTTAATTTCATTTCATAAATCTTTACTAACAATTAATGTGATTGATTCAAAAATTTTAAAGTTTGCTACTTGCCTATTAAGAAAGGTTCAATCTTTAAATTTTAAAATCATATCTTTTAGTTTCTTGTTAGTCAAGTAATCAACTTTAATCTCAAAAATCAAATCTTTTTAAATTTCTTTTTCAAATCTTTTTCAAAATAAATTTCAATCATATCTTTTTCAAAATCAATTTCAAAATCTTTTCTAACTTCTTATCTTTTCAAAATTGATTTTCAAATCTTTTTCAATTAACTACTTAACTTTTTGTTTGATTTTAAAATTCTTATCTTTTTCAAAACCACCTAACTACTTTCTCTCTCTAATTTTCGAAAATCACTAACCTCTTTTTTCAGAATTTCTTTTCATTAACTAATTGTTTTAAATTTCAATTTAATTTTATTTTCCTACTTAATTTTTGAATACTAACTAATAATTAAAATAAAAACAAAGATATTTTCCTTTTATTTTTAAATTAAATTCAAATTCTCTCCCCCTCTCTCATCTCCTTCAATTTATTTATTTATCTACTAACACTCCTCTCCCACTCATAATTCGAACCCACTCTTCTCCTCTGTGTTTGAGTTCTTCTCTTCTTATTCTTTTATTCTTCTCTTCTTCTACTCACATAAAGGAATCTCTATACTGTGACATAGAAAATTCTTCTTCTTTTCTGTTCTCTTCTTTTTCATATGAGCAGGAACAAGGATAAGAATATTCTTGTTGAAGCCGATCCTAAACCTGAAAGGACTCTGAAGAGGAAGCTAAGGGAAGCTAAGGCACAACCCTCTGGAGAGGACCTGACAGAAATTTTCGAAAAAGAAGGAGACATGGCCGAACCTAATAACAATGGTGGAGATGCAAGGAAGATGCTTGGTGACTTTATTGCACCCTCTTCAAACTTCTATGGAAGAAGCATCTCACTCCCTGCAATTGGAGCAAACAACTTTGAGCTTAAGCCTCAATTAGTTTCTCTAATGCAGCATAACTACAAGTTTCATGGACTTCCAATGGAAGATCCTCATCAGTTTTTAGCTGAATTCTTGCAAGTTTGTGACACTGTCAAGACCAATGGAGTTGATCCCGAGGTCTACAGGCTTCTGTTTTTCCCTTTTGCTGTAAGAGATAGAGTTAGAACATGGTTGGATTCACAACCTAAGGATAGCCTGAACTCTTGGGATAAGCTGGTTAGTGCTTGAAGAGAGAACTTTTGCGTGGTCTAGAAATTCGCAGATAAATCCTCGTTGCAGGTATAGCTTCTAAACCAACAAAAGTCCTTTCTTACAAACGTTTTGGTTGTCACAAGTAACAAACCCCTAAATAAATTGATAACCAAAGTATTTAAACCTCGGGTCATCTTCTCAAGGAACTGCAGGGAGGTATGTTCTTATTATTGGTTATGAAGATTTGTAAATTGGGGTTTTGAAAGTAAGGAGCAGGTAATTTAAATTGCAATTAAAATAATTAAATGACTGTAAAATAAACTCTTGGCAAGGTATGAGAAATTGGAAGTCCTATCCTAGTTATCCTTATCAATGGAGATGAGAATCGAATCTTAATTCCACTTAGTTAGCCTTTACTAAAGCAAAGGAAGATCAAATGGATTAATTAGTCTGATCTTCAGGTCCTAGTCAATTCCTAAGAAAGGACTGGAATTATTGAAGTTCAATTCAATTAGCAAAGATAACAATTATCAATCACGTTGAGTTTGATAACTCCTGAGTTACTGATTTCTTAACCAAGGCCAAAAGGGAAAAAGTAAATCTACTCGAATAAAAATATCCTCAGATTGGAAGTAACAGTGGCATAAATAAAAGAAAGCAACCATAAACTGGAATACCTCAAATAACATTAATTAAGAGAATTATATGTAACATAGGAAAGTTCATAAATTAAATTAAGAAAATAAATAATTAAAAGGAATGTTGAACCTGATAAAAAGGGACAATCATGAAGCAAGAAAAATTCTAAATCCTAATCCTAAGAGAGAGAGGAGAGAACCTCTCTCTAAAAACTACATCTAATTCATCAAAAGTGAATAATTGGAGACTCTCTTTGAATGGATGTATTCCCCCACTTCATAACCTCTGATCTGTGCCTTCTGGACTTGGATTTGGGCCAAAAGGGCTTCAAAAATCGCTGGGAGCATTTTCTGTAATTTCTGGTGCGTGACCTCTGTCACGCGTCACGTCATCTGGAGTTTTCCTTATCACGCGTTCGCTTCGGTCATGCGTCCGCGTCATCTGTGTTTTGCTCGTGGCGTGCGATCGTGTCAGTCACGAGTTTGCGTCGCTGTCTTTTCGCGCCAGGCATGTGGCCGCGTCACCCACGCGTTCGCGTCGCTGCCAGTTTCTTCAAAAACTCCATTTTGTGATTTCCTTCCATTTTTTGTATGTTTCCTTTCCATCCTTTAAGTCATTCCTGCCGTAAAAGATCTGAAACTACTCAACACACAAATCACGGCATCGAATGGTAATAAAGGGTAATTAAAATAATTATTCTTAAAGCATAGGAAACATGTTTTTCACATATATCACATAATAAGGAAGGAAAAATAAAACCATGCAATTAACAGGAATAAGTGAGTGAAGGATTGAATAAATCACTTAAATTAGGCACAAAATATATCATAAAATATGGGTTTATCAGTGCTTTCCTGGCCAAATTCTTTCCTCCTCAAAAGATGAGCAAGCTTAGAGTAGAAATCCAAATCTTCAGACAGAAGGAAGGAGAATCCCTCTATGAAGCTTGTGAAAGATATAAGCAACTGATCAAAATGTGTCCTACTGACATGCTTCCAGAATGGAGCATCATATGCATATTCTATGATGGTCTGTCTGAGTTGTCAAAAATGTCATTGGACCATTTTGCAGGAGGATCTCTTCATCTGAAAATCCTTGCAGAAGCTCAGGAACTCATTGAAATGGTTGCAAATAACTAGTTCATGTACACCTCTGAGAGGAATCTTGTGAACAATGGGATGCTGATGAGCGGATAATTTATACGCTTTTTGGCATTATTTTTAGGTAGTTTTTAATATGTTTTAGTCACTTTTTATTATATTTTTATTATTTTTTAAATAAAAATCACATTTCTAGACTTTACTATGAGTTTGTGTGTTTTTCTGTAATTTCAGGTATTTTCTGGCTGAAATTGAGGGAGCTGAGCAAAAATCTGATTCAGGCTGAAAAAGGACTGCTGATGCTGTTGGATTATGACCTCTCTGCACTCGGAATGGATTTTCTGGAGCTACAGGAGTCCAATTGGCGCGCTTCTAATTGGGTTGGAAAGTAGACATCCAGGGCTTTCCAGCAATATATAATAGTCCATACTTTGCTCAAGGATAGATGACGTAAACTGGCGTTCAACGCCAGTTCCATGTTGCAGTCTGGCGTTCAGCACCAGAAACAGGTTACAAGTTGGAGTTCAATGCCAGAAACAGGTTACAACCTGGCGTTCAACTCCAGAAACAGCCCAGGCACGTGAGAAGCTTAAGTCTCAGCCCCAGCACACACCAAGTGGGCCCCAGAAGTGGATTTTTGCACTATCCATCTTAGTTTACTCATTTTCTGTAAACCTAGGTTAGTAGTTTAGTATTTAAACAACTTTTAGAAACTTATTTGGTACCTCATGACATTTTTAGATCTGAACTTTGTACTCTTTGATGGCATGAGTCTCTAAACTCCATTGTTGGGGGTGAGGAGCTCTGCTGTGTCTCGATGAATTAATGCAATTATTTCTATTTTCCATTCAAACACGCTTGTTCCTATCTAAGATGTTCATTCGCGCTTCACTATGAAGGAGGTGATGATCCGTGACACTCATCACCTTCCTCAATCCATGAATGTGTGCCTGACAACCACCTCCATTCTACATTAGATTGAATGAGTATCTCTTAGATTCCTTAATCAGAATCTTCGTGGTATAAGCTAGAATCTTTTGGCGGCCACTCTTGAGGATTCGGAAAGTCTAAACACGAACTTCGTGGTATTCCGAGTAGGATTCGAGGATTGAATGGCTGTGACGAGCTTCAAACTCGCGATTGTTGGGCGTGATGACAAACGCAAAAGAATCAATGGATTTTATTCTGACATGATCGAGAACCAACAAATGATTAGCCGTGCTGTGACAGAGAATTTGGACCATTTTCACTGAGAGGATGGGAAGTAGCCATTGACAACGGTGACACCCTACATACAGCTTGCCATGGAAGGAGCCTTGCGTGTGTGAAGAGGAGTACAAGAGAAAAGCTGAAATAAAGAGGACAAAGCATCTCCAAAACTCCAACATATTCTCCATTATTGAGTAACAAGTATTTATTTTATGCCCTTTGACGTTTTACAATTAAAACTAAAAATTATTATTGATATTATATCCTGACTAAGAGTTACAAGATAACCATAGCTTGCTTCAAGCCAACAATCTCTGTGGGAATCGACCCTTACTCACGTAAGGTATTACTTGGACGACCCAATGCACTTGCTGGTTAGTTGTGCGAATTTGTAAGAAATAGTAATATTGACATTGACATATACAAATTCGTGCACCAGACGCCTCAGAAAAAGGGAGTTCTTGAAATTGATACTCTGAATGCCATATTGGCTCAGAACAAAATATTGACTCAGCAAGTCAATATGATTTCTCAAAGTCTGAATGGATTGCAAGCTGCATCCAACAGTACTAAAGAAGCATTTTCTGAAGAAGAAGCTTATGATCCTGAGAACCCTGGTAGAGGTGAATTATATGGGAGAACCCTATGGAAACACCTATAATTCTTCATGGAGAAATCATCCAAATTTCTCATGGAAGGACCAATAGAAGCCTCAACAAGGCTTCAACAATAATGGTGGAAGAAATAGGTTTAGCAATAGCAAGCCTTTTCCATCATCTTCTCAGCAACAGATAGAGAATTCTGAATAGAGCTATTCTGGCCTGGCAACCATGGTCTCTGATCTATCCAAGACCACACTAAGTTTCATGAATGAAAGAAGGTCATCCATTAGAAGTTTGGAGGCACAGGTGGGTCAGCTGAGTAAGAAGATTACTGAAACTCCTCCAAGTACTCTCCCAAGCAATACAGAAGAGAATCCCAAGAGAGAGTGCAATGCCATAACCATGACCAACATGGCCGAACCTGGAGAGAGTGAGGAGGACGTGAGTCCCAATGAGAAAAGCTTCATAGGACGTCCTCTGGACAGAAAGGAGTTCCCCTTTGAGGAATTAAAGGAATTTGAGGCTCATATAGAGATCATAGAGATTCCATTGAACTTCCTTCTGCCATTCATGAGCTCTGATGAATAATCTTCCTCTGAAGAGGATGAAAATGTCACTGAAGAGCAAGTTGCTAAGTATCTAGGAGTAATCATAAAGTTTAATGCCAAGTTATTTAGTAATGAGACTTGGGAGGATGAACCCCCCTTGTTCACCAATGAACTGAGTGCATCAATGAGGCAGACATTACCTCAGAAGAAACCGGATCCCGAAAAATTCTTCATACATTGTACCATAGGCACCATGACCTTTGAGAAGGGTCTGAGTGACCTAGGGTCTGGGATAAACCTCATTCCACTCTCTGTAATGGAGAAACTGGGAATCTTTGAGGTACAAGCTGCAAGAATCTCACTAGAGATGGCAGACAAATCAATGAAACAGGCTTATGGACTAGTAGAGGACGTGCTAGTAAAGGTTGAAGGCCTTTACATCCCTGCTGATTTCATAATCCTAGACACTGGAAATGATGAGGATGAATCCATCATCCTTGGTAGACCCTTCCTAGCAACAGCAAAAGCTGTGATTGATGTTGACAGAGGAGAGTTGGTCCTTCAGTTGAATGAGGACTTCCTTGTTTTCAAGACTCAAGGTTCTCCTTCTGTAACCATGGAGAGGAAGCATGAAAAGCTTCTCTCAGTACAGAGTCAAACAAAACCCCCACATTCAAACTCTAAGTTTGGTGTTGGGAGGCCACAACCAAACTCTAAGTTTGGTGTTGAGAGGCCACAACCTTGCTCTGATTATCTGTGAGGCTCCATAAGAACTCATTGTCAAGCTATTGACATTAAAGAAGCGCTTATTGGGAGGCAACCCAATGTTATTTAATTATATCTATTTATTTTCCATTGGTATTTTATGTTTTCTTTAGGTTGATGATCATGTGAAGTCACAAAAACAACTGAAAAATAAAAAACAGAATGAAAAATAGCATGAAAAATAGCTCACCCTGGAGGAAGAGCTTACTGGCATTTAAACGCCAGTAAAAGTAGCAGAATGGGCATTAAATGCCCAATCTGGCACCATTCTGGGCGTTTAACGCCAGAAACAGGCACCAGACTAGCGTTTAACGCCAGAAACAAGCAGCAACCTGGCGTTTAACGCCAGAAGTGCACTCTAAGGGAGTTTTGCACACCTAAATGGAGCAGGGATGCTAAGTCCTTGACCCCTCAGGATCTGTGGACCCCACAGGACCACCACCTACCCCACCTCTTCTTCTCTCCTCTTCACACCCTTTCATAACACTCTTCCCCAAATACCCTTCACCAATCACTTCCATATCTCTTCCCCAAATACTTTTCACTACTCACATCCATCCACTCTTCCCCAAAAACCCCACCTACCTCCAAATTCAAAAATCCTTTCCCTCCCAAACCCAACCCTAATACACGAAACCTAACCCTTCCCCCACCCCTATATAAACCCCTCATCACTACTTCATTTTCACACATTACAAACACTTCTTTCCCTCCTTGGCCGAATACACACTTCCCCTCCATCTCCTCCATTTTCTTCTTCTTCTACCCCCTCTTTCTTCTTTTGCTCGAGGATGAGCAAACATTTTAAGTTTGGTGGTAAAAGCGTTGTTTTTTATTTTTCCATAACCATTAATGGCACCTAAGGCCAGAGAAACCTCAAGAAAGAGGAAAAGGAAGGCAATTGCTTCCACTTCTGAGTCATGGAAGATGGAGAGATTCATCTCAAAGGTCCATCAAGATCACTTCTATGAAGTTGTGGCCAAGAAAATGGTGATTCCTGAGGTCCCTTTTAAGCTCAAAAAGGGCAAATATCCAGAGATCCGACAAGAAATTAGAAGAAGAGGATGGGAAGTTCTCTCCAATCCTATTCAACAAGTCAGAATCTTAATGGTTCAAGAGTTTTATGCAAATGCATGGATCACTAGGAACCATGATCAAAGTATGAACCCAAACCCAAAGAATTGGCTTACAATGGTTCGGGAGAAATACTTAGATTTCAGTCTGGAAAATGTAAGGTTTGCGTTCAACTTGCCAATGATGCAAGAAAATGCACGCCCCTACACTAGAAGGGTCAACTTTGATCAAAGGTTGGACCAAGTCCTCATGGACATATGTGTGGAAGGAGATCAATGGAAAGTTGACTCAAGAGGCAAGCCGGTTCAATTGAGAAGACCGGACCTTAAGCCTGTAGCTAGAGGATGGTTGGAGTTCATCCAACGCTCTATCATTCCTACTAGCAACCAATCCGAAGTAACTGTGGATTGGGCCATCATGATCCATAGCATCATGATTGGGGAGGAAGTAGAAGTTCATGAGATTATACCTCAAGAACTCTACAAGGTGGCTGACAAGTCCTCCACTTTGGCAAGGTTAGCCTTCCCTCACCTTAATTTGTCACCTCTGCAATTCAGCTGGAATTGACATAGAGGGAGACATCCTCATTAATGAGGACAAGCCCATTACTAAGAAAAGAATGGAGCAAACAAGAGAGCCCACTCATGGATCTCAACAAGAGCATGAGGAAATTCCTCATCATGAAATCCCTGAGATGCCTCAAGGGATGCATTTTCTTTCACAAAACTATTGGGAGCAAATTAACACCTCCCTAGGAGAATTAAGTTCCAACATAGGACAACTAAGGATGAAGCACCAAGAGCACTCCATCATTCTCCATGAGATTAGAGAAGATCAAAGAGCTATGAGAAAGGAGCAACAAAGGCAAGGAAGAGACATAGAGGAGTTCAAGAGCACCATTAGTTCTTCAAGAGGAAGAAGACGCCACCCTCACTAAGGTGGACCCGCTCCTTAATCTCCTTGTTCTTATTTTTCTATTTTTCGTTTTTGAGCCTTATGTTTTATTTATGTTTGTGTCTTTACTGCATGATCATTAGTGTCTAATGTCTATGCCTTAAAGCTATGAATGTCCTATGAATCCATCACCTTTCTTAAATGAAAAATGTTCTAAAAACAAAAGAATAAGAAGTACATGAATTTCGAATTCATCCTTGAGATTAGTTTAATTATTTTGATGTGGTGGCAATACTTTTTGTTTTTTGAATGAATGCTTAAATAGTGCATACTTTTGAGTTTGTTGTTTATGAATGTTAAAATTGTTGGCTCTTGAAAGAATGATGAAAAGGAGAAATGTTATTGATGATCTGAAAAATCATAAAATAGATTCTTGAAGCAAGAAAAAACAGTGAATACAAAAGCTTGCAGAAAAAAAAAAGTGGCGAAAAAAAAAGAAAAAGAAAAAGCAAGCAGAAAAAGCCAAAAGCTCTTTAAACCAAAAGGCAAGAGCAAAAAGCCAGTAACCCTTTAAACCAAAAGGCAAGGGTAAAGAGGATCCAAGGCTTTGAGCATCAGTGGATAGGAGGGCCCAAAGGAATAAAATCCTAGCCTAAGCGGCTAAACCAAGCTGTCTCTAACTAGGTGCTTATGGCGTGAATGTGTCAAGTGAAAAGCTTGAGACTGAGTGGTTAAAGTCGTGATCCAAAGCAAAAGAGTGTGCTTAAGAACCCTGGACACCTCTAATTGGGGACTCTAGCAAAGCTGAGTCACAATCTGAAAAGGTTCACCCAGTTATGTGTCTGTGGCATGTATATATCCGGTGGTAATACTGGAAAACAGAGTGCTTAGGGCCACGACCAAGACTCATAAAGTAGCTGTGCTCAAGAATCAACATACTGAACTAGGAGAATCAGTAACACTATCTAAATTCTGAGTTCCTATAGATGCCAATCATTCTGAACTTCAAATGATAAAGTGAGATGCCAAAACTGTTCAGAGGCAAAAAGCTACTAGTCCCGCTCATCTAATTGGAGCTAAGTCTCATTGATATTTTGGAATTTAATAGTATATTCCCTTCTTTTTAGCCTATTTGATTTTTAGTTGCTTGGGGACAAGCAACAATTTAAGTTTGGTGTTGTGATGAGCAGATAATTTATACGCTTTTTGGCATTGTTTTTAGGTAGTTTTTAGTATGATTTAGTTAGTTTTTAGTATATTTTTATTAGTTTTTAAATAAAAATTACATTTCTGGACTTTACTATGAGTTTGTGTATTTTTCTATGATTTCAGGTAATTTCTGGCTGAAATTGAGGGACTTGAGCAAAAATCTGATTCAGAGGCTGAAGAAGGACTGCAGATGCTGTTGGATTCTGACCTTCCTGCACTCAAAGTGGATTTTCTGGAGCTACAGAAATCCAATTGGTGCGCTCTCAATTGCGTTGGAAAGTAGACATCCAGGGCTTTCCAGAAATATATAATAGTTCATACTTTACACGAGTTTTGACGATGCAAACTGGCGTTCAAATGCCAACTCCCTGCCCTATTCTGGAGTTAAACGCCAGAAACAGGTTGCAAGTCAGAGTTAAACACCAGAAACAGGCTACAACCTGGCGTTTAACTCCAAAAAGAGTCTCTACACATGAAAGCTTCAATGCTCAGCCCAAGCACACACCAAGTGGGCCCGGAAGTGGATTTCTTCACCAATTACTTATTTTCTGTAACCCTAGCTACTAGTTTAGTATAAAAACTACTTTTAGTGATTTTATTTAAAATCTTTTGCATAATTCTGTGTTCTGAGATCACATTTAGGGGGCTGGCCATTCGGCCATTCCTGGACCTTTTTCACTTATGTATTCTTCAACGGTGGAGTTTCTACACACCATAGATTAAGGTGTGGAGCTCTGCTGTTCCTCATCAATTAATGCAAAGTACTATTGTTTTTCTATTCAATTCAAGCTTATTCCAATTCTAAGATATTCGCTTGCACTTCAACATGATGAATGTGATGATCCATGACACTCATCACCATTCTCAACCTATGAACGCGTGCCTGACAACCACTTCCGTTCTATCTGCAATAGCTTGAGCGTTTATCTCTTAGTCTCCATTCCGAAAGATCGGAGTCTTCGTGGTATAAGCTAGAATTATTGGCGGCCATTCTTGAGATCCAGAAAGTCTAAACCTTGTCTGTGGTATTCCGAGTAGGATCTGGGATGGGATGACTGTGACGAGCTTCAAACTCGCGAGTGTTGGGCGTAGTGACAGATGCAAAAGGATCAATGGATCCTATTCCAACATGATCGAGAACCGACAGATGATTAGCCGTGCGGTGACAGCGCATTTGGACAATTTTCACTGAGAGGATGGGAGATAGCCATTGACAACGGTGAAACCCAACATACAGCTTGCCATGGAAAGGAGTATGAATGATTGGATGAAGTCAGTAGAAAAGCAGAGATTTAGAAGGAACAAAGCATCTCCATATGCTTATCTGAAATTCTCACCAATGAATTACATAAGTATCTCTATCCTATTTTATATTTTATTTATATTTTAATTATCAAATCCCATAACCATTTGAATCCACCTGACTGATATTTACAAGATGACCATAGCTTGCTTCAAACCGATAATCTCCGTGGGATCGACCCTTACTCACGTAAGGTTTATTACTTGGACGACCCAGTGCACTTGCTGGTTAGTTGTGCGAAGTTGTGAAAAAGGAATTGAGATTATGATTGTGCGCACCAAGTTGTTGGCGCCATTGAGATCACAATTTCGTGCACCAGTATGCGAAAAAGTGAAACCCATGGGTAGCTTGGCATTGTATTAGAGTTGTATAGGTTGTTCTGTGTGTTCAGTGAGAGCTTAGGTTAATCAAGGATTCAAATTTTAAGCTCATTTGACCATATGCATCCTTACCTTCACCCTAGCCTTGTTACAACCCATGAATAAGACCTCATGATACTTGTATACATGCATTAAGTAATTGTTGATTGATAGATGAAAGACAAATCTTGGAAAGCATGATTAGGAGAGGATTGAGTGACGAACCCTATACACTTGAGCAAATAGAGCGGATACACTTCTAGTGAGGGTTCGATGCTCAACTCCCTGTTCCCGGCTTTCACAGGCGTTCATCTAGCAAGTTATATGCTCTTCATAGTGATGTTCAATTTGGTAGGATTTATGAACTACATATCATTTTCGCCTCGTATGCTCATAGGTGTTCTTGGAGGATAGATTTACCCTTGACCAAGTAGATAGATGCTTTTACATTAGTTGCATGCATTCATTTAGGTAATTTGCACTTCATGAACCCTTTCTTACCATGATCTTTGGTCTTTTTATTTTTAGCATGAGGACATGCTTGGTTTAAGTGTGGGGAGATTTGATAAATCCCAATTTTGTGGTTTATATTGTGTAGAATTTGGGGGGTTTTGTCAATATTTTACACACTTATTCACAAGAATTGCATGGTTTTGTGTTCTCTTCCTAGTATCGCTTTATGATGGATAACATGCTTCTTTTGCCTTAGAATTGCTATATTTTGATCCTCTTTTATTACCATTCGATGCCGTGACGTGTTTGTTGAGTGATTTCAGAATTTATAGGGCAAGAATGGCCTAGAAGAGAGAAAGAAAGAATGCACAAGAGGAAGGAACATGAAAATTTGGATTTTGGGAATTTCAACATAGGCGCACACGCGCACCTCGCGCGCACGCGCGAGTGTGGATAGCTGGAATCGGCGCGCAAAGATCGACGCATCCGTGCAGATTGGAGAAATCCCCACCGACACACACGCGTACATGGCGCGCGCGTGGATCGCAAAATCAATCGGCGCGCACGCGTGCATAGCTTGTACGCGCGATAAGTTGTACGTGACCTCATTAAAGAAAATCGTGCCTGGCGATTTCTGAGGCTCAACAGGCCCAAATTCAAGCTGTTTCTACACGAAAAAGACCCAAGGATGCTAGGAGGAAAGGGGGGGATCATTCATTCACACTTAGACACAATTTTAGCTAGTTTTTGGTTTTGTTCTTCTAGAGAGAGAACCCCTTGTTCCTCTCTAGATCTAGTTTGATTTGATCTTTCCTTGTTGAATTCTGAATTGGATCTTGTTAATTACTAGTTTTGATTGCTTAATTTGAATTCCTTAGTATAATTTTGCTTAGATCTTGTGTTAGATTTATGTTTTCTTGTCAATTGTCATTTTCTACCCATTTCATGAATCTTGTGGATTTTGAATTGTTAATGCTACGTTGATGATTTCCATGGTTAATTGTGTTGTTTGAACGATTGTATATTGATAATTCTTAGTGGGTACTTGTCAATTTCAATTTAGTTATATTTTGAATATGTCTTTTAGTAATGCTTATCATGTGTTTGATGAAATGTTTCCTTTGATTATGGAGTAGTTCTCTTTACTCTTGGCCTAGGCTAAGAGAATTGGGTAACCTTGAGTCATTGGGTCTAATGGATTTGATGATTTGGGAACCCTTAGTGGTCAATTTGATAACCATTGATACTAGCCTACTACTAAGTCAATTAGTAGCTAGGTTGGACCTTATGGGTTGACATTGACTAAACCATTTAATATACTTCAAGTATAGAAGTAAACTTAATGAGTTTGGTTCCTCATAATTGTCAAGATATGGTTATTAGACAAGGATAGTGACCCCAATTCCCATGTCTAGCCAAGAGTTGCTTTTATTATTCATATTTGAAAACCCAAAAATCCTAATTGCTTTGTCTTAGTTATAGTTATTTATTTAGCCTTAGAGTAGAACTATATTGGATGTTATCTTATTAGTTTGGAATTGCTCACATCTTGCTTTAGTCATTTGAATTAGTTTCTTGCACTTCAAGATTACTTGCTTGTTAGGACTCTTAGTTTAATTTCTTTCTCATGACTTGCAACCCCAGATTTCTAACCAATGTTGAAGCACATGTTTGCCCATTCCTTGTGAGACGACCCGAGTTTTGAATACTTCGGTTACTTTTATTAGGGTTGAACTTGTGACAACCAATTTCTTCAAAATTTGATTCGTGGATTATTTGTCGGTTGAGGTCTATACTTGCAACGTGAAAATCTTGTGAAATTCCTTACCGACGGTATTCCCCTCATCAAGCCCCAAGCTTATGAACAACCTTCTTGGCAACAACCTCCTTCCGAATGAAGTTTGACAAGAGTGCTTGGGGTTATGACTACTCTCCTCATGGAGATGCGCAAGGACCAAAAGGCATTTTATTCCATCCAAGCCGTTCAAGCGCCACCCCAACATAACTACTTTCCAGACTCTTATGGGTATAATCTCAAACCTAATGCATACCAATCTAATGTGTGTGATGACCCTTATTGTGATTGTCAACTACAACCACCACATACATATGACCCCTTCCCTCAACATAGCCCTCAACAACCATACTCACAAGCCTCATACCACCATCCACCTCCATATGACCCCAACCCATATCCACCATACCAACCACCATATGAACCATATCTAGAGCCACCCCATTCCAACACCAATACTCCCAAGAACCACAATTTTGTCATACACCAACTCAAGACTTTCACCAATATGAACCACCTTCCAACTACAATACCTTTCCCTCAAACAATGAACCCTCTCTTCCACCACCGCCCTCCAATGAAGCCCTCATGCTAAAATAAGGAGATCTTAGATCTTATATTATAAGACAACAAGAGGGGACGGAAAGGGAGTTTAAGGAGCTAGAAGCCAAGATGGCTATCATAGCGTAAGCCGTTAGCATCATGGTCTCATCCCGCCTAAGCCTATGCGATCAAGGCCCTCCCATTGTTGAATGTGGAGAAGCACCCAAAGAGCTTAGTGAGGGAATAGACTTGAAGCTCCAAGGTGAGAAAGAGGAGTTAAAGCAAGAAGTACAACAAAAGGAGGAGGTATAGATTATTGAACAAGATGAAGTAGTGGTTGGGTATTTAGGATATGTTGAGTACATAGAGGAATCTCAAGTTGAAGAGCCTTCTTCTACGGAGTTTGGAAGGGATGTTAAAGAGGAGAGTGATGTTAAGGAAGTGGATAGAGAGATGAGGGAAATTGATCAAGAAGTAGATTCCATCACTAGTGATTTTTTGTTCACATTGATCAATCCCTTGATGATCTTGTTGAGCCTTCTTCCATTGGACTAGAAAGCAATGTTGGGGAGGATGTGCAACCTCCAAGGCATATTGTGAGTGAAGATGATGAGTCCATATTTTTCAATATATTTTGGCTTGATTTGAATGGATTCTAGCATATGAACTCACACTTAAGCACCAAAATAGCATACTTTGGTGTTTGATCCCTAATTTGATTCTGAAATTGAAAATATGCATTTTAATGCTTAGATTAGTGATTTTTAATCCCACTTTTATGTCATTTGATGTCGTGATATGGTTTGCAAGTAATTTTAGGCCTTAGAGGCAAGGATGGATGACCAAAAGTGGAAGGAAGCATGTACAAGGGAGAAAACATGAAGAAAACAAGGAAAGCACATACAGCGACGTGTGCGTACGCACAGGAGGATTTTCAGCCGCGTGTTCGGAAGCACAGACCTGTGTGTCCGCACAGGTCCCTGCACGTGATTTTGTTAATGAAACGCGTGCTATGCGTTTTCTGACGGCTTTTGGCTCAAATTTTGAAGGCTTGGAGCTGAATTTGGAGTGCTATATAAGGGGGATTCAACACATTAGCTAGGGGGCTCACTTGGATAGTTTTAGAGAGTAATTAGGAGTAGGAGTAGGAGTATTATAGCATTACTCTCTTAGGGTTTTAATTTCCATATTCTTCTAGAATTTTATAGAAGCTTAATTTTGGACTTTGATCATCTTTAATAGTAAGTACTCTCAATTTCATCTTCAATTACATTGTCTTTACTTTCGTTTCCTTTTAGTTCAAGTTACTTTGTTCATATTGCAATTTTGTGTTTCTTGAATTTTTTATCAATAAATTTTATGTTTCTTGCCTCCTTTATGTTTGATTGCTTGTTTATGTTCGGTTTTGTTGATAGTTGGTCATAGTTTTACATTTTCCTTTACAAATTCTCATACTTTATTTTTATGCACACAAGGTGTTTGTGAAAATGCCAACTTTAGAATTTAAGTAGATTCCTACACCTTGACTTGTGGTCTGAGTTCCTAGGATACTAGAGTTATAATGTCCGACATTTAGTGGTAATTTTTGGGTAGTTAGTTGACTCTTGTTTCCATTGACGTTAGCCTTTTATCAACTAGGTTGGTAAGTTGGTTAGGACTTATGGATTAAAGTCAATTATGCTTGCTTGACTTACTCCTCGATGGTTGGGGTTAACTTGGCGAGATTGACTCATCATAATTACCATAGTTGTGGTTATGGCGAATAGAGGATTCCTTGGATCCTCATTCCCAAGTCAAGGCTTTTATTGCATTTATAGCATTTTCACTAGTTTTGACCTTACCATCTCCTTACTTGCATTAATTACAAATTTGCACCACCTCTTAGTTCATTTATTGCTTGGTTCTTTTAATCTTTCGTTCTTTCATTACAAACCCCTTTTGGCCCTCGTAACAACCACAAGAGTAACATTTCATTTGCATTCCTAGGGAGAACGACCCGAGGTTTAATTACTCTCAGTTTATATGCTTTGTATTGAATTTATCATTTGATTGTGAGAATTCATTGTTGGTTTGGACTATGCTACAAACGAATTGATCCTTGTTTTGATTGATTCCGAACCATACACAATAAATTTACACGCTGTCAAATTTGGCGCCGTTGCCGGAGAATTGCAAACGGTGTTATCTCTTTTGGTTGATGTGAATATGTTAATAGTGTAAATAGCACTTTTTGCTTGTTTGTTTGCTTTTGTTAGTAGGTTCTTGTTTATATTTTATTCATGACTTTTTCACACCATCACCATAATGAACCCCAATGGAGCCCAAACACCTACCTTTATAGTTACCAACCTTACACACCGTCCCCTCACTACCTTTATAGTCACTTCAATCTTCATCTTCATACATGGATCAAGCCACGCAATAAGTACTTTTCATGCTCATTCAAGAACAACAAGAGTTCCGGAAGAAGCAAGAGCAAGTCATGTCTACCTTAGCACAAGCTTTGGATCATTTAGCTTCATTGCGCTCATGCCACAAGTAAGAAATTCTAGTGGATGAATGTGTGGAGTGAAAGAAGAATTGTAAAATCAAGGGGAAGATGTTAAGGCACAACATGAAGTGAAAAAAGAGATAATTGAAGAGTTGTTAGGAATTGATCAAGAGGATTCCATCATTCAAGATTTTTTGTCCGACTTGGGTAATTCTTTCAGTGACCTTCATGAGCCTCCTTTGGTCGATTTGGAAGGAGATATTGATGTGGACTTCACACGACCTCCAATTTTTGACTTGAGTGATGACAAAGGAGATTCAAAAGAGGTTGAGGAAGATTTTTTGTTGCCAAGAGGTGAAAGCATGTGTTCTAGAGCAATTTGAGTGGGTGAAGACTTCTCCAATAAGTTTTCTATTTCCACATCAATATGCCGTTTTAGAAACGGATGGTCAACTCCAAACTTTTCTTGGAGTAGCGGATGGTGAAGAGACGAGTATTGATTGGCCAAGAAATGGAAAGTTGATCCAAAAAGCCAATTTAAAATTTGGAGCTCAATTTTGGTGCAAGAGTCAATTTAGTAGATTCCGGGGAATGCGAGAACATGTCAATGGTGATAGAGGAACTCAAACATGGGATCCAGGCATAAACTCCATGAATCAACAAGGGTGGATCCTAGTCGCTAGCTTGAATTATCTCATGAGTTTGATGTAATTTAATTGGGACTCCAGAGGTCAAATCAATAGCAAACTTGGTTGGAGATTCAAGGAGGAGTGGAAGCATAAGCCGCCCTAACAAGGATCTCCTCACCAAGTCCAACTTAGGACTATAAACCAAAGTGCTAGGTGGGAGACACCCCACCATGGTAATATCCTTCTAACTCTCCCTCTTTTACCTTTTGTTTCATGAATAATTGGCTATATTGCTTGGTTAGTTAAATTTATTTTGATGTTTGTTGAGTAATTTTAGTGATAGTGTGTTTTTGGGAGTTTTGTGATGTTTTGGGACTTGAAAACATGTTATGGATGTCAAGTTTGGTGGCTTAGGGCCATAATTTTTGTTGCAGGAACAGAGACCTGTGCGTCCTCACAGCCTCGTGCGTCCGCACGGACCTCCTATTCTCCAGTCCTTGTGCGTCTGCACAGAAGTGTGCGCCTGCACACCCCTAAATACCTCCTCTGCTCGCAGCGGACGCACCCTTTGTATGTTTGAACGCGACCCCTTCTTTCCCTTTGTGCGACCGCACCCCCATTTGAGCGTCCGCACACTTACTCTGTTTCTTAAAAAAAAAGAAGAGAGAAGAGAACCACTCGTGCGAGCGCACACCGCGCGTCCGCCCGCACAGCCAGTAGCGGCTCCTCTGGTCGCAGCGAATGCACCCTTTGTGCGATCGCACGCCAACTCCCTTTCTTCTTATGTGCGTCCACACACTTGCTGTGCGTCCGCACAGGTCGCGTTACACCTTCTGCGCGTAGCGTCTGAACGACCCATGTGTGCTCGCATACTTCCTTTTCATCTCTTGTGTGCGTCCGCACAGGTCATTTTTCGAACGTTAATTCGAAAAGAGAGGGAGTGTCGCACTTCAGTTTCTTCCAGAAGCCCTTTCTTCCTCTTTTCTCTGAAGACACCCCCAACTACCCAACCCCTTTCTTCTCAGCTCTCCAACCACCGCCAGCGAACCACCGCGCCGCCGTCGCCTCTCTCTCTCCCTTTTTCTTTCTTCTCTCTACTCCACATTTTCCCTTCTCTTTCTTCCCTCCCCCTGACACTGCGCCTGCTACCAGCCCTAGGCCGCGCCTTCCAATTCCGGCAACCACACTAGCGGCGGTGAGTTTCTGTGCCGCCGTGACCGTTCACCACCTCCCTCTCCATCTGTTTCCATTTCCCTTCTACATTACAGGTTTCAACCCTGTTTCCCTGCCTTGTTTTGTTTCCATTGTTTCATTTTGCATGTTTTTAACCCTGATTTTAATTTTGTTTTAGTAACTAGGTGGTTGTAGGCTAGATGACTTTTGTTTTGAGGATTGAATGATGATTGATGCTGGCTGATTGTTTAGATTTTTCTTGAACTGGGAATGTTGCTGTACATAACCTGTACCTACTATTTCTGTTAATGCTGCCATGAATGCTGAACTATATTCTGCACATACTCTGCATATATTATGCTTGTTAAAATGCTTGAATGAGTTTTTGATCTGATTTCTTTGTCTGATCAGCATAAGAGCTTGGATTTTGCTTTCATATGGCATTCTATTTTCATAATATGCAATTTTCTGTTCATTCTAAATGCTGCCTGAAATGAGCGAGCTTATGCATTTTGTATTTAGGCCTGAACACCACTTTGAACCTGCAATTTACATCTTTGTTTCTGCTGTTGGTGTTCATTGTTCCTGTGCATATTACACTTCACCTAATGCATTACTAGCCGAGCACTTACTTGATCATTTTTGTTAGAATATCAAACTGAACTTTATTTTGCTGTGATTTTATCTGGTTTGGTACCAATTTTGTAGTGCACATCATCCCTTAGTAATTAGTTTGCCAACTATGCACTCCATTGCTGATGTTATTTTTGAAACCAAATTGGATTGAAAATTTACAGCTTTAGACATTCTATTTGGAACTTTTAAGTGCATAGCATGCCGACTCAAGCCATTATGTGTTGACTGCCAAGCCCTTTGGTTTTAAACCCAAACTAGCTTGAAACTTATCCATCTTCAAATCTGTTTGGTGCCTTTTACAGCAGTACATATAATGTATGTTTGGTGAATTGAATAACTACTCATTCATGCATTCTTGAACATAAATGATCATATACAATTACTTGTTGCTTGTAAATCTTTTTGAGCAATGAATCTGATTTCATTTGACATTGCTTTTGGGCACAAGGATTTGCTATGTGACCATTTTACTACTTTGTTCCATGAATAAGCGAATAATTTGAACTGCCAAGCTGATTTTTGCCTTTTGTGAATAATTTTTACAAGGCTTTGAATTCAAATGCACAATTGCAATAATCAATTTCTTCCAATTCAATTCACATACATAATACACCTAAGATATATATATGCTTCCACTGTTTGTTCACTCATGCATATGAAACTTAGGTTGCTTGATCTTGGAAAAACATTTTCTTTTGCCCATTTGACCGCTTTATACATGTTTTCCCCTGATTGAGCATTTGCTTACCTTCATTGGCTCTTACTTGAATTGTTTTATTATATCCTTCTTCTTTCTATAATTCTGTCTGCTTCTCTTGAGTTGTACTCTGTGTTTTTCTTTTTCAGGATGGCCTACAAAGGAAAGGAGAAAGCCAATCTTTTGGCTCGTCCTCCTCCTCCTGTGCCTCCAAGCGTCTAACCAGATACCTTTATAAATGCTGAAGCCCAGGAACAGTACAAGAAATTAGAAAAGCGCACCTTTCATTATGAGAGGAAGCTAAACCTGCCTGAGAAATATGCAGATACAATTCTGAACAAACTAAATTTTTATCATTGGGAATTCATAAAATTCGACCCGGTAGAAGTAAATGAACACCAGGTCAAAGAATTTTACGCAAATTTCCTAAGGAGGGATGCCCAAACCATTTTTCTAAGAGGTGTCACCTTGGACACCTTTGATACTGCTTTAGAGGCCCTCTTAGATATTTCACATATTCCTCTGGTACGCGACACTTACACTCAAGTAATGAAGGACGTGTCACTGGGCACGATTTCTTTGGATGTGGTCCTGGAGAAAATAGGCCAACCTGAGGCTAGATGGGAGTACAGTAAAGGGGAAAATGCGGTTCCGTTGAGTATTGCATGCACTGATCTCAACCCGAAGGCAAGGATCTGGCAGTAGATCATTGCCGATTACATCCTTCCGAGCACGCATGCCATGCATATCAGAGTCCGAGTGGCAGTTTTATTATGGGCTATTCTGGAGGGGAAGAGGATCTCTGTTCTTCCCCTTATCAGAGAGTCGATGATGAAGGTGAACCAACAGCTGAAATTCAATGTTCCCTTTCCATCATTGATCACCAGATTAGCAGCTCTATCTGGTTTAGAGAGACGCCCAACAGACCGGACATCTGTCTATATCAGTAAGCAGCCATTTCTGTCATACAGAGATTATGACGGGCCGCCTCAGAAGAAGAGGAAGACTACTAAGCCTCCTTCAGCCACAGCAGAGCCCTCAGCACCTCCTACAGCACCCGTACCCACACCCCGACCTCAGACACCATATGAGTTGTGTCGGGATATCCTTCAGGCCGTGCACCACTTTGAGCACCGCAACGCTCGTCGCTTCCAGTGGATAGTGGCAAAATTTAAGGGTAGAGACCCTGGGCCACCTCCTCTAAGTACACCAAAGCCAGAGGCCGAGGAGCTTGCATCCGAGGAGCCAGCAGCTGAAGCTGGCCAGGCAGTCGAGCACCCAAAGCAGAGACCCGCAGAGCCCACAGCTGAGGAGGTCGTAGTTCATATAGCTGAGGAGCCTGCAGATCATATGGTTGAGGAGCCCACAGCTGAGGAGCCGAGAGTCGAGGAGCAGGCAATTGGACCTAAGCTGATTGTTGAGATGGCAGTTGAGACACCTGACCCGACAGTTGAGCAGCCGAGAGCTGAGACCGCCCCAGTGACATCCCGAAACCTGATTGTATATCACCGTCATCATCATCATCCATCACCTTCTCACAGTTGACCTTCCCCGATTCATTATTTTGGCACGGAGGAACGTGCATCATCTAAGTGTGGGGAAGGTTCTTCTACTATTTCTGGGTGTAAATATTCTTCTCCGAACACTTGTCATTTTAGTTTATTTTTAGTCTATTATGCTTTTTGTTGATACTTTTAGTGCTTTGACTTATGCACTTTTTACTTTGGTATATATATTAGTTGCCTCTGGTTATATCTAGTATTGCATTTTCATTTTGGTATATATATGCATATTGCATGGTATATAGTGTAGACATGGATTGTGATTGGATAATGTGAATAGCTATGTCTAGCTCATTTTAATCCTAATTGTTCATGTTACTTTTTGCTTGTTGAAAGTTGGGAGAAAGACTAGGAAATTTCGAAAAATTTTGCATCTATCACAACATGCATACATACGTATAGGAAATAAAATTTGGTGAAAAACAACAAATTCTTCAAGAATTTTGCTTCAAGGGCATTCTAATGAATTGATTTAAAAATTGTCTTCAAACCTGCTTGAATAATTTCTTTTGGAACATAGAAGAGTAAAGAACAATTACCTTGTGAGTTCTTGAGCTATATTGAGTGGTTACATATTTTAACCACTAATTTTATTCATTGTGTGTTATATCTCTTCTATAATTGTAATCTTGGTTTTGCTTGATTCTTTATTTCCAATGATTGATGTTTTGAATTGCATTGAGCATGATTGAGGCCATCTTTGTTTAAAAGCTTACTTTTCCCATATAGCCTACCCTTAGCATTTACCATTGTTAACCCCTTTGAGCTTTAATTATCTCACTGTTCTTCATTTTAGCACATCACTACCTTAAGCAGAAAAATCATGATTTACCTTGGATTGTATCCTCGATTAGCTTAAGTTAAAGGAGTGTGTAACATCTAAGTGTGGGGGGATTCTTCTGGGAAACCTTGGTAGTAAAGGAAAAATGTTTAATTTGAATATTCATTGAAATTTATAAAGATGGGAACATTTATGTATGAACTACTTAACCATATGCAATTTTACTTTCAAAAAAAAAAGAAAAAGAAAAAGGAAAAACAGGTGCAAAGTCACCCTAAAGAGTAAAGAAACAATAGAATAACGAATTGCATATGTAATCTTTTTATGGGAAAAGCGTACATGAGTGTTAGTGAATTGAACATGATGGAAGGTTAGGATTGGATTTTAGCTTGATTTGGTTGATATAGGTTGAGTCGGAGACTTAAACTAATCAAGGATTCAATCATTTTAGTCCGCTTAGCCATATATATCCCACCTTGACCCTAACCCCGTTACAACTATATGAAGCCCTCATGATAACTGCATTCATGCATCACTTGTTTGTTGATTGATTATATGAAAAGCAAATTCTTGAAAGCATGATTGGAAGGAGATTTGAGTGAATTGACCCTAAACACCGAGTGCTTAGAGTGCATACCACCTAGTGAGGGTTCAATTACTCAATTCTATGTTTCCACATCTCTTATCACGCATTCTTGCAAGTTGATTAGTTTTGACGAGTAAATCAATTCTTTAGATTTTTTAGTGCATTGGATTATTTCCTTGCTTGACTCTATATATTCATACACTTGCTTGGAATTGGGTTGTTTGTTTTCACCATATCAATAGGACAATATAGATAAATACACATATAGGTATAGATAATATTTACATACTTGCATGCATATAGATAGTTGCATTCAATAAGTTGATTACCCCTTTGATCATTCTCCTTGTTAGTTTAGCATGAGGACATGCTATTGTTTAAGTGTGGGGGAATTAATGAGTCAATATTTTCCAATGTATTTTGGCTTGATTTGAATGGATTCTAGCATATGAACCCACACTTAAGCACCAAAATAGCATACTCTTGTGTTTGATCCCTAATTTGATTCTGAAATTGAAAACATGCATTTTAATGCTTAGATTAGTGATTTTTAATCCCACTTTTATGTCATTCGATGCCGTGATATGGTTTGCAAGTAATTTTAGGCCTTAGAGGCAAGGATGGATGACCAAAAGTGGAAGGAAGCATGTACAAGGGAGAAAACATGAAGAAAACAAGGAAAGCACATACAACGACGTGTGCGTGTGCACGAGTACCTGTGCGTACGCACAGAAGGATTTTCAGCCGAGTGTGCGGACGCACAGACCTGTGCCTCCGCACAGGTCCCTGCATGTGATTTTGTTAATGAAACGCGTGCTATGCGTTTTCTGAGGGCTTTTTGCTCAAATTTTGAAGGCTTGGAGCTGAATTTGGAGTGCTATATAAGGAGGATTCAACACATTAGCTAGGGGGGCTCACTTGGATAGTTTTAGAGAGCAATTAGGAGTAGGAGTAGGAGTAGTATAACATTACTCTCTTAGGGTTTTAATTTCCATATTCTTGTAGCATTTTATAGAAGCTTAATTTTGGACTTTGATCATCTTTAATAGTAAGTACTCTCAATTTCATCTTCAATTACATTGTCTTTACTTTCATTTTCTTTTGGTTCTTGTTCATATTGCAATTTTATGTTTCTTGAAGTTTTTATCAATGAATTTTATGTTTCTTGCCTCCTTTATGTTTGATTGCGTGTTTATGTTCGGTTTTGTTGATAGTTGGTCATAGTTTTACATTTTCCTTTACAAATTCTCATACTTTATTTTTATGCACACAAGGTGTTTGTGAAAATGCCAACTTTAGAATTTAAGTAGATTCCTACACCTTGACTTGTGGTCTGAGTTCCTAGGATACTAGAGTTATAATGTCCGACATTTAGTGGTAATTTTTTGGGTAGTTAGTTGACTCTTGTTTCCATTGACGCTAGCCTTTTATCAACTAGGTTGGTAAGTTAGTTAGGACTTATAGATTAAAGGTCAATTATGCTTGCTTGACTTACTCCTCGATGGTTGGGGTTAACTTGGCGAGATTAACTCATCATAATTACCATAGTTGTGGTTATGGTGAATAAAGGATTCCTTGGATCCTCATTCCCAAGTCAAGGCTTTTATTGCATTTATAGCATTTTCACTAGTTTTGACCTTACCATCCCCTTACTAGCATTAATTACAAATTTGCACCACCTCTTAGTTCGTTTATTGCTTGGTTCTTTTAATCTTTCGCTCTTTCATTACAAACCCCTTTTGGCCGTAACAACCACAAGAGTAACATTTCATTTGCATTCCTAGGGAGAAAGAGCCGAGGTTTAATTACTCTCGGTTTATATGCTTTGTATTGAATATATCATTTGATTGTGAGAATTCATTGTTGGTTTGGACTATGCTACAAACGAATTGATCATTGTTTTGATTGATTCCGAACCATACACAATAAATTCACACGCTGTCAGAAGAATTAGAAGAAGTGATCCAAGCAACAGACCCTCCTATCTATTACGATTCCGCATCAACATATGATCCTTTTGAGCATGATGAGTCCTTCTCCAATATGCTTGGGATTGATGATGAGGTAGACTTCACTAAACTTCCTATTTATGATTTGAGTGATGGGGAAGAAATAGAAAAATTTGGTGAAGAAGAATGTGAACCTGAGGAAGCTTGGCAAGGGTAGAGCTTGAAGAACCTTGCCAAGTGGTGGAAGCCTCTAGAAGAGGATTGATGGGAGTGGAGTGTGCTTTGTCAAGACCGTTGGGAACTTCTCCACCTAGGTTGTCATCTAATCCTTCATTTGAGTGGGTAAAACTTCTAACTCTTAGCTTTATTATCCCACTTGAATTTGATTTGCTTGAAACGGATGGCCAACTTAGGGCGCTTTGCGGAATTAAGTGTAAGAGGAGGATGTTTAGTGGTTGTCGTTGGAAGTCTAGGCTCATTATGGTTGGAAGCTCGAAATTGAAGAGCATGGATTGGTGTAGTGCTCAATTGGATGGGTCTAGGAGGATTGTTTGGTGCCTTCATGAGAATTCGGCTTCTCTACCACCCGGAGGGAATCAACGTGATCAATTTCAAGATGGGTGTGAAAATAAAGTATGGGATCCCGGATTACAAGGTGTGGATCAACTTTGCGAGCCTATGGTTTGTGAAGAACTCCATCAAAGCTTGGAGTTATTAACATTGAATGATGAAGCACAATGGAAGTCCAAGAATTGGTGGATGTTCAAGGATGGATTCAAGCACAAGCCACCTTGATGAAGAGCTCCCCATAAGTCCAACTTAAGGACGATAAACAAAAGTGCTAGGTGGGAGACACCCCACCATGGTAAACTCTTTATTTTTCCTCTTTGTAAATATTGGTAATTTAAGTTTAATTTCATGTTTTGTTTAGTTAGTTGAGTTTAATTGGAAGTTTAATAGGTTAAATAAGATTTTATGATGTTTTGGTAGTTGTTTGGAGGTTTGGAATGCTTGGTTTGGTGCAAGAACATAGAAAAACTTTGAAAAATAGAGTACCATCCACACGTACACGCGCTCCACGCGTATGCGTGACTCAAGCATTTCCGACCATCCACGCGCACGTGTCAACCACGCGTACGCGTGGATGCAAAATTTTCACCTCCAAGCCATTTCCCGAGGGTTGCGCGAATAGCGCGCGAAAACTGTGCGAAACGCGCAAGCCAACTCACGCATAAGCGTGAAGGACGCATACGTGTCACTCTCTAAATAACCCATCGACGCGCACGCGTGACGCACACGTACGCGTCGCCTCCATTTCGCCATTCCCATGCACACGCGTCGGTGCACGCGTACGCGTGGATGCCCTTCTTTCACACACTTCTTTTCTCATCTTCTTTCCATTTCTTTCCTTCTTCTCTCTTCTCTTCTTTTCTTTCCACCCTTCAAACATCATCCAACACTACCAAACACCATATAACACCATTTTTTTAGTTAGTTAGTTAGTTTAATTTTTGTTTAACTATTGTTTTCCATTATAAGTGTTGGATTACTAGTCTTGTTTACTGTTTACTACTGCTGATTACTAATAGGATGTTATCTTAACATCAATTTTGTTTATATTCCTTGTTGGATTCTTTGTTGAGGGTAAAATTTTGTTACTTGGTTTTGAATGCTTAATGTTTTGATACCAAGTACATGTTATATTGCCTTCATGCATCTTAACTCTTTGAATTGCATGTTTTCGCCACCATTATTTACATCACCTATTTTCATGCATTGAGATTGTGCAGTTGAGGAATTGGATCGAGCGCTTACCTAGTGACATTTTTTAGCTTGTAAACTGTTCACACCCTGGGTCGAGCTATCCGACTCGGGATGTTCAGTAACAAAGCGACCGACCTCTTCAGGTCAAGCTATCCGACCTCTTCTCAAAAGAGGTCAGCCAAATCGACAGGAAAGCCCAGTAAAGGGCCCAAATAAAGGAACACGACCCAAATCCAAAGGCAGTCCAAGCCTATAGAGATAAGGGCGGTTCCCTTGAAGATAAGCTGACCTCAACTCAAAGATAAAGATAAGATAAGATAACTAACTTATCTTATCTAAAAAGGTCACTCCACACCATTATAAATACACTAGAGCACCCAGGTATAATTCATACTCTGATTCTATAATAAACCTGCTTAATACTCGTGCTAACTTAAGCATCGGAGTCTCTTGCAGGTACCCCTCACCCTCCGGTGACCATGGATCAGAAGTGAAGCCAGTCCAACGAGTCGGACACAATAGCTCCGGCCGTCACCAGCCAGCCGGACACGTCATCTCCGACCAGTACAGAAGATCTCATCCGAGATCAGCCTACAGTTTCAGGTAACCCTCGGAACATTGGCGCCGTTGCCGGGAAACCTGGAAGTCATCCCATCATCACGGCGAACGACCATGACAACAACCATGATTCGGATCTAGAGGACAGAACGCCGAACAAAAACGCAGACGCTACACCAAAAGATACTCCGGAATCCAACGGAGACAAAAACTCATCACATCTGGGAGTAATAGAAGCGCTTCAAGATCGTCTAAAGCAACTTGAAAAAGAAAGCCAGCATCAACAAGAAGTTGGCAAGGATCTACAAAGAGAGGTAAGACGACGTCGGGAATTGGAAGATAAACTCATGCAACTTGAAGCCGGTCTCAAAGGAAAGGCTACCCGGACCACCCCTGCGGACAATTCACGCAAAGATCAAGATCCAATCACTAGGGACATCATGAAAACTAAAATCCCTAAGGACTTCAAACTCCCAGACATGACTCTGTATGATGGCACTACAGATCCCAACCATCACCTCAGCAACTTCAGAAGCAGAATGTACCTCACCGACGCCTCGGACGCTGTTCGCCGCAAAGCTTTTCCAACGACCCTCACGAAGACAGCAATTAGATGGTTCGACAACTTACCTCCCAAGTCCATCTCAAGCTTTGACGACCTAGCCAAAAAATTCCTGGCCAGATTCTCCATCCAAAAACCTAAGGCCAAACACGCCCCCAGTCTACTAGGAATCAGGCAAGGAGATCGGGAAAGTCTTCGCAACTACATGGAGAGATTCAACAAAACGTGCCTAGACATACAAAGCTTGCCAACAGAGGCCGCCATCATGGGCCTCATCAATGGCCTACGAGAGGGACCTTTCAGCTAATCTATATCGAAGAAATATCCCACAACTCTGGATGAGGTGCAGGAGCGAGCAGAAAAATATATCAACATGGAAGAAAACTCTCGGTTGGGAGAAACCTCAAAATCCGGATTCTCCTACCGAGACAAAGATAAAGAATCCAAAAAGAAGGAAGATTGACAAGGGGAGAAAATTAAAAAATATCATAATTACACCCCTCTTAGGGTATCCCTGGTAGATGTCTACAAAGAAGTCTACCATACGGAAAAGATACCCCCAGCTCGACCACTCAAAGGTAAAAGAGGAAGAGGAAATCGGAACGAATACTGTGAATATCACCGAATCCGAGGGCATTCCACCAACGAATGCTTCAACTTAAAAAATATCATAGAAAAATTAGTAAGAGAAGGAAAACTAGATCGGTTTCTGCCCACCCGAGATGATGATCAAAGAAAGAGAAGAAGGGATGAAGATGTCGGACTAATCAAGCGATCACCTCGTACACCAGAAAGACATGTCCATATGATACACGGAGGATTTGCAGGAAGAGGAATCTCCAAATCATCCCGCAAAAGATATCTCAAAGAAGTATATCATGTTGAAGGAAAGGAGGAAGCTCCCGACATCCCTGCAATCACATTCACCAAAGAAGATGCATCCGGCATCATCTCAGGACACGACGACCCCATGGTCATCACCATCATACTGGAAAATGCCAATCTCCAC
This sequence comes from Arachis ipaensis, assembly GCF_000816755.2. NCBI lineage: Eukaryota > Viridiplantae > Streptophyta > Magnoliopsida > Fabales > Fabaceae > Arachis > Arachis ipaensis. The sequence continues at coordinate 33,157,720 of NC_029786.2, read as the reverse complement.
CGCACATTAATAGACCAAGGGAGCTCCGCCGACATCTTATTCAAAACTGCCTTTGACAAACTCGGCTTAGAAGAAAAGGAGCTTAGAGCATACCCTAACAGCCTGTTTGGACTGGGAGATACCCCAGTACAACCGCTGGGATACGTGTCACTACGTACAACCTTTGGAAAAGGGAACCAATCCAGAACGCTCAAGATAGACTACATCGTGGTCGACGTGAGTTCAGCCTACAATGCCCTAATAGGTCGGACAACTGATGGATAATTTTTGGAAAACGAATTCCAACATCCAAATCTAACCGGCAAGTATACCGGGTCGCATCAAGTAGTAAAACTCACTTAGAGTGAGGTCGATCCCACAGAGATTGATGGATCAAGCAACTTTAGTGGGTGATTAGTTTAGTCAAGCTAACATTGAAGTGAATTGTATGAAATTGTAACCAACAGAATTTTAAATGACAGGAAATTAAAGTTGCAGAATGTAAATGGGCAAAAACTTAAAGAACAAGCAATATAAATTGCAAAAACTTAAATGACAAGAAATGTAAATTGCATGAAAAGTAAAGGGGGGCTAGGTGCTGGAAATTAAAGAAAGCAATGGATCCAAGGCAAGAAAAGTAAATTCAGATTTGCAGCAAGCTCAAAGTTAAAGTGTAGAATGTAAATGTGCAGGAAATGTAAATTGAAAGCAATGCAGTAGAAAGTAAAAATTGCAGAGAAGGAAATTGTAGCAGAAAAGTAAATCAGCAAGAAAACTCAAATCAATTGTACTAATCTAGCTTCTCTGTGTGCCTTTGAGTGATGGTAATGGGCTTAGCTTGCTTTGAATTTGAGGAAGAATGGATCTGGATGGCCTTGATGGAATTGGGATCATTCACGTTTGAGTCAACGTTTGAGGCAAACGTTGACTCAAACGTCTTGTAATGGCATGATGCAGAATGGGGGTTTGCTGTCACTCACGTTTGAGTTCACGTTTGAGGTCAAACGTGAGCTTAAACATCTTGTAATGGCATGATGTAGAATGGGGGTTTGCTGTCACTCACGTTTGAGTTCACGTTTGAGGTCAAACGTGAGCTCAAACGTTAAGTCCTCCTGGGTGTGTTTTTGAAGTTCAATTCTTGGGATGCTACTTTGTCCTCTTGTAACGTTGCCAATTTCATGACCACTATAGACTATTATATATGGTTAGAAAGCTTTGAATGTCAGCTTTCCAACACAACTAGAATCACCTCAATTGGACATCTACAACTCAAGTTATACTCCTTTGAAGAGGACAGGGTCGCTGGCTTTGGTGTGCAACATTTGAGGCGACGTTTGCCTCAAACGTGGACGAAAACGTCAGGTTTTGGAGGCTCAAATGCATTGTCCACCCCATACTATTATATATTTTTGGAAAGCCCTGAATGTCTACTTTCCAATGCCATTGGAAGCGCATCATTTGGAGCTCCACAGCTCGAGTTATACTCCGTCGAAGGTGTAGAGGTCAGTTGGCCTCACTGCAGGTTGCCACCATGTTCGTTTATGCACATTTCGGGGCAGTTTTCTCCCTCAATTTTAGTGTCCATCATGCAGTGCCATATATGCTTGGAAAGCTCTCGATTCCTACTTTCCATTGCTTTTTGAATCACCTCATTTGAAGCTCTGTAGCTCAAGTTATTCTTGTTGGAAGTATACCCCTTCAGGCTGTGAGGAGCAACGTTTGACCTTAAGTTTGAGGCAAACGTTGGCGCAAACTTCTGGCCTCCCTGGGTGAAATTTTGCTTTTCCTCACGTTTGAGCTTAAGTTTGAGGCAAACTTTAGCTCAAACGTGAGTCCTCCTTCTTGCCCTTGCCATCTTCTTTTCTTCAACCTTTTTCAAAGCTTTTTCACCTATCATCAATCAACCAAAAGTATCAAAGCTATGCTCAAAATCATGAGATTGTTTTTCTTTCATAATATATGACAATTATAGCACAAAATCTTATGAAAATACATCAATTTATCCATGATTGATTGAATCAAAGGAAACATGAAATTCTACCAAATTGGCTTACTTATGGCTCAAGAAAGTGCATAAAACCTATTAAAAAAACAAAGAAAAAGCATAGAAAAACATGACATGGTGATATGTCATCACAACACCAAACTTAAACCTTGCTTGTCCCCAAGCAAGAAAAGAATCATGCATTAAAGATTGACAATCCAAGGTAAGAAGAGTAGCAACTCAATTTTCATGGTAAGCTAGTTTTCTAAGCATGCTACAATCACAAAAGAGATGTAAATGATTGATGCTTCCATCTAGCTCAATTTATGAAATCTTTTCTTTATGTTTCTTCCTTGAAGCAAGCTTTTGATTTTTCTTGTTAGCTTCTCCTTTTGGGTGCTTTGCCCCATGAGTT